>NW_028270159.1:88845288-89161890 GCF_037043375.1 Chiloscyllium plagiosum
ACACTTCTTCATCCTCCTCTGATTCCATTTCCCAAAGAGTTTCTCAAGATTTCCAAAGCTGCAGCCTAAATTATATGGTTTGCTTCTTAAACATTTTTCCAACTGCCAACTGAAAATATTTTCACAGTATCTCTTCACAATCCTCTGGCTTGCAACATATCCAGGGAGAAGAAGTCCCGTTTGGTGGAGAGATTCCCGAGGCTGGTGAGTTTCACTTTGGAACAAAGATGGTTAAGTGGCAATTTCCTGCGGTTGTTTGTAATGACCGGAGAGGGAGCGGTGGGGAATGAGCACTTTGACGAGCAGGAGGAAGTGTTGCCACTGACCCGAGTCAGAGAACAGAGGACATGGAATCTAATGAAAAGCAGCACTTCTGCTTAGGACGTTCAATAAAAACTGCAGAAACCCGATGTATCGAGCAATGTATCTGGAAAGAGAAACAGAGATAATGATTTAAATATGGAACGTTTCTGATCAAGAACTCGAGTTTCCCAAGTCTAATCAAATTATTGGCATGGTTTGCAAAATTGGTTTTCTGAACTTTGAGCGAAAATTATTCCAGCAGGAGAGCATTCGTACGTAGTCAGCAGGATTCGAACCTACGTGGGGCAACCCCAATGCATTTCTAATCCATCGCCTTAACCATTCGGCCATGACTACCGACAGCTAAGGAGGGTTGAGCATTGACCAAATCAGCCGTGATCTCATTGAAAGCTACCGTTGACTTGAGTGAAATGCTTCCATCTCGTTTCATACCTTTGCTGTCATTTGTAAGGTGCGAGACACCAATGTAAAAGAAGAAAAGCACAAAGGTAGGAAAAGATATTTGCAGCCAAACTGAGTCAAAATTATTTATTGAAAGGAAAATCACACTTGGCAATTTGCTAGATCTCTTTGCGAACATGACCTGCAGAGGCAAGCAAGGGAGCTATTGGTCTGAGTATTCTTGGACCTGAAGCAAACAAATAGTGACATATTTATTTCTTTTTCTGGCGAACGAAATGTTCTTTCCTGATGGTTACAATGAAGGAGATGGTTCCCAATAAAAGACAAACATTAAGTCGCATCTCGATATATTTCAATGTGACACGATTCATTTTCAGTCCCTAATTACCCCAGAGATGGAGGGGGTGATTTACTTTTCTTCACTCTTCAAATCCTCAGCGTGGAGGTACAGACATGAAACCGCTAGAGATGGAGTACTTGAATTGGGAACCAGCGACACTGAAGGAACGATGTAAAAGTGAGGACTGTGGATGCTGGAAACCTGCTGTGCTTTTCCAGCATCAGAGTGATGCTGGAAAAGCACAGCAGGTCAGGTAGCATCCGATGAGCAGGAAAGTCGACGTTTCTGTTGCCAGTCTTGCTGCGTTCCGCAAACAATTTTCATTTTTGGCTCAGATTTCCAGCTACTGCAGCTATTTGTTTTATGTTAACCTTCATAATGTTTTGGACAAAACCAATGACCTGCCAGCATCGGAAAATCGGCAGAAGTACTGGTACACCGATACGTTTGCTGAACAATACAACCATTCCTTGAGCGGGAATACGATCCGGGCCACGGTGCTGAGAGTACCGAATCCTCACAAGTAAATCCTCACACGAACATTTTCGTTGCAGATTATTTTCAACTTGTCTTCGAAGATTTACAAAGTGGGGAAAGGCCATTCCGCCCTTTGTGCTTTGCGGCTAATCAGAGAGCCATCTATTCTAGTCGCAGTTTCCAACTTTGGCCCAAAGTTTGGTCATGGTGTCATGCAGAAACTCAGTGAGTTCACTCAGACATTTTTGTGTGTGCAGAATGATTTGCCACATTTAAGGCAAATTCAATGGCATCCCGAATGGGTATATACACAGGAAGCGTTCGGAGAGATAAGGAACACATTTTGGCAAACATGGTTCAATTAATTTCGGTTATCCGTTCAGCAGGGACATGTTCGATAGTAGGGTATTTTTCCGTGCTCGGCTTTGTTGATGTGCTCCCGCAGCTGACACCAGTTTTAATGGACCATTTGCAAAAAGTGCACTCTGTTTGTTAGGCAGTAAACGCGTTTGCCTTTCTTTCTGGAGGGTGGATGGGACGAGTTGACCCAGCGATGAGGGTCTTTCCGGACTTTTGCTGCCAATGACCATTCGTTTGGCATCTTCCCAACTTTGCCATCAAAGAGTTTGGCTGAAGAATAATACCGCACAGATAATGTTACCCCCCTCAGCTCTCCAACGAATCCAGAAACTGACAGCTCTCAATGTGGAACAGAAGCAAAACAGAAAGGGTGGACCATTGGCAGACATACCGAAGCATGCATGCTGCCTTTGTTACAGTGCAATCCGATTATGTCATGAACTGCTCAGAGAAACGGCAGCGAGGCAATTCAGGACATACTGGAGATTTAGTGCATTGCCAAGTCACAGAAAGTGCCCAACAAACATAAAACAAAACGGAACAGCAATAATCCATGAAACATGAAGTTTACCAATTGCACCCGTGATGAAATTAGGTCAACAATGCGCTGATGACTACATCTGATCGAGAGGACCAATCGCCACCCCCCTTCACCAGGACAGTAATGAAGGAAATGAGAGAAATACAAAAAACATTTCTCATCGCGATTGCCAACCTTTGCGCCACTGCAACAACAAAAACGGCGAGCAGATACAATGCAGAATCTGGTTTCGTATCAGCAATGAAATAGTAATATCCATTCACTTTCAGTGAAAACGGTGAACAAAGGAAATTGTCTGAAATATGAATACCCAGCGCAGGCTGCTTGGTTCCCCGATTATACTGCTGCACAGACTTTCATATTCAAAGGTATCTTTCAAAGAGAGTGTTTGTGGCTGTCCATATGACAATGGAAATTGTTGCCCTCGCTCTCACTGTCATTATTGATCGTGTTGGGTTTGGCATCCTCACCTTGCACGCGGGAGTTCAGTGTACAATTCTCTGCTGTGAAAAATCGGAGTGCTTTGGAGCAGAAAGATACGAAGCTCATGTGCTTCATGGAGATGTTGCAGGAATGTTTTGCGGTGCTGGGAAGTGGGATCCTCACAGTTCTGGGTAACATCCTCAGGGTTGCAGAGCCTGTTGTGAAGCCTCCTGTCCTGTGGCGTTTGGAATTGATTTAGTTTCATTGCCGCTGGGTCCAGTTGTTGGTGTTGCAGATTGGATTCTGATCAATGTGTTTATTGATGGAATCCATGGATGGGTGCCCTGCTTCTAGAAAATCTCTGGCTGCCTTCTGATTGCCATGTTCTATTACTGTTGTGCTGCTCTCGAGGATGCTTTCTGTCTGTACGTATAGCTACTCGGGACAGCTGGCCGTGGCAATTACTGACGGCCACACAAATTCTTTGCCAGAAATATGTATCCCACAACTGCATTCCCAGATGTCTGGCACACTAAATTGTCAACTAGGATATGCCATAAAGCAATTGAAACACCCATGCTTCCCTTTTTTAAAATAAATTTCTGGAAACTGATAGCCAGACTCCTCTGAACACACGGATTAGGACAGCACATAAACCAAAAGCCTCGCTGAGGGAAAGCTCACCAGAAAACAATATCCAATGCCCACCTTGTGCAGGACAAATGTGGTTGTCAAGATTCCACGCAGGGACTGCACGAAACACTATATCGGAGAAACAGTCAGACAAATAGCGAGCTGCAATCATGAACTTCAGCCAGCCTGTATACGCCACGGGCAGATGTTCTTGTAGTTGTATGTAGGGCATTGAGTGTTTCTGATTCAGGGGCTTGGACCGTCTGCAGCACTGGTTAATTCCTTGTGTTGTAACTACTATTGGAACATATGTAAAACTCGATTGCTCATTGAGATGTACATTCAAAATATTGGCCGAGAGAAGTATTTTGGTGGTTTTTCTGGTGCTGTTCCTGTCATGCCCTCAGGAACTGGACTTATTGTGTGCTTCCTGACGGTTCGGGGCATGCTTCCGTGATCGTATTTTGGGCAGAAACCTGCGTTTTAGCTTCAAAAGTGTGCGTTGGCAAACCTGGTACACCTCCCTGTATTTTGTTATCTCTTATTGTGTGCAATTGCAACACGGCAAATTATTAATTTATATTGGAAGGTGACAAACGGAGGCGTGTGAAATGCCAAGGTATTAGTGACATTTATCAATTGATTGCATATTACTTTTATTCAGGAGATAAGGATGTAAAACGTGTTTGTGTAGAAATGAGGACCAGTGAGGAAAGAAGTCATCTGCAGGTGGAGTTTACAAGTGCACTCGCAGTAACCACTACGTACAAGAAAAAAAAACTACATGTGAGTGATAAAATATGGCAATGGTTACGGGTGATCTTAGTTTCCCATCTCCCACTCACGGTTCAATGGTAAAAAAAAGTTTGGATGACAATAATCAATAAATCATATCGGTCCCAGAGAACAACGCAAGCCATATTTTGGTCATCGATTAGTTTACAGCTGACTTAGTATCTGTCTTTTCTTGGAAACCATCTCCTTTGTTGTGACCATCAGGAAAAATAAAGAAAATGAAGATTACGTCACTACTCTTTGTTTGTTTCATGCCCAAGTACAATCAGACGACCTGGATCAACTCTGCTAGTCATGCTAGCAAAGAAATCTGGAAACATGCCAAGTGTGATTTTTCGCTCAATAAATAATTTTGATTCAGTTTGACTGAAACCACCTCTCCCTAAAGTAGTGCTTTTCTTCTTTTAAAATGGTGTCCGGTATCTTCCAAATGACGGCAAAGATATGAGAGCAGATGGAAGCAATTTAGCCTATCAAGTCTGCGACAACATTCAATGAGATCATGGCTGAGTTGGTTAATTCTCAACCCCCGTTTTTATCCTCACCTCCGTGATGCTCCATGTCTGTCTATCACAGCCTTGAATACACCTCGCCTTCACAGCCCTCTGTTCTTGGGAAACCCACAGATTTGCTACCCTCCCAAAGAGTGAATATCCCCCTTATCATTTTCTTAAATGTTTGATCCCTTCAGCTGTGAGAACGCACTCTCGTCCCAATTTCTCGGGGGTGTACATCAGAGCAGAATAAGTCCCTGAAGGTAGGTCTGCACTCTCCAGTGCCGCTCCGTGTATTTGAAACATTTTTAGATTTTGACCTCTGATTAAAAATAGTAGACCTAATTGGCACATCAGATTTGCCAGTGGTGAATTTTTTCAAGAAGAGTTCAATGAGAGTAATTCTACTGGCAGTGAATAGGGCTAGACAAATTAGATTACTGACAGTGGGGAAACAGGCCCTTCGGGCCAACAAGTCCACACCGCCGCGCCGAAACACAACCCACCCATACCCCTACATTTATCCCTTACTTAACACTACGGGCAATTTAGCATGGCCAATTCGCCTGACCTGACCTGCATATCTTTGGACTGTGGGAGGAAACCGGAGCACGCGGAGGAAACACACACAGACACGGGGAGAGCGTGCAAACTCCACACAGTCAGTCGCCTGAGGCGGCAATTGAACACGGGTCTCTGGCGCTGTCAGCCAGCAGTGTTAACCACTGTGCCACCGTGCCGCCCTAATGCAAGGACATTTTTCTTTCGCGATCCAGTGCTGTGTTTATTCACCTCTCTGCGCATGAAAATGGATCCTACCCATCCACTTTATCTCTCATCAATATGTGTGCAATTCAAATTGATGCGGCCATGACGACACGCGCGCAATGCTGTCTTAGTATGTCTTATGTAATGGAAAGTTCCAACCTGAAACATCAGTATTCGCTGTCAGACTCTCTTGCTTTCGAAAGGAGGAGGATGCTGAGGTGCCAAGAAAAGCCAAATCCTGGTGTTTCAGGTTGGAACTTTCCATTACATAAGATATATTAAGACTGCATTGCACCATGTAGTCATGGCCGCGTGATACAGGTGATGGATTACAAATCCATTGGGGCTTCCCTCCGCAGGTTCGAATTCTGCTGGTTCAGTTTTCAGTGATGTCATGCAGGACGAGTTTTCACTCACAGTTCAGAAATCTCGTCTCAACAAACAAGACCAGTCAGTTGATTAGACTTAGCAAACTCAAGTTATTAATCAAAAATGCAACACACTTATCTCCAATGCAAAATATTATCTCCATTTCTCTTTTCAAAGTTACTGCCAGACCCATCGAGATTTTGCAGTATTCTTTGAATGTACTGTGCAGAAGTGCTGCTTTTGAATCGATTCCTTTTACCGCAGTCCTCCATCGACTAACTCTGGTCAGTGGCAACACTTCCCCCCGCTCGTCGAAGAGCCAATCCCCACCACTAATTTTCCCATCATTATAAATAGCCGCAGGAAATTGCTGACAAACCATCTTTGCTCCTAAGCGAAGCTCACCAACATCGGGAATCCCTCCACAAAACGGGACTTCTCATCCTTGGACATGGTGAAATACAGACGATTGTGTACAGAATTTGGGAAAATATTGTCACTTGTCAGGTGAAAAAATGTTAAGAAGGCAAAACACGTCACCCAGTCTCCAGCTTTGTGAATCTTCAGAAACTCTTTGGGAAAAGGACTCAGAGGAGAATGAAGAAGGGTGAATTGTCAGACTGATCGGAAACAGTCAGGACAACTTCCCATTCTTTAAGTGGACGGGACATTGATTCTGATGTTCTCAGGACAAGAACTGATTGGAGATATTGAAGTAATTCTCGGTCTTGTACACGAGGAATACAAACCTTATATGGACACTGGGACAAAGAAAATACTGATTTCACACAAGATACTGAGAGTTTCGAAGATAAATGTTCCCGATTGGTGCAGAGCTGGTTCCCAGTGACATGGGTGTGTCTGTCGTGGATGGGATCAGACTGTTCCCATGTCGCTATTATGAATGTCCCAGTCTTTATTTCGGAAAAGTAAAACTGATAGAGGACAGTTGTCGTTCTGGGAATGGCAGCCTGAAGTGGGAGGTCAATCACAGACTGCTTTCGAGGATCGTCCAAGATTTTAGGTTGGAAGTATCAGCTCATTCGACTGTTAACTGAAATGTTAATGGTTCAATACCGCCAGAGCGACAGTGATTGATGTTCTTACTGCATCTGTTTTCTGTGCAGCACCGTTTCGTGTTTCTGATGGGGTCGGGAAAATGTTTTCCAAACAGAAACATTTGGTATGACGAACGATAAAAAAAAAGTTTCTGCATTGCTTTAATGGTTAATGTAAAGAACTGTGGATTCTGGGAATCTGAAGCAAAAACAGAAACTGCTGTCGAAACTAACCAGTTTGGCAGTGCCTGTGGGAGATTACCGTGTTCTGATGAAGTTTTGAAATATTTGTCTCTGATTCTCTCGGAATAGACGCTGTAAGATCTGCTGAGATTCTCCTGGTATTTCTGTTCGTGGTTTTCACTGAATGCCTATTCCATTTATAAGGATTATACAACCAAACCCACCACAAACCAAAATTAAGAAATAACACCTCAGCATCTCACTCCACCGCAAGCGCAAGGATAACTGCACGATACTGCACTTCTCCAGCTTCCACCCTAAATATATTAAAGAAGCCATACCGTAAGGACAAGCGCTTCACCTGCATAGGAACCGCTTAGATTAGGAATAATGCGACAGACACCTAAAGATTTTGAAGGATATCCTCATGATGATGGGGTACATGTTGAACTGATTGATCGCCAGTTCCGGTGTGCCACAGTGAAAATCTGCTGTGAACTCGTCAGAAGACAGACAGAGGATGCGACTAATAGAGTATCTTTCATCGTCAGTACTTTCCTGGAGTTCAGCACGTTCTTCACAGGATTCAGCATGTCACCGATGATGATGATCATCTCACGAAGAACATCCCCATGACTTCAATTCTCACCTTCAAACACCCAGCAAAATTATAACATACGACAGTTTACAGTAAACTACTCAGCCTTCACATAGCATTAACCACAACACCACAGCACCATGCCTTCGCAACCTTTGCAAGACATGGACACTAACATCACCCGTTGGTACACTACCCACCACGTGCACGACAGGTACTCATGTGACTCAGGCAATGTTGTTTGTCACATATGCAGCAGGCAATGATACCACAAGATGCCACAAGATACCCAGTAATGGTATATTGGCGAGACCATGCAGATGGTGTGCCAATGGATGAATAGTAACGGCATAACAGTTTCCAGACAGAGTTATTCACACCTAGTCGGGGAAGAGTTCAGCAATCAAGGACATTTGGTTTTCAATCTTCGACTAAATGTCGGTCAAGGCGGCTTTCGAGGTACACAACAACGCAAAAGCGCCAAACAGAATTGGGTCGCCAACTGCCTTCGTTGGGGTGATGGCTTCAACCATGATATTCGGTTAATGTCACACCACATGTGACCCACCACACTGTTCTGTATCTGTGAAATCTTCCTTATTATTCTGTTTTCACACCATCACCGTGACAAGTTGTTATTGTGTCTCTACCTTAATCACTTTGTTCAATATTGGCTAACTGATAATTGGGTCAAACTCGCGGCATGCGACTCTAGCCAAATAAAAATCAGAAGAACTGGGAATGCTGTAAACCAGGAGCAAGGGCAAGGGTTACTGGACGGGGTGGGGGAACGGGACTGGGGCATCGTGGCGAAGGGGGGCAGGTGTTTCGCTGGTCTGGGGACATCTGTGGAGGAACATGAGAGTTAATGTTTCGGAACTGGTGACCCTTCCTCTGGTGTTTTTGTTGTGGAGCGGTTTTCCAGTTGCTTCTGTTTCTATTCCATGTCATTCCAGTTCCTTGACTTGTCTCCAGTACGACTTTATTTTAACGGTTTGTAATTATCTCTCTGCCTCACTTTCTTGGATCATCGGTCATCCATTCTGTTGGAACGCAGTTATTGACACATTACTCACACTGTGTGACACTCTTGTTCACTTGCAGAGACTAAGTCTTTGACACTCCGCTCCCACAATTTGCCTGATATTTTGATCTGTCTGCCCTTGATCTATCTTCCCTTAAATTGAGTGTTCTGTGTTATTCCCTCCCACTTCACCTAACGAAAGGGCTCTGGTCCGAAATCTTGTTATTTCAAATAAACATGTGCATCTATAACCTGGTGTGATTTCTGAATTGGTCCATCGTAGTCCAAAACCGCAACCTCCACAGCAGGTACACGGAAACACCACCACACGCACTGTCCCCTCCACACTATGTTCAAGCTCATTTACTCCTGTTGCCTCATGTAATTCTGAACTTGTTGTTGTTCGTGATGAAATCTTAAGGTTCAAGCAGTTCTTTTGCAATGTATGTACTTTGGAATGTGGTTCAATGTCAAAGAAAAACATACTTCAAGGGACGATATATGCTTCAAAGCTTTGCCTGAGTTGTTTAAATGTCATTTATCCTGAACCCAGTGAGCTGACGGAGAATAAACGTGCTTTGCACTTCTACCACACGGTGCCAGGGACCCAGTTCAATTCCAGCCTGTGGTGACTGTCTGTATGGTACTTGTACTCCTCCCATGTGTGCGTGAGTTTTCCTCCCACATTATGAAAGCTGTGCAGTTTCGGTGGATTGCCAAATGGAAAATTACCCAACTTGTCCATGTATATGGACTTCAGGTTATTTCGCTGTGAGAAACTTGAAGGGGATCGATTAGGAAGTCGTTTTTGTTGGGATAATCTTCACTGCTTTGGTGTGGGCTTGATAGACCGAACGGCCTACTTCCACACAATTGGGATTTTACGAAAATTATTGCGATCGTGCGATTTTCCAGACAGTTCGAAAGATAAATAATGTTTCTAGGTGTCGTTTTGAATGTCTGCAAACGATATTCCAATTCTCACACAGGAGCTACACCTCGAAGTCTGCACTTATGCAATTTAAAGTTGCGCATTCAGTGTTCACGCTTCGGAAATCACAGCTTTCTACCATTAAGATCAAATCTTGTGTTTTTTTTAATCTATATCATAAATAGTCGAATTAGTCTCATTTATCTACATTTAATGCATGTACTTCAAACTGATGGGAATGGTAACTTCTCAGATTCAGGTTCATTTTGATGGTGGATAGGTAGATGACGACCACTCTTCCCATCATCTCAAGTGGATTTGCAAGGCATCGATCACCAACGCTGAGCCGTGCTGCTCCCTGGGAGAGAGTGAAGCGCGCGGCGATGGCCTGTTCGGTGACATCATACATGTATTTGTCTCCAGTTAGTTTCTATGGAGTAGGACTGACAATGAGGGAAAGTTCGAAGGCAAGAGCTGATTCTGGGAGGGGAAGACTCCTGAAGAGGTTTTGGCAGTATCTGAGAGACTTTCCAAATTTCAAACAGGCAAAGTCATTGAATAAAATCTCTGGGGATGCCTTCTAACAGGATAATGGTGTATCCGAAAATACATAACATAGCCTAAATGAAGATAAATACCGCAGTCTTAGCAGGACGAATGGTAAGAAGAACATATTTGATTGAGGACTTCCTGCTGCAGTCTTTAAGTCGCGCAGCTGAGTCAGCTGCTCATAAATGATGATAAAATATCTATCCTTTAACTGATCACCTTCAGCCACGTGCTGGAGTATGTCTAGTCTAATTATGTCTACCTTTTGCTGCAAAATGGCTATGGAGACGTGTATGTCTTTGATATCAGGCTTATTCGGAAGAATGGCTCCACTAAGGTTTGAAGTTAGCTTTCGTGATTCGTTGGTGAGCACTGCTGCCTTACAGCCTGGATTCGATTCCAGCCTCAGGCGACCGTTTAGAGTTCGCATATTCTCCCTGTCTCTGCATGGGTTTCTTCGGGTTGCTCCAGTTTCCTACTACAGTCCAAAGATATGAAGGTTAGATAAATTGGATATGCTAAATTGTACCTCGTTCTCCAGAGTGTGTTGGTCAGGAGCAGTGCAAAGTAATAGGGAAGGGAAATTGCTGTGGGTGGAATACTCCTTGGAGGTTGCGTGTGAACTTGTTGGGCCTAATGACCTGTTTCCACACTGTAGGGATGGTATGATTCTATTTCATTACGTCGGTACTTTAACAGCGTAAGGCATGGTACAACTCAGCAGCTCGCTGGTAAAATGGTGAATGGTGGATTCACGCTGATGATCTGTGTCAAAGTTAACTGGCAAGTGTTCATCTCAATTGGAATTGACGACTATGCAAATTTAATTGAAACAGAATCATGACTGGAAAATACCTCCAGTGAAAATGCATCACCAAATTCAACATTTCTATTCATGGCAAGTTGCTGACTCAGCCTATCTCAAATTTCTGATTACATGAATCTGCAGCAAGAACACAGGGATACATATTTCCAAACTGCTCCTCTTAACTCTATAGCTTAAGCGTTACATTTTTGTGAAGGTTTTCTTACCTCCAAGTAATTGTTGGCCTTCTAACAATTGAGTTTGACAAAGTTTATTTGAACAGTTCATTAAACTATTTGGATGTTTTGAAGTGGGGGAGGAGGGCAACCCTCTGATCCACTGGGACAGTGAAGGACTGACTGAAGGAATACCTATCCAATTGTGATGATTAGTAGCTTGGAAGGGAACATACAGATAATGATTTTCCCATTCGTTTACTTCCTTTGTCTTTAGGACAATAGTAGTACTCGAGTTGGAGTGTGCTGTCAAATGGAAATTGTTGATGAATCAAAAAGCTGCGACAGTGGTGAATGGTTTGAAATTATACATAAATTGCCAATCGAACTGGCTCAATTGCCATGGAATGTAACGTTCTGAAGAAACTCAGCCGACCTGGTAGCAACTGTGAAAAGTGTCAGAGAAGTAATGTTTCTTGTCCTACATGTCCTCTCTTCAGTACTGTTCTGAAGAAGAGTCATTTTGGCCTCAAAAAGTTACCTGTATTTCTCTCCAAGTATGCTGTTAGAGTTGCTGAACTTCTCCAGCACTTTCTGCTTTCATTTCAGTTATTAAATGTCCGCAGCATTATCCTTTTGTACGCATGTTTCATAATGGCGCTGTCCAACATCTTGAGGTATGTTGTCGATATATTGGTTCAGTCAATCGGGGAGTATTCCATAACACACTTGACGTGAGCCTTCTCGGTATGAGAGAAGCGATTGGAGTCAGAAAGCCCATGACTGATGGCAGTTTTCTTGCCATCTGGCCTGCTCTTGTAGCCACATTATTTATGTAGGGAGGACAGTTCATTTTGGGGTTAATAGTAACTCCCACATTGTTGATCGTTGAAGAATAGGTAATGGCAACACCATTGAATTTCCAGAGGTGTTGATTAGATTATCTTAATCAGGATGTGTGAAATTCATATCCCTTGTCTGCCCAGGCCTTCACATTGCCAGAATTCTGCTGCATTGTGAAATGAAATGCTTCAGGAGTTGAGGAAGTAAGAATGCAGCTGAACTCTGGACATTTATTAACGAACAGAACCTTGAATAATTCCTGAAGTGAGGTCCTGGAGTTTAGATAACTGACCTGCAACAACCAATCCAGTTTCTCTGCGTCTGGAGTCACATGTATCTTGGAGCAAATAAGAATAGCAGCTTTACTTCCCTAAGGGGTAGAGGCGAATCGGAAGGGATTTTCCATGGTCAGTTGTAATGGGGAAAAGGCATTAGACATAGAATTTCAACTTAGAATTCATGGCATCTATCGTTGCAGGGTTTGAATTAGGTCTCTGATATCAATTCTGGAATATCTTCACGTGAGCTGATTATCATGTACTGATGAGCAATGCTCCTCCAAAACTGGGATTAAGCTTGCTATTAAGCTTCTTCATTTCTCAGAAATTTGAATAAAAAAAAATGTGAGCAATGCTACAGTCTCAGTCTCGACAAGCTGCTTACACACACTTTTGGTGATGCATCAACTCAGATTTTCAAACAAGGAGCTTGTCAGTTGCCTGAAGGGAGAGATAACGTCGCACAGAAAACTGCATCAAACAATTCAAACATGTGGAGAAGGTGATCCTCACTATCCTGGTCTTCATTGGCGTTCCTTATAAGGCATTATGACAATTTCACTTGTTTTAGTCTGCTGCTGATCTGCTCTTTGGTTTTAACTTTTGAACAATAAAGTCTCCAATTCACTGACAGGTTTCCTTATTTAGACACAGGAAGTGCGATGTCAGTTCACTGAGCAGTAGTGTCCTTACAATTCTCCAGTGATAGAGACTCCCGATGTCACTGCAAATGCAGAACTCCCTAATGTCTGTGTTCTGTCATCCGTTCCGGTTTCATACCGTTTGTAGGTATGATAAGAAATCAGGCAAGTCAGTTGCAAAGAATGGTAAACGGAAGTGAAACATTAACTCTTGCTATCCCACAGATGATGTAAGACATGCTGAGCCATTTCTGTTTCTGATATACAAATGAAGCCTGTTTTTGCGACAACTTTGAATGTTAAGTGGTGACCTGAGAGAAGTAATGCAAGACACTAAAATGAAGCGATAAACTGTTTCAGTTCGCTGTGGATTCTGCAATGAGTCTGAAAATGAGGTTCAGAGTATTCAGGACAGATGTTAGTGAGCACTTCTACACACAATATTTGGGAGAGGATTGGAACTCACTTCCACAAACGACAGTAGATGCAGGGTTTTTATTTTGGTTGCCAGAATCAATCCTGTGATTGCTTACATCTATCTCTAAGGACAATAGCAGCAGAAACAAGAGAAAACTGTGACCGCAAATCACCTATCAGGGATCTCGCCTTTCTGAGTTGGAAGTATCTGGCTATTCCTAAATCCTGGAACTCCCTTGCCAACAGCATCTTGGCTGTACCTCTATGTTAAGTTCGCTCAAGTTTCTGTGCAGTAGCTCATCATCTCAATCACTGGAGCAATTAGGGATGAGCAGTGAATCCAATGCCATTGAGTGACGTCGATACGCCACTAATGAGTTTCGAACATCTGCAGGTTCTACGTGTACGCCCGCAAGCGATCGGGAGAAGGGAGTAGTGGAGCAGGGCGTTTGAGTAAAGTGAAAGGCAATGATGACTGGAGGGCGTGAGGCTGTACGTGAGACAGGAAGTGGTGATGCAAGGCTCACTGTTGGCATTAATGGGTCAGCCTATACTGGCCACTGTTTACACTGACTTACGCAACACTGCTGATCAATTCACCACAATGATACTGTTCTCTTGGCGTTGTATTCCCTCTGTGCATATTAACGTGGTTGATGGGCCCTGAGAGGATAAACGTATCTTCTTTATCCTGTCGGCTTAAACAGATGAATATGAGGAGAAAGTGAGGACTGCAGATGCTGGCGATCAGAGCTGAAAATGTGTTGCTGGAAAAGCGCAGCAGGTCAGGCAGCATCCAGGGAACAGGAGAATCGAAGTTTCGGGCATAAGCCCTGATTCCTGAAGAAGGGCTTAAGCCCGAAACGTCGATTCTCCTTTTCCCTGGATGCTGCCTGACCTGCTGCGCTTTTCTAGCAACACATTTTCAGCTCTAAACAGATGAATATATCAGTTTGAAATGAACGCAATACGAGATTGGCTCTTTCTGTGCATTTGCACTGGAGAATGTCCAGGTGTGGACGTTTCTTTTCTGTATCAGCGGAGGTTAGTTTAAATTCTTATGGAGCAACTTTCATAAAGTAACAAATGTCCAAGTTACTGTGACTGAACAGCTAATTAAATACACATACGGATATGAACAGCATTGTCTGCGCTGACACCGTTGATGAATTAGTTAAAGTGTCTGGTTAGAACGAGACTAGTATGGTGTCAAATCCTGGCGTTGCATGTCCTGTACATTGAAGGATTTTTGCTTAAACTTCTTTAAAATGCTGTATTGTTGATCCACCATACCGAAAGAGCATGCTTCTTGTGTTTGAGCTCAGTGCATTTTTATTTTGTGTTACCACATCCTGCTGCCTGCTGTGGCCCCATCAGTCAATACTAGATCCTGCTAATTCAACGGAAAGATTCTGTACTATGTTCCACAAGGACGTTTCAGTTAACGGTCGAATGCGCTGAATCTTCCAACCTAACAAATTCGACGATCCTCTAAAGCAGTCCGTGACTGAATTCCATATTCAATGTGCCATTCCCTGAACGACTACTGTCCTCTATCAGTTTTATTTTTCCAAATGAAAGACTGAACCATTCATTATGGAGACATTTTAACAATCTGATACCCCCAAGACAGACACATCCATGTCACTGGGAACCAGCTCACCTCCATCAGGGATAAACTCCTCTTTTGCCTCTCAGTGCCTTGTGTGTTCCAGAGATTTTCATTGTCGCAGAGTCCAGATGAAGTTTCTATTCCCCATGTACAGGGCTGAGAATTTTTTCAATGTCTCAGACCAGTCCCTGTCCCGACAACATCAGAGTCAATATTCCGGCCTCTGCTCGGTCCGACAGCTCACCCTTCTGCATTCTCCTCTGAATCCACTTCCCAAAGAGTTTCTCAAGATTCCCAAAGCTGGTGCCTGGATTGGTTTGGCTCCTCGACATTTTTCCAACTGCCAATTGACAATATTTTCACAGTAAAGCTTCGGAAACCACTGGTCTGCACCATGTCCAGTGATGAGAAGTCCCGTTTGGTGGAGAGATTCCCGAGGCTGGTGAGTTTCACTTTGGAACAAAGATGGTTAAGTGGCAATTTCCTGCGGTTGTTTGTAATGATGGGAGAGGGAGCGGTGGGGAATGAGCACTTTGACGAGCAGGAGGAAGTGTAGCCACTGATCCGAGTCAGAGAACAGTGGATAGAGATTAAAGGAATCTAATGAAAAACAGCACTTCTGCTCAGGACGTTCAATAAAAACTGCAGAAACCCGATGTGTCGAGCAGTGTATCTGGAAAGAGAAACAGAGATAATGTTTTAAATATGGAACATTTCTGATGAAGAACTCGAGTTCCAAAGTCTTATTAAATTACTGGCCTGGTTTGCAAAATAGGTTTTTTGAACTTTGAGCGAAAATTCGCCCAACAGCAAGTCATTCATAGCGGAGTCAGCTGGATTCGGACCTACTCGGGGAAACCTGAATGGATTTTTAACCTATCACCTTAACCATGCGGCCATGAGTACTGACTAAAAAGCAGAGTTGAGCATTTTCCAAATCAGCAGTGATCTCATTGAAAGCTGTCGCTGACTTGATAGGCTAAATGCTTCCATCTCCTCTCCCACCTCGGCTGTCAATTGTAAGGTGCGAGACACCAATGTAAAAGAAGAAAAGCACAAAGTTAGAAAAAGATATTTGCAGCCAAACTGAGTCAAAATTGTTGATTGAAAGGAAAATCAAACTTGGCAATTTGCTAGATCTCTTTGCGAACATGACCAGCAGAGGTAAGCAAGGGAGCTATTGATCTGAGTGTTCTTGGACCTGAAGCACAATAGAAATACATCTCTTGGGTACTATTTTGGCCGTATTTCTCAATGAGCTATCATGTTTTACATATGTTTCATCGGGAGTTACCTCACACAAGGAAGTAACCCGTGATGCAGACGGTCATATTTTCCGAGTTCCAAGTCCCGGAGTCAGAGACACTCAGTGCCCTGTGTGTACCTGAAGAAACAGCTGTACATGGGGTTTACAGGGTAACAGAACTGCATGAATGCAGCTCGATGGTCGTCTGACTGCTTCTCCTCCATAGTTTTCTGTGCAGTCCCTGTGTGCAATCATGTCAACTATGTTTGTCCGGCACAAGATGGGCATTGGTTACTTGTCTCTGAGAGAGGCTGTTGGTTTATGTGTTGTCATAATTCCGAGTGTAAGGTGGAATCTGGTTGTCAGTTCCCAGAAACTTACTTTAATAAATGGAAGCGTGCTTTGTAACTTGCCGCGTGGCATATCCTCGTTGCGAAGTTCGTGCACTGCGAATCACGTTGCGGGACAATCCAATTTTGGCAAAGAATTTGTGTGGCAGTCACGAGTTGCCACGACCAGCTATCCCTAGTTGCAATACGGACAAATGGCAAGAACTACAAATTCGATTAGAGCAGCACAAGTTTAATGTGACAGGGCAAACAGAAGGCAGTCAGAAGATTTCTGGGTGTAGGGCAATCACTCAAGGTACCTTTTCATATGAAAGTCTGTGCATCAGTAGAATCTGGGACCCAAGTAGTCTATGTTGGTTATTCATATTCCAGAAAACTTGTGTTGTTCCCCATTTACTCTGAAAATGAATAGACATAGTTACTTCACCGTTATTTCGAAAGAAGATCCTGCATTGAATCTGTTCGCCGTTTTTTGATGCTGTGGCGAAAAGATGGGCAATCGCGATGTGAAACGTTGCTCTACCTTCATTTCCTTCATTACTGTCCTGGTGAGGGAGAAAGGTGATTGGCTCTCTCGATCAGATGGGGGCACCGGCGCATTGATGGCCTAATTTAATCACGGATATAATTGGAAATGTTCACTATTAATGGTCCGTTGTTGTTCTTTTTTTATATGATTCTTGAGAACTTTCTGGGACTTGGCAATAAACTAAATCTCCAGTAGGGTTGGAATTGCCTCGCTGTTACTTGTGCGAACGGTTCATGTCAGAGACGATTCACAGACAGCACTTAAGCTTCGGTGTATCTGATCATGGTACTGCCTTTTCAGCTTTAATTCTGTTCCACGTTAAGAGCTGTCAGTTTTTGGATTCGCTGGAGAGCAAAGTGGGTAATGCGATATGGGAGGTATTATTCTTCAGCCAAAATCTTTGATGGCGACCTTGGGAAAGTGTCAAGAAGAATGGTCATTGGCAGCAAATATCCGGAAAACCTTCATCTCTGGATCGGTTGGGCCCATCCACCCTCCAAACAAAATAGCCAAACTCGCTGACTGAGTAACAAACATCATGCGTTTTTTGCAAATGGTGTATTCAAACCGTTTCCGGTGGCTGGAGCATCTCAGAGTTGTCGAGCATGGAAACAACTCCCGCGATCCAACTTGCCTTTGCTGAATAGATAACCGAAATTAATCCATACATATCTGCCAATATTTGTGCCTTATCTCTCCGAGGTCTTCCTGTCTATGCACCCATTCAGATGCGTTTGAAATGTTGTGAGTGCACCAGACTCTGCCACTAAATGTGGCAATTCATTCCACACAAACAAAAGTTCTGTGTGAAAAACATGTGTCCCTCACATCCCTTTTAAATGTTTCCTCTCTCGCATTAAACGTTTGCTGTGTAGATATGAACTCGCGTGTCTTGTGAAAAAGTGCTCCCTAACTATTTACTTTGTCTGTCTTCCTCATGATTTTATAACCTTCTGTGAGGCCATATCTGAGCACTGAAGCTCGTGGGAATCTGACGAAGCCTATTCAGTTTCGTTCTCATGTCCAAGCAGTGCAAACCTTGCAAATCCTTGTCAATGTTTTCTAAACGTACACTTGCAAGAAGTGTGTCCAGCTGCAGCACTTGTTTGACCGCGTGGTCACTCTGGAGCTGCGGGTGGACTCACTGTGGAGCATCAGCAATTCTGGAGAGTTATGTTGCCTCCCAGGTGCTCAGGCTAGGGATGTCGCCCATCGGCTGAAGAACATTTGAAAAGGGGATCGTGAACAGCCATTTATCTTGGTGCATACAGGCACCAACGAAAAAAAAAACGAGATGAGGACCTGCAGGGAGAATTTAGGGAGCTAGGAGAGAAATTGAAGAGGAGGACCTCAGAGGTAGTAATCTCGGGATTACTGCCGGTGCCATGTGACTGCCAGCGTAGAAATGAATAAAAAAAGGCACGATGAACACGTGACTTGAGGAATGGTGCTGCATCGCGGTTTTCAAATTTGTTGGATTTTGCGACCAGTTCTGGGGAATGTGGAACTATAAGAAAATTGACGATCTACATCTGAACCGGACAGGAACGAACTTTCGGGAGTTGTTGCTACTGCTGTCGGGGAGGTTTTATACTAATGTGGCAGAGGTCTGGGAACCACACGATTAAGCAAGTCGGCAGTGCGGTGGAAACTGGAAGCGCTAAGAATCAGGAAGATAGCATTAATAATGGGAAGAGTAGGCAGAGAGCAGTTGAATGCAAAAGAACTGGTGGCCTGAAATGCATCTACTTTAATTCATGGAGTATAGACAGATGAACTTAGGGCCTAGGTTGGTGCCTGGGAATATGACGTTATTGCGATCACAGAGATTTAGTTGAAGGAAGGGCATGGTTGGCAACCAAATGTTCTAGGATATAGACGCTTCAAACTGGACAGGGACGGAAAAAAGGGGAAGGAGTTGCATTGCTGGTCAGGGATGATATCATGGCTGTGCGAAAGGAGGACACCATGTAGGGCTTGGGTCATGAGACACTATGGATGGAGCAGTGAAATAAGAAGGGTGAGATTAGATTTTTGGGGCTGTATTACAGTGAGCATGAGGTGTAAGAAAACAATAGTTAAACAGACCATGGAAAGACGTAGTGGCAATAATTTAGTGTTGACTGAAGATTTCTGTTTTCCCAACATTGACCGGGATACTCTTAGCGTCAGAGGTCTGGATGGTATACCATTTGTAAGAAGCCTCCATGTGAGTTTTCTGGAGCGATATATCAATAGTCCGACGAGGGAATAGGCCATATTGGAACTGGTATTGGGGAATAAGCCACGGCTGGCGATAGCAGTTGCCGTGGGTGATTTCTTTGGGAAGTGTCCAATGTTCTGTAAGTTTTAGAATACTCATTGACAAAGATGAGAGTGGTCCTGAGGAAAGAGTACTATCCTGGACCAAAGCTAATCATATCAAAATTATGCAGGAGGTCGGAAATGTGGATTAGACACAGCTATTTGTAGGAAAGTCCACAGTTCATATGTGGCAGGTTTTCAAAGATAGGTTAAATATAGTGCAGGATAGGCATGTCCCGTTGAAGGCAAAGGATGTGAAAGGCAATATTCGTGAACTGTTGATGACAGGACAATTGTACGACTCGCCAAGAGGAAAAGGGAAGCATACATAACGCCCCGGCAGCTAAGAACATAATGGTCCCTGGAGGAACATGAGAAGAGTAGGACAAGTCTTAAACGAGGAATGAAGGGGGTTAAAAGGGGTCATGAAACAACTTCACGCTAGCACAATTGAGGAGAATCCCAAAGCCTATTATTCATATATAAGAAGCAAACGGGTAACCAGAGAAAGGATTGGTCCACGAAAGGAAAATGAAGGAAGGCTGTATGTCGAATCTGAGAGAGTGGGTATGATTCTGAATGATTATTTTGCATCAGTGTTCACTGAGGAGAGGAGCATGATGAATTTTGAGTCTAGAGTAAGACATTTGATTTATCTGGATCATGTTGACATAAGTAGGGAAGCTGTGTTGGGCAGGCTAGTGGTAATTAATGTGGACAAATCCCCAGGAACGGATGGGATGTATCCCTGGTTCCTCAGTGAGGTGAGAGAGGAAATAGCTGGGACCCTGACAGATATCTTCGTGGCATCCTTCAGCACAGCTGAGGTTCTGGCTGACTGGAACGTTGCTCATATTG
The DNA here is from genome assembly GCF_037043375.1 of Chiloscyllium plagiosum. NCBI lineage: Eukaryota > Metazoa > Chordata > Chondrichthyes > Orectolobiformes > Hemiscylliidae > Chiloscyllium > Chiloscyllium plagiosum. Next base: position 88,865,617 of record NW_028270159.1, read on the forward strand.
TCCCCTGTACAAGAAGGACAGTCGGGATATTATGGATAACTACAGAACAAGGCGCCTAACATCAGCGTTGGGAAAGTTGCTGGAGAAGGTACTGAGGGATAGGATCTATTCATATGTATAAAATAATGTGCATTTCAGTGAGAGGCACAGAGTTTTTCGGGGAAGTTCCCAAGTTGATAGATGAAGGAAAGGCTGTTGATGACATATACATGCACTACAGTAAGGAGTTAGATCAGGTTCCCCATGGTAACCAAATACAGAACGTAAAGTAACATGGTGTGCAGGGTGTTCTAGACAGGTGGATAAAGAATTAGTTGAGCAATAGGAGAGAGAGAATGGCAGTTGAATGGAGTTTCTGGAAATGTAGAAAGATGACCAGTAGTGCTCCACAGGGGTCAGTGTTGTGGCTACTGTTGTTTGTGATATACATAAATGATCTGGAAGAGAGCACTGTTTGAATGATCAGAAAGTTTGCAGATGACACGAAGATTTCTGGACTAGCAGAAAGTATAAGTGACTGTTAAAGAATACAGAAGGCTATAGATATACTAGAAAGTTGGGCGGAAAAGTGGCAGCTGGAGTTCAAAACAGACAACTGTGAGATGACGCATTTCGGTCAGTCTAATTCTAGCTGGGGTTATACAATAAAGAGCTTTGGGAAAAAAAGTTGATGGACAGAGAGATCTGTGAGTGCAGGTCCATTATACTGAAGGTTGCTGCACAGGTGGATAGAGTGGTCAAGCAGGCATATAGTATGCTTGGCTTCATTGGATGGGGTATTGAATAAAATGGCTGGCAAGTCATATTAAAATCGAACAATACATTGGTCTGGCCACACTGAGAATACTGTGCAAATTTCTGGTCGCCACATTACCAAAAGGATGTGGACGCTTTGGAGAGGGCGCGTAAAAGGTTTAAGCGGATGTTGCCTCGTATGGAAGGTGCAATCTAGGAAGAGAGGTTGAGTCGGTTAGGTTTGTTTTCATTAGAAATAAGGAGTTTGACGGGGAGCTTTTTGTGGCTTACAAAATCATGAAGGGTACAGACAGGGTAGATAGAGAAAAGTTTTATTTCCCAGTTGAAGGATTAAATACCGAGAGGTCACGCGTTCAAGGTGAGAGGTGAAAAGTTTAAGAGCGATACACGCGGCAACTACTTGACACAGCGGGTGGTGGGTGTCTGGAACGCGTTCCCAGCAGAGACGGGAGAGGTAATCACGGTAGATACAGTTAAGATACGTCTGGACAGATCGATGAGGATTTGGGGAGCAGAGGGATACAGATGCTTTGGAATTGGGTGACAGATTTAAACAGTAGATTTGGATCGGCTCAGGCTTGAATGGATGAAGGGCCTGTTCCTTGTCTGTACATTTTCTTTAGTCTTTCTTCTTAAATTACGCAATTTCATTACATAATCTGCGAGGTCTAAGTACCTGAAGTGAATCGATGCTGAAACACTAGTCATAACAAATCTGAGCGTTGACTTTTGTGTGGTAGGGTGGTCGAGCAGTCTAATATGCTGCGTTTTAAGCTTCAGTTTCTATCGAATCGTGGCTTCAAATACCAGCATCGTAAGTGAGCTACTATGTGGAGATGTATGTGAGTGAACTGTGCATGTGTGGATGCCTTTTAATTTGAGTGTTTGCAGCTCCTCAGTGTGCTTACCCTCTCGTTGATAAAATCAGCGACCGTCTCTGAAAACAACGCAAGTTCCTGCTGTCCGACGTATCCTCATATCCCGTCGATAACTTTGCTTTTGGATATCTGCGTTGCCAGTTTCTAAATCTCAAATGGTCAGCGTAGTTGGCTGAAATGTTGGTGGTTCGAGCCCACTCAGGGAATAAATCTCAAATATTTCAGCACAAGCATTTACCCCGAACATGTATTGACATTGTAACTGGGAAAACTCATCCATGATTCACCCCAAGTCCGCAGGGAGTGAGACGTTTACACGCAGCAGAATACGACATCACTTTCTCCAAGCTCCCGATGTCAACAGAAAACGGCCACTGCAGATTCAATCAGCGACTTTCTGCCAAGCCATGGGAAACAACTCGTGGAAATTCCTTCCTTAGTAACAGCTCTTTCAGTGTGAAAGGAGCAAAGCTTTCACTTTAAATTGGAAAGGGCTTCAGGACATTGGAATGTTGCTCCAGTTCTTGGAACATGTTATAAAAAAAATTACTGACTGGTAAATAAGAAGTGGTACACGTTTTATGCAGGAAGAACAAAGAAAATGATGATTGTGAGGACTCTGTCTTGTCAGTAGATGGGAAATTCCCAATACTGTAAACAGAAATGGTTGGGTTTCCTAAGGTAATTTTTCAACTGATTTACTGTCTGCCAGAGTGACTGGAAATCACTTCATATGAAAATATTCAGGTTGAATCTTAAATGCCGGGACAAGTGTTAAATAGATTGTAATGTTTTGACGAAGTAACAAAAGTGAAAGATGTGAATTATGTTATTTGTGATTGGGAGGAATGAGCTGGATCTTTGCAAATTGCTGTGCCAGGTGAATTATGCTCAGAATGAAATAGCAAACTAATTCATCGTGTGCCAATGCTGGATATCTCAGTTCGATGCAATGTGAGTTGTTTAATCAGAAAGTCGTGCGTCCAAGCCCCATAACAGTCGTTTTCACTGTTTAATAGAGTTCCAGCTCTTCGTTCCACATGCAGAATTGCAAGCTAACGCTGGTAGAGCATTCTTGTTGTTTTCGCTGACACATATGTCCTCCTGCTTTGATCACATGTCGGTTTCAGAGTGAAAACTGTCTGCACTTTACTGGGAGCGCCAGAGACAACTTTATCATTGCAGCTGAAAATACTATGATTGATGTCCATTTCAAAACGTGAGATTCCATTACATCCGTGCACCAACCAAAGTGTTCAAAGACACAGAACGCGAATGACCATTTGTTAGTGGTCTGACAGAGACGGCTTAATGTCTCATGGGTCCTGAACAAAAATTAACTGATTCAGAATGTGCTGATGGAACGGAACGGAGCTCTCCCTGTACATTTTGCAATTGTTCTTGTTGTGTGCTCATGTAAGTTTATTAAATGAACAGTTTAGTGCCAGTAACGAGGGTGGGGGTGGGAAAGGATTCTGAGGTTTCAGTGTGGGACAGACGTGATCTGATCGAGCGGGTAAGTCAAATACTCCCAGAACATGGGAGAGCTGATTGGTCCAGAATCACTCCCATCTTCTGTTTCAGAATCAACAAATGAAATTGCTGGAAAAGCTCAGCAGGTCCGGTCGCATCTTGAAAATGAAAACCAAATGAGATTTCGGGACTGGTGATACTTCTTTTTCCATCTCCATGTCCCTCTGCCTTTCTGCAAACTTCCTTTTTATTGAATATGTCCTGACTTCAAACTTTATATTCAGCTTCACTTTTATTGCTTCCTCTCCAACCATTTTCCCAGTCTCTAAAATTGTATCATGCTTGTTCTATCTCTCACTTTGCCCGGTACGTCCAACTGAACAAATAACTCTGCTTCTATTTCCTTAGATACCAGATGGCCAGAGATTGGAAGACATAGGAGGACGGTTAGCGCTTTCAGAATATCTAGTCTGCTCCGCCATTCTTAACCCCATTCTCCAGTCCTCTCCCTGAACACTTACTTCCCAGTCTTAGGATCCAGTCTTTTTCCCAGTCTTTTTGGGTCCTAATCCGTCCCAAAGCCCTCCACATGTGTTGGCAGCTGTTACACCATGTCTACATGACATCAATCTCAGTTTCAGTGATTCTCGGCAAACACGAACTGTTCTGAGCAGCTCGATCGGGTCTCTGGCCCCACTGTGATCCTGCGGGGGAGCAGTAATCATCTTCATCTCCTTCGGAAAGGATCGACGCTTCAAAAAAATCGGACAGAAAGAAAGATAGGCTTGTGTGTCAAGATATGTGGAGGTAATTGCTTTCTGACCTGGTCAGTAAACCTTACTCTGTATATCCCCGCCCATTCTAGCTGTTGTGGTGAAAGGGAATACAAGTACAATTTATTACCATCTACGCTTTTATTCGATATGTATTCTTCCTTGTTCTGAATATGCAGGGAGTTTCCAGCACTGATGGTCACCATTTCTAAGAGTGCATGCCGCGGGCCCTGATCTTTTCTGGAGAGTAGCAGTATCAGTTTGTGCGAAAGTGGCCCAGTAAAAAGCTTAGAAGAAACATTGTTGTTCCCTCTTTCCGGGCGACAGTCTTTCATATCATGAACGATGGGGATTTATTGCATTCTCATCAGCAAACCTTGTTTTGTATTTACTCGCCCAATACTACTGTAGCGGTGAAAAGAATATAATTCCGAATACCTGCTGCGTGAATTTCATTTTCAAATTTCTGTTCGCAGTGGTCCTTCATATGTGGCGATGTCTATATCACTGCTGGCCATCCTGTTTAAGAGTGCCGTTATATATGTTCCTCTGTCTTGGCGCTGCAGGGAAAATTGTCTGCACCTTTACAGCCAATATTTCCTGGATATTTCAACATGGTATTCTTTATTCTTTCAATCATGTCCACTTTAAGGACACAGTTACCAGGCACTGATCCTTTCTGTAACAACAGTACCGCACGTGCTTTACATGCGAAGGTGGCCTGGATCAGTAACAAGGAGAGCATTCATTTCCTTCTGTCACAGCGAACATGATGTTAGTCTCTGTCAAATGCATCCGAAAATGTGCTCTGAAAGCTTCATTTGAATGCTGTCTGGCGTTTCTCAACGTGTGTCAACCAAAACCAGAAATCCTCAATCATAGTTTGGAGCAGTTCACATATTCGAGTTTCGAAGCAGCAGACACGGATACAGTTAATTCAGTCAACAACAGGAATGAAAAGATTTACAGGCACAGATGAACTATCGACTCTTGTTCTCATACTGTTATTAATATTACCGTGTGGCCTGAAGTCTAAGCCATGTTGTAACTGAAAATGAGAAAATCACAGACAGGCTGCCGAATGACACAGTATGTATTTTGTTTTCTTGTTCTCACAGAGTTCCAGGAAAGTATGACAGCGAGGGAGAGAAATGCAAGTCAAGTGCAGCTCTGGTGAAACACCTTCTGTCTGATTCAGTCATCAACAAGAAACGTGAATGCAACTACAGTGGGAGACCTTTTCACAACTCGAACAAAGAGCAATCACGAACAGCGACCACTTCTTTGACATCTCAGATCGCCTTTGACCTTCCCTGAATATATATAGAAACTAATTTTTTTACACCTCAAAGTGAGAACTGTTTGATTTACCGACAATAAGTGAGTCACATGTCGTTGATTCCCACATAGGTTTCCAACTCAGCTTGCAGCCAGGTGGCAGTTGCTCATGGCTCTGCTGGATAATGCACTATTATGGAGAAATAAAAGGAAAGTTGGAATTCTCATTGGCTCTGGGTTTCTAATAATCTTGCTACGTGTTCTGCCATTCTCGGATTCCAGTGCTAAACCAGTTTTTCAGTTCATCTGAGCAGCAGGAGAGTCGGCGTTTCTGGCAGGAGCAGAATTCATCATCTCCAGTGATCACTTTATCTGAGGAGAGAAAATGAACAAAGTTTCACACAGCGACTAATCGGAATTGCATTCCGTTTCAGCATGGCAGCAGATATGGGCTAGCAAAATCAAAGCCAGATTTGCTGATGAGAACAAAAAGCACGACTGCTCAGATAGAGCAATTCCTTCCCACCGCTTATTCTGCAGGACTGGTGCAGTTGCTGTGAGTATGCTGCAGGGTATCATCAGGTACATGCTCTTGGGTTTCCGGTTTTGGCCTGTGTGCTCGCGTGGCTGAGCAACCTGAGACTCTGATTTCAGATTCCACTTCTTAAGAAGGCTTGTGTTTGCATCCCTGCGCGGCCACGTGTGTTAATGGATTATGCTGGCAACGTTTTGTAGGGATGAGTTTTGTTAAAGTTGAACAGAAAAAAAAACAGTCATTTCTTCTAAGCCGGTTGTGATGTGGCACAGCAGAAAACAACCAACATGTCAGTGCCCATGTTTTCCCCTTCTGCTATAGTTATCACGTTCCCCGTCAGCTCGAAAGGCCACCAGCAGAATATGCGACTCAAAAACAGGCTGCGCCAATCTTTCATATTCCAGACAATTTGCATTTTTCACCGTTTCTCTGAAAATGAATGTTAATGTGAAATTAGGTTCAACATTGAATCTGCTCGCAGTTTTCTGCTGTTGCGAAAATGAGGAAAATTGCGATGTGAAACTTGGTTACTTTTCCCTAATTTCCTTAATTTCTGTCCTGATGAGAGAGGCTGGTGATTGGTCCTCTCGATCCGGTGGAGACATCAGCCCAATTGTTAACCTCATCTAATCGAGACTGTAACTGGTAATCTTCACTTTTCATGGTTCATTGTTAGTCAGTTCTGATTCATGTTACTTGAGCACTTTCCTGGAAGTATTGGTGCACTAAGGCGCCAGTACGTTGAAAGCACCATTTGGAATTGCCTCGCTGCAATTTGGGTGAGCAGCTCATGACCCAGACGACTCGCTCTGCCTCACAGACAGCATTTATGAGTCCGTGTGTCTGAAAATAGGTTCTCTTTGTCAGTTCTGCTTCTGTTCATGAGTTGTCAGTTTTTGGTTTCGCTGGAGAGTTGCGCGGGCAACATGATTTGCGAGGTATTTTCTGCAGCCAAAATCTCCCACTGAGAAGTTGGGAATGTGTCAAGAAGAATGGTCACTGGCAGCCTAATACCAGAAAAAATGATTCGTTGCTGGTTTTAACCGAAGCAGCCTGAGGGAGTTATCTCAAATGGGAGAGTACTCGCTTTGCATGTGAGAGATTGCGGGGTGGCTAGCTGCGTTCTCCATCCCATTTTAGGGCGGCACCGTGGCTCAGTGGTTTGCACTGCTGCCTCACAGCACCAGTGTTCCACGTTTGATTCCTGTGCGTAGTTTGCACATTCTTCCTGCGTCTGCGTGAGTTTCTTCCCACACTCAAAAGATGTGCGGAAAAGGTGAATTTGACATGCTAATTTGCCCATAATGATCGGTGCATTCGTTCGAGGGAAATTGGTCTGGGTGGGTTAGTCTTTGAAGGGTCGGTGTGGACTAGTTGTGCTGAAGTGCCTGTTTCCATACCGTAGGGAATCTAATCTAACCATCTTCCAGAAAACCATCCCAACGCACTGACCAAGTGATGAGTGCCGATTCAAACTGGTGTTCGCCACTGCAGCATCTCCGAGGGGCTGAGCCCGTAAACAACCGCTGTATTTGTCAAATTTTCAAGTTTATTCTTTTTCAACTTTCTTGTCTGTATACAGATCAATATGCCTTTGAAATGTTGAGAGTATACCAGACTCCACCACTAAATCTGACAACTCATTCCAAACACGCAGGTCTTTCTGTGTGAAAAACACAATGTACTTCAGATCCCTTTTAAATTTTACTACTCTCCCCTTAAAACAGTGTTCCCTTGTTTTGAACTTGCCTGTCTTGGGAAGAAATGTTCATTGACCAATTACTCTACCGTCTCCTTCAGATTGATATAAACCTCTGTGAGCCCATCCCTCAGCCCTCAAGCTCCAGGGAAAATTTTCACATCCTGTTCAGCTTTACGCTACAGTCCAAACACTGCATGCCTTGCAACATCCTCAAAAATCTTATCAAACTTACGCCAAGTTCGCCATTGAAAGTGTGTGGGGGTAAGTGCCTGAAGTGAGGCGATGCTGAAACACTAATCATGAAAAACGTGGTTGCGGGGGTTTGTGTGGCAGCGTGGCAGAGGTGTTGAAGGAACTGTCTTTAAACTATAACCTCGATCCAGTCATTGATTTGAATTCCCACCACGACCAGAACCACAGGTGAAGTCGGGAACTCTGTTTTTCATGAAAGACCTATAAACATTGAGATGTCAGGATTTGTTCCCATATTCGGCTGTTTTTTGACAGGAACTTTCACTAACTAAGGCTGAGGGACTGCCCAAGCTCAACGAGTCAAAGCTGTGCGTGCATTTACTTGACCATTCGAACACAGGAACTCGGACTCATTTTTTGTGTGTTTCACAGTTACTCGGTGTAAATTTAAAACAGCCTCTGGTTATGGAGAAGAGTTCAAAGCTGGAGATTCTCCACTGAAAATGCACAGAAAGAGGCAATCTCTTATTGCTTTTGTTGTAAACTGATAACTTAGACTGTTTAAACTGACAGGATAACGCGGATCCATCCGTCCTCTTGGGCACCTTAAACCGCGTTAATATCCGCAAAGGTAAACTCACACTAAGAGGAATGGGCTTATTGTAGTGAATTGTTAAGGAGTGGTGTGTGAGTCAGAGTGAATAGTGGTCACTAAATACTGACACTGACATTGAACGTTGCAACACCTCCTCCTCACTCACTTGCTGTCTCATGCCTCCCAGTCATCATTGCCTTTCACATTTTCCTCTCGTCCGTTCCACTTCTCAACTTATTCCCGACAGCTTGCAAGTGTTCCCTTAGAAACTGCAGCTTTAGGAAACGATAAAGCCATTGCTCAATGTGATGGAATGCACCGTCAATCCCTAATTACTCGAGTGATTGAGATTTTGAGTTACTCCGCATAACCCTGGATGTCCTCAGTAGCGGGGTACAGGTATGATGCCATGAGGCAAGGGTTCAGACGGAGTGACATTGAAGGAACAGCGAAATATTTTCAACTGGGAAACGCGAGAACCTTGGAGGGGTAATTGCTGTGATAGCTTTCGCTTGTATTTGCTGCCATTGTCCTTCCAGACAGATGCTGATCGATCACTGAATTGTTCTGGCAGGATCCGTGTGTGTGTTCTGGGTGCAGCCAGGATTTAGTTTTCATTCGGATAATTCACAAGAAGAGAATTAAATCTACATCTCCTAACTGAGAATGAAAGCCTGTTTTCGCAATGCAAAATCAGACTCGTCTGCAGGGATGTCCATTGACACTGCAGAAGCCTTTCGGACCTGTACAAACTCTCGTGCCTGCTCTTCACGCCATAATCATCTTCGTCAGCAGTGTTTCTCTCTCCATGTTTCCAAGTCGGTTCATATTATCACCCTTGGTTTCAATGTGAAGAAAGCAATGCTGTGATAATCTGATGTTGTTCAGCAGATATACTGCAGCAAGTTAGGTAAAGACTGATGCAAACACGAGCTCGTTTTGAGCTGCGCTGATGTTTTGGCAGCAAGAAAGGCATCGTTCAACTCGCCTCATTCCGGATGACGGTCTCGAAATGACCAGTGGTTTCTCGCTGAATTAGTTCAGGCTCTGGAATGTAAAATACTTCAAATATGAAAGTACAGCGAAAGGTAACGGTTCACAGAGTGGGGAATTCCAAGTGAAACAGTGACGGTGACTATGTTTGCTGATTTTTCACCTTGTGAATGCTGTTTCCCTGATGTGGACGTTTACATTACCTAGAGACAAACTGTCACAGCCAAACCTGGTCTTTGGATCAGTGACGGAATTGGTAATTGCCTGACGTCGAGTTAGGGGATTGTCGGTTCGCATTTAAAATCACGAGGATGTAGCGTGCTAGTCTATTCCTGTTGTCTGTCAGGAAAGGAAGGGTTTGGGTTTTCGAATTTACAGTTTCTTTCGTCCACTTCAAATTCTAGCTCAGATCAACGTCTCTCATTGTCTGTAGAACTGGCTTTGGTTTAACCAAAAGCTGCCTTTTGGCGGTTGAACTTGCATGTTGGAGCGGACAGCTGAAGTGAAGCACAAGGAGCTGGTCAAATCCTGAGAACTCTGCCACTCTCGGGGAATGTGTCTGTGCGTCTCTTTCTGTGGGAGACACGACGTGGGTAATAACACAGTGTGACTATGTCAAACTTCAATCCCATTGTTGTGTCATCTAAGATCAAAGCGAGAACCTCACTGCCATTTGCACTGGAAACATCAGAAGACATAAGGTTATGGACCAAAGCTGGAAACTGGGAATAGAATAGATGAATGTCTTTCAACCAGACTGCACCATGGGCCAAATGGGATTTTCTGTTCTGCAAAACTTGAAGACAAGTAGAAAACAATCTGCAGGGAAACTGATCAGTAATTAAAGGGAAAAGCCATTTCATTGAGAATACGTGCAAGAGCGTCTGTCTTCATTCCGTGTAATGTCGTCGTTAGGATTTGGAACTCTAACCGCCATAGTGTTGGTTCTATTCTCGAACAGGGAATGAATGTTTTATTGCGCAAATATATCGTGGTACCAGTATTTCTTACCACTGGTCCGTACCTGGTAATGCTTGGTTTTGTGCCAGGTTATCAAAAATCCAAAAGATGCAGGTTTTGGAAATCTGAACTAAAAAAGAGAATTGATAGAGAAACCCGCTACACCTGGCAACATCTGTGGAGAGAAGCACATTTTTTTAGATGGACAGGAAACAAGTTAGTTATAGATTTCTAGATTATACTGTTGGGAAAATGATAATTTTACCTGTCGAATTAGTATATTTATCAAAATCACTCTTGAGCTTACAAACGTCGAATTTACAATCTTAAAAGGACTTAATCAGCTGTCATGCTACTTTCATTTTCCTGAGCTGGTGGAAGGCTATGTTTTAATGGCTACATTTCCTTTTGCTTTCTGGTATTTAGCAGTCACGCTGAATGGAGAATTGTTTCTTTCAGTGTCTGCCTCAATATGTGTCTTTGTTTTCTTCTATATGTGTCTCTGTATTCTCCTGGGCCTTTTTCACATTCTTCGACTCTCTGGCTGTCCATATCCCTCATTTCCCATTTCTGCTCTTGAAACGCCTGACAGGCTTTCTGACTCCTGGCTGGCGTCGGTCGAAGTAGTCTCACATTCTCTGGATAATGCGCCTGTCACTTCGACCTGAGGCAAGGAGACATTTCTTCCTCAAACTCTAAAGACCCTTTCGATGTTAAAGTTGAATTCCTTATCCAACAGAAAAAGAAAGTAATTACATGTTAGTTGAAGAAGAACAAGGATGCATTTACTGTTGGTGTACAACCAATGAATGGTGACAGCAGAGAATGAGGGTGATCATGTCGTGGTGTCAGTGCCATTACCACAACATTCCCCGGGAATGCTGCAGTGTCTCCTGCCTCACCAATTAATTTCCAAAAAACTGGGAATGAAGGAATGAGAAGAAGATAATGAGAAGCAGAAGTGCTTGTGGAACTGCGGGAAGAATCTCCAGGTTAAAATAGTATTTAAATAGAGCAACATACACTACTGGATTTAAACTTGGAAAATGAAGCTGGAACGCGAAATCAGAATATCCAGCAATTCAAACAGGACACTCAGTGTCTCGATCAGCAACATAATATTTGCGAGAAATAACGAGCTTTCAATACAATGAGCAGGCATCAGTGTGATGGGAGGTGCTTTCACCAGCTAAGCCACGGCGCCACGTTAAAAGCCAAATTTCTCGTCCATATGTGCAATGCCTGAACCGCTTGATCACAGGAATTGGAAAACGCGTTTTCTGTATTAGCGTTGCTCAGTATGAATGGCAATCAAACTCTGCTTGTGCAAAAACAGACATTTCAATGCTGAGCATGCCCCACTGAAAAGGCACAGAAAAAGATAGCATCCTCTTGCATTGGCATCCAACAGATATTTTCATCTGTTTAAACTGACAGAATAAAGAGGATGTGTTCATCTCCTCTCGCGTCCCATTAACCACGTTAATACACACGCAGGGATTTTCAAACCAAAATGAACAGGCTCATTGTTGTGAATTGACAGCAGTGGTGTGTGAGTCATTGCGAACAGTGAGCAACAAATGCTGAACCAATAGCACTGACACTGAGCTTTGCACCATCAGCTCCACACTCACATCTTGTGTCATGTCTCCTCGGCATCAATGCATTTGACTTTAGTTATTCTACCCTGCACCTCTCCTCAAGTTATTCCCAACCGCTTGCAGTGTCGAATTAGAACGTGCAATTATTAGAAATGCATTTCTGGGACACAGTTGTCTTTCAATGAGATAAGATTCACTGTCCATCCCTAATTATCCCAAAGATGTAGGGGACGAGTTACTTTTGTTAACTCCTAAAATTCCTAATATGGAGGAACTGACAAGAAACCGCTAGAGATGGAGTTCCTGGATTGCGGAAAGCAGACCGACCCCAAACTGCTAACGTAACTCACCCAGGGAAGAGCAGACGGACCCCACTCTGTCAATGTAACTCAACCAGGGGACAGAAGTCTGACATCACACGATCAATGTAACTCAACGAGGTAATTATGGCCTGACCGCACTCTGTTAATGTAACTCAACCAGCGAATAGCAGACTGACCCAACACTTTATATGTAACTCACCCAGCAAATGGCAGACTGACACGACTCAGTCAGTATAATTTACCCAAGAAAGAGCAGACTGATGCCACTCTGTCAACATAACTCACTCAGAGAAGTGCAGGCTGTACCCATTTTGTCTCTGTCGCCCATCCAGGAAAGAGCAGGCTGGTCTGATTCTGTCGATGAAACACAAGCAGGGATTCGAGCCTGACTCCACTCTGTCAAAGTAACTCACTCAGAGAAGAGAAGACTTATTCCATTCTGTCTACGTGAATCGAAGACAGTAATGAAACCACACTTGCTGTTAAACTCAGACAGAGAAGAGCAGACTGTCACGACTTTGAGAAAGTAACACGCCCATGGAGGAGCAGACTGACACCACTCTCTTAACGTAGCTCACCCAGGGAAGAACAGACTGAGTGTATCATTTGCGTATGTTGCTCTACAAGAGTCATTGTTCAAGTCCAGCATCAAGGTACACTGGAAGATACCCAAAAGTAGTCTCCCCCGATTGGTGTAAATACACGTTTCTCCCCTGCAATCCACTATCTGGAATGCTATGGTCGGTAGCGTGTCAGGCTTGGGGCTGTAGTTAGCCTGGAGTTCGGGTGGTGACACGAGATTTGCCCAAATTGCCCCCCACTATCAAGGTCAGGCTAGTCGCCTCCCATGGAAGCAGAGAGCTGGCATTTCTCGCCAGGCTCTCAGTAATTTGCTGGGCAGACTACCTTTGGGCTGTGTGCAAACATATCCAACAAGTGTAGCCAATGTCTGATCTCTCCTTTTGTCTTATGACCAAAGCACATGCTCTGTTCCCTTCACATCTAGCAATGGCCCTTCGCAGCTCCCAACCTACTGGCGTCGCAGTTACGCCATTTAACTCCAGCAGGCAAATTCCCCTCCTGCTTTAAATTCGCTCTCTCGCCACGGCCGTCTCCCTTCGGGTTCGGGTGTGTCATTAATGACCTTTGCCCGGCTTGGGGTTAGCTCAATGATCTGGTTTGATTGGTTGCCATGCCCCACTGCTCCTATCGTCTGTCGTACATTCTGCACTGCATCTCGGGGGGCGGGGGTGGGGCGACTGCACCACTATATTCACCTGTCTACAGATGTCGGAGAAGGATCTATCTATTCCACACCACGAGACTCCCTCATTGCTCTTCTGAGTCTTACTTTGCTCATAGAATATCTATTTCCCATGTCAGGTGCCCCTTTTGCCGTGGTGGTTACTACTGAGTGCCAGTCACCGGCGTGGCATGGATCCCTGCATAAATCGTAATTATCGAATTTATAGTCGTCGTTGTTGCTGAACGGCTATGGGTCGAATGTAAAGATCCACTTCGTCCTATCAGTTAAGATTACCGTCAGCTGCTGCATCCCAGACGCCCCTGCCCTGATGAATATTCCTATCAGGGCGCTTGCCAACAGTGTGAACTGGGGAACCCCACATTTGCTTAAGTCTTCTCATAAATACTTGCTCTAAATTGGTTTTGGTGTTGTGCGATGTCTCGTCAGTCCCAGCTGCAAGTTTGTAATGGCTGGCGTGTATCCACGTGGCTGTTTTGGCGATCTTAACAGCTATCTGTGCTGTAAGGCGTACTTGAAACGGTCCCAGCCATCTCTTTGCCTTCCTGTTTTCCCTCCTGAAGTCTTTCGCCACTATTCATGCTCCAGGTTATAGATCATGCATCTTCCCTTCTGCTGACTGGGGTAGTACTGTCTTCACTTGATTCTGTATTTGGGACAGAAGTGTAGAGAGTTTCATGCAGTAACACAACATCTCATCCTCACAGTGGCCAGTTATTTGGCTTCCCTTACATCTCGGGACAATTCCTGTGTTTGGGGCCTACCAAACAAAATCTCAAACGGTCTAAGATTAATTCTCCCTCTCCTCCTAGATCTCATACACATTAGCACAATTGGAAGTGCCTTTGTCCATGCCATCCCTAGTTCCTCACAGCATTTTGTCAATTTATTTTTTAAGGTAGAATTTTCTCTTTCCGCTGCCCTACCGCTCGTTTGGTGATAGGCACAGTGTTATCTCATGTTTATTCCCAAATACTCACTAATCTGCTGTAGGGCATTATGGACAAATGGTGTCCCACTGTCACTAATAAGCCTAGAGTGTAGGTTTGCTCGCTGAGTTGTACGTTTGATATCCAGACGTTTCATTACCTGGCATATGGAGGTTAGTGGGCTAGTGTAGGTTAGGTGGGCTTGGATCGGCGCAACATCGAGTGCCAAAGGGCTTGTACTGCGCTGTATTTTTCTATGTTCTATGTCCTAGGTAACATCATCAGTGATGAACTCCAAGTGAAGAGAAGCTGTTGTCTCCTGCTTTCTAGTTATATGTTTGTCCAGGATGGGGTTCCTGGGGTTTGTGGTGATGCCATTTCCTGGTCGTTTTCTGAGGGGTTGATAGATGCTATCTATATATATATATATATATATATATATATATATATATATATATATATATGTCTTTTTTATGGCGTTGTGGTTGGAGTGCTAGGCCTCAAGGAATTCTCTGGCATGTCTTTCCTAACCTGTTCCAGGATAGATGTGTTGTCCCAGTCAAAATGGTGTTTAAATTTCATCCGTATGAAGGGATACGAGGGAGAGAGGGTCGTATCGTTTTTGTGGCTAGCTGGTGTTCTGTATCCTGGTGGCTAACTTTCTTCCTGTTTGTCCTACGTAGTGTTTGCGTCAGTTCTTGCATGCCATTTTGTATAAGACGTTGGTTTTGTCCATGGGTTGTATTGGGTCTTTTAAATTTGTTAGTTTTGTTTGAGACTGTTGGTGGGATTCCGAGGGGTCTTAGTAGTCTGGCTGCCACTTCTGAGACTTCATTGATGTATGGAAAGGTCGATAGGGTTTCTGGCTGTGTTAGGTCTACTTGTCGTGGTTTGTTCCTGAGGAATCTGTGGACTGTATTTTTTAAGTATCCATTCTTCTTGAATGCGTTTTATAGGTGGTTCTCCTCTGTTTTACGAAGTTCGTCTGTGCTGAAATGTGTGGTGGTTCGTTGGAATAGTGTTCTGACACAGCTTCCTTTTTGCATTTTGGGATGGCTGCTGGTGTAGTTAAGTGTTTGGTCAGTGTTCGTCGGTTTGCTGTATATGCAGACACACCAGAGAATTCCGAGAGGCCTCGCACTCCAATCACAACGCCATAAACAATCACATAGATCGATTTACCATCTGTCAACCCCTCAGAAAATGAATCGGAAATGACATCACCACAAACCCCAGGAACCCCATCCATGACAAACATACAAATAGAAAGCAGGAGTCAATATCTTCGCTTCTCTTGGAGGTCGCCACTGATGATGTTACCTAGCCAGGTAATGAAACGTGTGGATAACAAACGTACAGCTCAGCGAGCAAACCTACACCCTAAACCTCAACCGGAGCTATAAACCTTCACAAACCTTGGGACTACTAAGCCTCTCAGGGATGCTCCATCTCGGAATTATCTCAGTTAGGAAAGCTTTGGTTATGGCACTGGCATTCTGTTTTGCCGTGGGGAACGCTTGCACCCATTTGGAAAACGTATCAACTATTACCAGACAATACCTTTTTCCTTTGCAGGGTGTTAGTTCGGTAAAATGCAGTTGTAAATGTTCAAATTGCTTTTGGGGTTTCGGAAGTGCTACATGACTCATCTGTATTCCCCTCCCCACATTATTGTGGCACAGATAACACATCGTTCACAATATTTCTGGAAGTAATGAGTAAATCCCTCAGTGTACCACTGTGCTGAAATGCTGTCATATCTCCCCTCTGTGGACACATGTTCCTTACCGTGTGTCAGTTTGGCATAGAATGGAAATAATGGTCGTGGTAGAAAAGGTTTAACATTGGGGCCACACCGTACCCCTTACCTCAAACTGCACTCTGCTTTTTCCCACTCAAATGTGTCTTCAAGCCTGGACTTCGACTGTGTCTCCCGTACGTCTGCTGTTGGGGGAAGGATTTTTGTCATTCCCATGTCAAACGTCTGCTGGGCTGCTGTCCTTGCCGCTGACTCTGCCCTTGCATTTCTTTGAGAAACGGAATCGTTATTTTTCGTGTGGGCATCATATTTACACAAAGCGATTGATTTAGGCAATAGGAACGCTTCCAAGAGGTCAGAAATCTGATCATGGTGTGTGATGGGCTTTCCGGTGAATGTCAAGAAGTCCCTGTATTTCCACAGGGTTCCAACATCATGTGCATCTCCGAATGCGTATCTGCTATCGGTTAAATATTTGTTGTGTTTCCCTTAGCCAATTTACATGCCTCAGTCAAGGCTATCAGCTTCGCTGCTTGCGCTGGCAGTTGAGAAGTGAGTGATCCCGCTTTGAATACCTCACGGGTAGTTACTACCGCATGCCCAATAAAATTCTGTCCTATCTCCTTGCTCCTGAATGCTGACCCATCCACAAAAAAAACGCCATATTTAGATTCTGAAGTGGTGAATTCTGCAAGTCTTGTCTAGGCAGCACATTTCATTAATTACAGCGATACAATCATGTGGGTCTCCGTCTCCTTCTCTAGTGAGAGGATTAGCAGCATTAAGGTCGTCACATCGTTTTATTGCAATATTAGGCTTCTCCAATAACACAGTATTGTATCTGAGTCAACGCGCTGCCGACGTTTGTGCTGTCTTTTGCTCGGAAAGCAGTAAGGATACTGCATGTGCGATCAGTTTGGTTAAGTCGCCATAGCCGATTATATCCCTGGACACTGCAACAGCCTTTTCAGCTGCAACCACAGCTCGCAGACATTTACGCAATCCTGCCGCTACGAGGTCGAGCTTAGCCGAAAAATAAGCTGCAAGCCTGAATTTTCCCCCATGATCCTGCAACAACACAGATGTCATGCAGCCATGTTTCTCATCTACCGTTTGACAGAAGGCTTGTTTGGATTCGGAATCCCCAGTGTAGGTGTACTTTGAAACGTCTTTTTCAATTCAATTCGGCCGCTGGGATCCATTGCAACGGACCTTCGTTCTGCTACCCTTTTCCATTGGCCATTTCACTTCAGGGCACCTCAAGATTTGTGTAATTTGGGATAAACGTTCTTCAGTAGGAGCGTATGCTCCAAAAGGATAGCAATTGTTTCTTCATGTGAGGCCTTGGAATTTGCTGAATTACTTGCACTAAAGAATGTATTTGCGAAATCCACGGCAGCGAACCATTTACTGTCCGGTCTAAATTGAACTAATACAGTATAGGGTTCGGGAACATTTGATGCGCGCGGGACAACACTGTTATTGACTGCCTGTAGGTCTTGAACAAACCTGCTTTCCTCCGGTTCACTTGGAATTTTTGCCTTTTTGATCAGAAAAACGTGAGTTCTCACCGGTGAGTTTACATCGGGGATTATCTCTCTAGCCTTTGGGAAGGATTGAAAGACTGGAGTAACTATGTCCATGGCCTCGGGTTTTTACGGATATTGTGCCCTGCAAGGACGATACTCCGACTTCGTGGTTACTCGTATTGGTTCACAGCCTCGTATAAGCCCCAAATCATGTTTGCCTTTTACCCATAATTCAGTAGGGACCGTTATTAATCTTGGGTCTGAGAATTTATCTTAGGGAAACGCCAGGCCAGCCTTCTAGGCTCTTCAGGGCTCGCGGGGGTTACCTCGACTGTTCCATTGCCTGAGTTGGACAAATTAATTTCTTCCTATGTGTCCGCACATCTGCATTGAACCACATACCCACATCGTCCCAAAACACCCAACATTTCGTTCTTTATGCCTTTAGTACCCGTGGCCCCAAATCCTGCCAACAGTCACAGGACACCTTCGCCAGTGACAAGCGAGGAGCGTAGCCTTCCACATCAAAAATATAGAGTTTACTTGCCGTCACAGGTACTTGACATAAGTTCACACTGACTGCACATCTGCCATCCCTTCAATAAAATTCGCACAATAACAATTGACCTGGTTTAACCAATCTCCTGAACCAATACTTCTCTTATGGATCCTCAGGGCCATCGTGGTGTATGTGTGCTGTGCAGTGCAGCATATTCCCGCAAAGAAAATCGGTGTTATAGGATAAACATGGTTACCTGCTTCCAGGGCGAGTGAATTGCTCAATGAACTCATTGCTCTCTGGCTTAATCGCCACTCATAGACATACACCAGGGCTCGTGGGTTGTATTTTGCAGTTTACACTTGTGAATCTTCCCTTCGAATTATCTGCAAGCCCGTCGGAGTACTGAGCAAATACAACCCCAGTCTCACTATGAGATCCCGAGCCATCAAATGTAAAGGACAGAATTCCGCTAACAAAATTGAGAATTAGAATGTATACACATTACTGATTTCACACAATATGGGTGCGGTAA
This sequence comes from Chiloscyllium plagiosum, assembly GCF_037043375.1. NCBI lineage: Eukaryota > Metazoa > Chordata > Chondrichthyes > Orectolobiformes > Hemiscylliidae > Chiloscyllium > Chiloscyllium plagiosum. The sequence goes on from NW_028270159.1 coordinate 88,884,191, forward strand.
AACTCTTTCATATCACGACGCCTGATGCCTCCATTGAGTTCAGGAACATTCCACTCATCTTTATTGGCGTCACTTCTCTGAACTGTCTTGATTTGAGGAGTGAATGTGCTGGCCAGGTATCTACCAAAAAGGTAACTGGTGTACCTTCCACATATAACATAGACGTAGGCATCGACATATACATATCATTTTTATATTGAACATATTGTCCACATTTCGCAATCTCATGTTCAATATAGAGTTGGGACACATCTCAGTGCCCATTAGGTTAGTAGAAGAGATTAGCATAAGGGATTCTTCGTTGCCAAGTACAAAGGAAAGAGGGTTACCTGTACCTTGCGGCCTGCCCACCTCGACCTCAGTCGTCCCCTGTCAGTCACCATGCTGTCCAGCCTCCAGGACCGATTGAGGCTGTCTGTGCGGGCACTGTCTCGACCAGTGGTCCATTGCTCCGCAAACAAAGCACCAGCCAGATCTATCTCTGCAAGCGCACTTCCGCGATCCCTTCCTCTTTTGCAAACTCCACTTGTGCCTCTCTCTTTTCCCGCAGTTCCTCACTCCAACGGCTAACGATCATTTGAATCATAATGAGCTTAGGTTTATTTGATTGCTGTTCCATCTTTAATTTCCGGTTATGGTTCTCTTGAGCCAGCAATTTTTCAGCATGCATCACGTATTGTTCTATCTAATTCAGCTTTCCCGTGTCCCGGGTAATACACGGATATTGTTACCTATTTTGTTGTTTCGTACTTCATTCCATTGATGAAGCTGCTCCTCAGGTGTGCCTCATACGGTGTGATCTCTGCCGTCGTTATGTCCTTGGGTGGTATCAGTCCACAGTAAACGTTATCGACTTTCGTGAGGTGCTTAAGGTACTGGGACATTGTCTCTACTTCTTTAGGGATTCTTGCTTCAATTGATTGTGGGTACGATATGCTATTGGTGATTCAGCAGACCCTGAGGCGGGGACCATTGACTTGGAATCTTCGCGAAGTGGATCTCATAGAGGGGCTGTAGCTCTTCGAGGGCACCCATTAAGGTCAGGATCTGAGCCAGTCTTAAGACACTGCACAGCTTCATTAAGTTGTTTTCCGTGTGTGTGTGTGCATGTGCGCTGGTGTTTGTACCTGTACTTGATGTATCTTTTATTCGAGATTTTCTTTCCCTGAAATCAGGCTCAGCCTTCATCATTTTATAAGCACTCCAATTCACAGGTTCTATTTTACCCTTCCGTTTCTCCTTCTCTCTCTCCTCCAACGGTGACCTCAACATTTGCAACTGCATGTTACTAAAATTTCCTTCCTCCAGAAAAACATATTCCTTGATTTACATTTTTAACTGCTTTACAGAAACTGGGCCATAATTATTTAGCATATATTGTATTTTTTCTTGACCATTCCGAGTTGTCTGTCGACCCTCTTTTTGTTCGCTCTTGCTGGAGCCGATTTTCATGGATATTGGAAAAGTGTTCATCTCTCTCTGTCTGTCTCTCTGTCTGTATATCTGTCTATCTCTCTCTCTCTCTCGCACGATACCAAAATCTTCTCTTTGCCAATATAACTTGCTTTTACCTCTGGAGTTCTCCTCTCATTGGGCGCTACCGCCTCATTGCCTTGGTTTTCACAAACCAAGAACCCACGTAACCGGTACAGCTTTGGCGACTCCAACGCTGCCCATGGTGGCTCCAAGTCTCAAACCACCGTTAATCTTGCTGTCCCTTAAACTCTCTAGAGACGGCAATCCTTTCCCTTGAATTTTACTCGAATACCGCGCGAGAGTTCACTGGCGCCTCTTCCTGGTTCATTTATTCTCTTCAAACGAGTCTCTATGTCGGATTACTTTAGCCACAACTCTTACCCCGACCCTATTCGATTCAGAACGCGACTCTGGGGCGATCCACTTATCCCCAGTCCTCTCACGCAAAGGGGCCAATTCAGCACTCGAGATGAAGTGAAAGACCTTCAAGGCAGTGGCACGTACACCTTCTGGGAATCTTCAAAATCTTACCCAGTCGCAGGGTCCCAGGCGAGCCCCCTAGTTTACTGCCGTGGAATTTCAATCGACTCGACGCAAATGCTACCAAGAGCAAAGAAAAAGTTTATTTTTGAAATTTGCAGAGTGGACCCGACACATTTGCAAGACGCCTCATACAAAGGACGCCTGACGGTTTTCACATATTCCCTTTATACTATATATCGCCTTGCTTTATCACACCTCAAGCCAGGAACCTGGATCAGTCGAGTTCCTTTCCACACATGGAGTTGCTTTTTCTAATTAATTGACTGCTGATATAATAGATTATTGGCCTTGAGAGTCAGCTGTAAATTAGTTTGACCTTTACATTTTCTCTGTCTTTTTGCAAAGTTAGGACTATAGTTCTTTGTTTCAACCATGGTTTCACAGATTTCCCAATAAATGATAATTTTCCATTCCAGGGGTTCAGGCTGACAGTGACTCAATAAGTGTGATGGAGTGAGGATGATAGTGACACAATGAGGGTGAGGTGTCAGCGTGGTAGTGACGCAGACTGTGTGAGTGGATCAGGCCGATAGTTGCGCAGTGAGGGGGGTCAGAGTGATAGTGATGCAGTAAGTCTGAGGGATCAGACCGATAGTGATGCAGTAAGTGTGAGGTGGTCAGGCGATCGTGAAGCACTTCGTGTGAGGGGTCAGTGTGACAGTGACGCAGTAAGAGTGAGTGGTCAGGCTGATAGTGACGCAGTAATTGGAAGGAGATCAGGCTGATAGTGATGCAGTAAGCGTTACTGTGTCAGGCTGATCCTGACGCATAAAGTGGGAGGGGACAGGGTGATAGTGATGCAGTAAGTGAGATGGGGTCAGGCAGAGACTGACGCAGTGAGGGTGAGACAGTCAGGGTGATAGTGAGGGAGTAAGTGTGTGCGTTCAGGCTGGTAGTGACACAGTAAGTTGAGAGCGTCAGGCTTATAGTGGCCAATAAAAGTGAGGTGTTAGTGGAATAGTGACATAGTAAGTGTGAGGTGTCAGTCTGATAGTGAAGCAGAAAGTGTGTGGGGGTCAGGCTAATAGAGATGCAGCAAGTGTGATGGGGTCAGGCAGATAGTGTCACAGTATGTGTGAGGCGTCAGGCTGATAGTGATGCAGTAAGTGTCCGTGAGTCAGAGTGATCCTAATGCAGGAAGTGAGAGGGGACAGGATAATAGTGACGCAGTGAGTGTGAGGGGGTCAGCGTAATGGTAACGGAATAAGTGTGAGTGTTCAGGCTGATAATGATGCAGTAGGTTGAGGACGTCAGGCTAATACTGGCCAGTAAATGTTAAGTGACAGGGTGATAGTGATGAAGGAAATGTGAGGAGTCAGACTGATGGACACGGTGAAATTGTGAGGGGTCAGGCTGATAGTGATGCTGGAAGTGTGCGAGTGTCAGGATGGCAGTGAAGCAGATTGTGTGAATGTGTCATTTGTGATGGTGACAGGGTGACAGTGACGCAGATGCTTTCAGGGGGTCAGGTTGTAGTGATGAAGTAATTGTGAGGGGTCAGGGTGATAGTGACGCAGTGAGTGTGAAATGTCAGTGTGATAGTGACGCAGAACATTTGAGGGGCCAGGCTTATAGTGACGCAGTATGGGCAAGGGGTCAGGGTAACAATGATGTAGATGCTCTCACAGGGCCAGGTTGTAGTGATGCAGTGAGTGTGAGATGTCAGGATGGCAGTGAAGCAGACTGTGTGAATGTGTCATTTGTGATGGTGACAGGGTGACAGTGACGCAGATGCTTTCAGGGGGTCAGGTTGTAGTGATGAAGTAATTGTGAGGGGTCAGGGTGATAGTGACGCAGTGAGTGTGAAATGTCAGTGTGATAGTGACGCAGAACATTTGAGGGGCCAGGCTTATAGTGACGCAGTATGGGCAAGGGGTCAGGGTAACAATGATGTAGATGCTCTCACAGGGCCAGGTTGTAGTAAAGCTGTAAGTGTGAGTGTCTCAGGCTGATAGTGATGAAGTAAATGCGTTGGGGTAAGGTGGATAGGGATGCAGTAAGAGTGCAGGGGTAGTGCTAAAGTGACGCAGTAAATGTGAGTGTTGAAGCTGATAGTGACGCATTAGTTTGAGGGGATCAGGCTGATCTTGACGCAGTAAGTGTGACGTTGTCAGCATGATAGTTACGCTGTAAGTGTATGGGGGCACAATGATCTTGACGCAGTAAGATTGGGGAGTCAGGGTGATAGTGACGCAGTAAGCATGATTGTGGGGTAAGTCTGATTGTGACGCAGTATATGTGAGGGAGTCAGCCTTGTAGTGGCGCAGTATGTGTGAGATGGTCAGGCTGATATTGATGCAGTTAGTGTGTTGGGGTCAAAGTGATAGTGACGCAATAGGTGTAAGTGGCTCAGGATAATAGTGACACAGTGGGTGTGAGATACCAGTGTGATAGTGACGCAGTAAGTGTAAGGGGTCAGGATGACAGTGACACTAAGTGTAAGGCCCTCAGTGTGATAGTGCCGCAGCAAGTGTGGGGTGTCAGGGTGTAAATGACGTCGTAAGTGAGAGAGGGGCATTGCGATAGTGAAGCAGTAAGTGTGAGGTTGTCAGGCTGATAGTGACACAGTCAATGTGACGGAGCAGTGTTTTAGTGACAAGATAAGAGTGAGGCGTCAGTCTGATAATGACACAATAAATGTGATGGAGTCCGGCTGATCGTGACACAGAACGTGTGAGGGGTCAGACTGATAGTGACACAATAAGTGTAAGGATTCGGGGTGATAGTAACATGGGAAGTGTGAGGGCGTGATTGAAAGTGACGCAATAAGTGTGTGGCGGTTAGGCTCATGGTGACGCAGTAAAACTAAGGCCGGCAAGGTGAAAATGGCAAAGATTGTGTGAGTTGGTCAGGGTGATAGTGACGCAGTAAACGTGAGGAGGTCAGGGTGAGAGTGACGCATGAAATGAGAGAGGATTAGAGTGAGAGCGACGCAGTAAGTATAAAGGGGTCAGGCTGATAGTGACACCGTCAGTGTGAGGGGGAGAGTTTTAGTTAAACAATCAGTGCGAGGCGTCAGACTGAAACTGATACAAAAAGTATGAGTGGGTCAGGGTGATAGTGACACAGTACGTCTGAGGGGTCAGGCTGATAGTGACACAGTCAGTGTGATGGGGCAGAGTTTTAGTAACATGGTAAGTGTGAGGCTTCAGTCTGATACTGACACAAAAAGTGTGATGGAGGCAGGCTGATAGTGACGCAGTAGGTTTTAGGAGTGAAGGTGATATTAACATAGGAAGTGCGAGGGCGTCACTGATAGTGACGCAATATTTGTGTGGCTGTCAGGTTGATAGTGACGCAGTAAAAATGAGGATGTCACGGTGAAACTGGTGGAGTAAGTGTGAGGATGGCAGATGGACAGTGATGCAGTAAGTGCGAGGGGTTCACGCTGATATTGAGGCATGCAAGTGTGAGGGGCCAGGTTGATAGTGACGCTGTGTGCCGGCGGGTCTGGCTGATAACGACGCAGAAAATGTGAGTGTCTCAGTGTGACAGTGACGCATTACGTGTGAGGGGGTCAGGGTGATAATGGCAGAGAAAGTGTGAGGTGGTCAGGTTGATAGTGATGCTGTAATTGTGAGCTTGGTCAGCGTGATAATGAGGGGCTCAGGCTGATAGCGACACAGCAATTGTGAGGGGATCAGGGTAGTAGTGACGCAAAACGTGTGTGCGGGTCAGGCTAATAGTGATGCAGTACGTGTGAGGTGTCAGGCCGATAGTGACGCAGTAAAGGTGAGAGCGTTGGTGTGCTAGTGACGCAGTAAGTGTGAGCCGCTCAGGATGATAGTGACGCCATAAGTATGAGGTTTCAGGTAGACACCAATGCGGTAAGTGTGACGTGTTCAAGGTGACAGTGACACAGACACTTTGAAGGTGTCAGATTGAGAGTGACATAGGAAATGTGAGGGGACAGTTTGATAGTGACACAGTAAGTGTAAGGGGTCAGGCTGATAATGATATACTAATTGTGATGGAGTCAGGATAATAGTGGTGCAGTGAGTATGAGTTGTCAGGGTGATAGTGATATACACGGTGTGAGTGGGAGAGAGTTATAGTGATGCATCAAGTATGAGGACGTCAGAGTGATAGTGTGCAGGGTGTGGTTGAAGGTGACGCAAGAAGAGTGAAAGGTTCAGGGTGATCCGGACGCACTAAGTTTTGGGGGGTCAAGGTGATGGTGATGCTGTAAGTATGAGTGGGTCAGTCTGATAGTGACATAGTACATTTGAAGGGATCAGGCTGGTAGTGATGCAGTAAGCGTGAGGGGGTCAGGCTGATATTGATGACCTAAGTGAGAGAGTGTCAAGGTGATGGTGACGCATCAAGTATGAGCAGGTGAGAGAGAGAGTGACGCCGTTAGTGAGTGGGATTTCGCTGATAGGGATGCAGTAGGTGCGCATGTGTCAGGGTGTGAGTGATGCAGGAAGTATGAGGGTGCCAGAGGGATAGTGACGCATTAAGTATGAGGCGGTCAGAGTGATTGTGACGCAGTAATTCTGAGGGAATCAGAGAGATACCAACGCAGAAAGCATGAGGGGGTCAGGCTGTTAGTGACGCTGTCAGTGTGAGTGCCTCAGCCTAATAATGATGAAATAAATTTGAGAGAGTAATGCTGATTGTAAGGTGATAAGTGTGAGTGAGTCAGGCAGGTAGTGACGCTGTAAGTGTGAGTGTTGAAGCTCATAGTGAAGCAGTAGTTGTGAGGTGGTCAGTGTGATTGTGACGCAGTAAATGTGAGAGGGTCAAGGTGATAGTGAAATAGTAAGTTTGAGGAGGCAGTGTTGCAGTGACACGGTAAGTATGAGGCGTCAGTCTGATACTTACATAATAAGTGTGATGGATTCAGGCTGATAGTGACACAGTAAGTGTAAGGAGTCAGGGTGATAGTAACATAGGAAGTGTAAGGGCATGATCGATAGTGACAAAGTAAGTGCTTGGCAGTCAGTCTGATAGTGACGCAGTCAAAATGAGCGTCTCGAAGTGAAAGTGGCGCAGTAAATGTGAGGGCGCCAGATGGATAGTGATGCAGTAAGTTTGAGGGGTTCACGCTGATATTAAGGTGGTAAGTGTGAGGGGTCAGGTCTATAGTGATGCAGTAAGTGTCGGCTGGTCAGGCCGATAGTGATGCATTCAAAGACCAAATATCCAAGGCTCACTGTAGTGCTGAATAGTGAGACTTCTCAAGGCTAAGACAAAAATCAATAGTTTTCATCCTGGTCATAAATCACAATGCTTCATTTTAATATTGCCCTCTCCTGATTCTAGATTCACCAATGAGGGAACAAAATTTAATTGCACCACCTTGTTTATCTCTTCAAATATTTTGCAACTCTCAATGAGATTACCTCTCTTGTTTTGAAACTGTTAAGAAAAGGCGGGATTTGCCCAATTTAAATTCAGAGGACTAACGTCCATCCATGATATCAAGGCTAATCACCATTCGTGGTATTCCTCATATGGCATGAGTATCTTTCCTAAATTGAGGATTATAATTCCTCATACTGTAGTCCAAGTGCGGTCGAACTGAGCCACCATACATTGGAAATAATGCTTCGTTCTCGTGCCCTGAAATCCTTCTGCAGCTCTCACAACAGACTTCTACAACTGCTACTAGACTTCAATGACTTATTAAAAACTTCTCCAAGATGCATTTCTAAAAATCTGTACATAAGACTTTCTACTTCATACCTTCGACAAATAATCTCCACACATTTCCTTCCTGACAAGTATGATAAAGTCAAATCATTGTTATTTATTAGATCATGAGGGACATGGATAGGTTGACTCGTCACGGTGTTTTCCGGCAGGTGAGGAAGTCAAAATTTAGAAAACATCGGTTTTAAATTAGTGGGTAAAGATTTAAAAGGGATGTCAGGGGCAACTTTTTCAGACGTGTCCAAAATGAGATGCCAGAGAAATTGGTGGAGTCTGATGCAACTGTAACATTGAATGGCATCTGGATGGATATATGAGTAACAAGGTTTAGAGGGATGTGAGCCAAATGTTGGCAAATGGGACCTATTAACTTAGGATATCTGTCCACCATGGTCAAGTTGGAAAGAAGGGCCACTTTCCGTGTTGTATTGTTCAACGACTTGATGACTCGAGAACAACCGCAAAAACTTTGCAAATAATTCCGTCAAGACGATTTCAAGTTCCAAATCTTCGGTTAATCTTCCTCTCTTGTGCTCACAAGTTCATTACCTGATGTCAGAACTTACAGATAAGTTGCTGGATCCATTTCTGTAAATTGGTTCTGCATTCTTTCTAATTTCGATTTTTTTTTTACTAATGTAGCTAGTGTTTATGGACTTAGCATCAATTTTTCTAATACCATATTTCGATGAATATTAAAACACAACAGCATATCTAATTTGGCACCAGATTATGAGCAATTGAGTCAAAATCGATCGGACGCAGTGAGACAATGATCCTCTCTTCGTGGTGTACATCCGTGATTCTATAATTCGACGAAGAATCATTCCCACAACTTCAGCTGTGTCAGAATCTAGTTTGCGGTGAAAGCCTGTCAATCTGCTAAGGTAACGTTCGTCTGGGCCTCTGCAAAGGATTTGGCGAAATTTTGGGTCTTGACAATTTGTTCTTCCAACAAATGAATTCAGTTGTTTTACTGTGAAAATTGCCATCCTTGCTGCAGCTGTGATGGCCGAGAGGTTAAGGCGTTGGATTTGAAATCCAATGGGGTCTTCCTGCACAGCTTCGAATCCTGTTCACAGCGTTGAATCTTTTAAAAGTCATTAATTCCTTTGCAGGATTTGGATTTCGTGGAGCTTGAGCTTTGCATTCAATCGAAAGTAAATTTTCAACTGTGAAGAATCCGAAGTAATTTCAAGACTGACCCAGTCATCTAATTGAATAAATTATATGTCGAGACACAAAAAGCCACCAACTTCCAACACGAATCAGTTTCAACACATTTGTCGAACTGTCATGAAATTTGGATGTTCGGGGTGTGGAATTCAGCAAAACAAGAAGCAATGCAATGCACTTACCTGCAGGTGATGAATTTTTTTTAGGATCAGTTGAAAGTCAAGCTGAGAAAGTTCAACCTAATTTACAGCTGACTCTCAAGGCCAATAATCTATTATATCAGCAGTCAATGAATTAGAAAAAAGCAACTCCATGTGTGGAAAGGAACTCGACTGATCCAGGTTCCTGGCCTGCGATGTGAAAAGGCAAGGCGATATCAGCGGAGTAGAATTTTCTGGAAATATTAGAAATGGAATGTTAACGGTCTTCTGCTGTCCACATTCGTAAGAAACTGTGCATTAAGAACTGAAATTGAAAATTAACGATGAAAATCAGACTTAGCCCTCTGCTTGTGGTGTAGCATTGTTCAGAACAATAGGTTGTTGTTGAGGCTAAAATTGACCAAAATAATCGATGGGGAACTTATCCACGGGCTTCGTTGGAGCAGTTGGTGTGGAGAGCTCAGCTTGAAGAACCAAATGCCAATTATTCATCCTGGCTGTCTGAATTGCTTAGTTAAACATACTCCCAGTTTAATGAAAAAACCTTTGCTGTCAGAGTTAGATGTTTCCATGTCAGCATGTTCCGATATGCGAAGACACTCCATGGAGTAGATGTGACTTAAATTTTGACTCTAACGTCAGAGATGTTGGCACATTTCTGCACCAAAACAGCACTACCATTGGTATCAAATCAAACTGAACAAAGGACTAGTCACTTAGACATTTCCTGTCTGCAGACTCTGCCAATGGACCGTTCAGGCCCGATGTAGGAATAGGGCGTGGTGACATCTGTTCGCAAGTGGATCACTTCATTCTTGCTCACGATCCATAAACCGTAATTCATTTTGAACTTCTTCGCCATCAGCATGATAAGTGTTACATAATACACAGGTTTGCTTCTCGAAAGAAAGAGCGAAATCTTATCCAATGCAGACGCAAATTCAAGTTGTCCCTGGTGGACCAGAAGACAGATGTCGCGAAACAAAGTGAATACAGAAAACAATCAATATTTTCTGGGAGTCAAAAAGATGTACTGGAAGAACAGAAACATATATTTGGAACTAAAGTCACATACCACTTCCACAGACTAAATGTTCTTGAACCGTTATCTTAAGTTGACCTTCATGTCCACCATTGCTGCAAAAATTATCTTAACAACTGAGAACTTTGTGTTCTTTGATATTCTCTCCTTCATGTTTCTCTTGATTTTGAAACTAAAACCGAGCAATAGTAATGCACCCTATTTCACTTGCAAAGATCAGAAGAAGATCAATTTATAAGAGAACAGAAATAAAGCTACGTCTGTCTTGCGAGAGAAAACACAGTTACCATTTCGACTCCAAAAAGTCTTCTTCAGAAGTCTGCGCAATGAACTCGAAATAGTAGACCGAAAATGAAGAAAAGAAGCCAAAATACCGCGAATACACCACCCGCAAGTGCATCAAGTCCTACTCGAATATGCCGGATTACTAGCATCAACATCAGTGGAGAATGGAACAAAACTCATTCTGCAGTTGTTTGACGTAGTTTGTAAAGTCAGAAATATGATTCGGTAAAAAGCGCGATGAAAGCGGGATATAGGAACTCTGAAAAAAGCAAGTGCGTGCTTTGCTTTGAAGAAAGTTGGCAGTGATGAAAATGGAAATTAACTACAGTAAGGGGGCTTAATTAATACTCAACATCGTTGCAACACACAGGGACGCAATTCTTTTTGCTAGGTTTCTGTTCTACCATTTTATAATCACGACTGCTGTCGGGTTTGGTATCCATTCCAAGCTTAGGTGACAGCCTGATGGAAGTTTGCACATTTGCCCAATTTCTTTGTGGTTGCTCTGGTTTGCTGCCACATTCTAAACATTTGCAGGTTATTTGGAATCGCCATTAAACGCACACGGTGACAGAGGCAGTGATGTCTCTGTAATAGGAGTGTCTGGATAGGACGTACTTCAGAGGATTTTTGTGAACTTAAATAGACAGTGTAGGGTTAATCTGCTGTTTCCTGGGTGAGCTACATGGCCAGAGATGGGTCTTCTTCCCTGAGGGAGATACGTTGACAGAGTTGGGTTAGTTGCTCTTACCTGTGTCAGTCACGCAGATACAGTAGGGTCAGTCTGCCCTTCCCTGGGCGAATTTCTTTCACAGAGTGGTAACAGTCTGCTCTTCCCTGCTGAGTGAAATAGAAAGAGCGGGGTCAGTATTCGCCTCCCTCGATAATTTATGTTGACAGTCTGGCTTCCGTCTGGTCCTCCCTGGCGAGTTACATTGGTAGAGTGGGTTTAGTGTTCGTTCATTGGGTGAGTGCCATAGACAGAATGGGATCAGTCTGCTCTTCCCTGAGGGAATTATATTTATAGAGTGGGGTCAGACTGCTCTTCAGAGAATGACTTATATTGACAGTGTGGGATCAGTCTGCTGAGTTACACTGAGAGTGTGGGGTCAGTCTGCCCTTCCCTGGATGAGTAACACTGACTGAGTGGCGTCAGTTTGCTCTTCCCTCAGTGAGTTACATTGACAAGGTGGCGTCAGGAGTGGCGTCTTTGAGGAGTTGACAAAAGTAACTCGTCCCCTACATCTTTGAGATAATTAGGGATGGGCAGTGAATCTTATCTCATTGTCCCAGAAATGCATTTCTAATAATTGCATTTACTAATTCGACTGCAAGCGGTCGGGAGTAATTTGAGGACAGGTGCAGGATAGAATAATTAAAGTCAAATGCACTGATGCCGAGGAGACATGACACAAGATGTGAGTGTGGAGCTGATGGTGCAAGGCTCAGTGTCAGTGCTATTTATTTCTCACTGTTCGCAATGACTCACACACCACTGCTGTCAATCACAACAATGAGCCTGTTCATCTTGGTTTGAAAATCCCTGCGTGTGTATTAACGTGGTTAATGAGACGCGAGAGGAGATGAGCACATCCTCTTTATTCTGTCAGTTTAAACAGATGAAAATATCTGTTGGATGCCAATGCAAGAGGATACTGTCTTTTTCTGTGCCTTTTCAGTGGGGCATGCTCAGCATTGAAATGTCTGTTTTTGCACAAGCAGAGTTTGATTGCCATTCATACTGAGCAACGCTAATACAGAAAACGCGTTTTCGAATTCCTGTGGTCAAGTGGTTCAGACATTGCACATATGGACGACAAATCTGGCTTTTAACGTGGCGCTGTGGCTTAGCTGGTGAAAGCATCTCCCATCACACTGGTGCCTGCTCATTGTATTGAAAGCTCGTTATTTCTCACAAGTATTGTGTTGCTGATCGAGAAACTCAGTGTCCTGTTTGAATTGATTTATATTCTGATTTCGAGTTCCGTCTTCATTCTCCAGATTTAAGTCCAGTAGTGTATGTTGCTCTTTTTACTACTATTTTAACTTGGAGATTCTTCCCGCAGTTCCACAAGCACTTCTGCTTCTCATCCTCTTATTCTCATTCTTTCATTCCCAGATTTGTGGAAATTAAGTGGTGAGGCAGGAGACACTGCAGCATTCCCGGGGAATGTTGTGGTAATGGCACTGACACCACGACATGATCACCCTCATTCTCTGCTGTCACCATTCATTGGTTGGACACTAACAGTAAATGCATCCTTCAGCTATCAATGTAATTATTTTCTTTTTCTGTTGGATAAGGAATTCAACTTTAACTTCGAAAGAGTCTTTAGATTTTGAGGAAGAAATGTCTCCTTGCCTCAGGTCGAAGTGACAGACGCATTATCCAGAGAATGTGAGACTACTTCGACCGACTCCAACCAGGAGTCAGAAAGCCTCTCAGCAGTTCGAATCTCAAACTGTCTCTGAATGTCAGGCTTTTCAAGAGCAGAAATGGGAAATGAGGGATATGGACTCGGAGAATGTGAAAAAGACCCAGGAGGATACAGAGACAAATATAGAAAGAACAAAGACACATTTTGAGGCAGACACTAAAAGAAACAATTCTCCATTCGGCGTGACTGCTAAATAACGAAAGCAAAAGGAAATGTTGCCATTAAAACATAGCCTTCCACCAGCTCAGGAAAATGAAAGTAGCATGACAGCTGATTAAGTCCTTTTAAATTGCAAATTCGACGTTTGTAAGCTCAAGAGTGATTTTGATAAATATCCTGATTCGACAGGTCAGATTATCATTTTCCCAACAGTATAATCTAGAAATCTATAACTAACCTGTTTCATGTCCATCTAAAAAAAACTCTGTTTCACTCCACAGACGTTGCCAGGTGTAGTGGGTTTCTCTATCAATTCTCGTTTTTAGTTCAGCTTTCCAAAACCTGCATTTTTTTGATTTTTGATAACCTGGCACAAAACCAAGCATTACCAGATTCGGACCAGTGGTCAGAAATACTGCTACCACGATATATTTGGAAATAAAACGTTCATTCCCTGTCCGAAAATAGAACTAATGCCATGGCAGTTCTAGTTCCAAATCCTACCTATGTCATTACACTGAATGAAGACAGACGCTCTTGCACTTATTCTCAATGGCTTTTCCCTTTCATTTCTGATCAGTTTCACTGCAGATTGTTTTCTACTCGTCTTCAAGTTTTGCAGAATGGGAAAGCCCATTTGGCCCATGGTGCAGTCTGGTTTAAAGACATTCGTCTATTCCATTCCCAGTTTCTAGCTTTGGTCCATAACCTTCTGTGCTCTGATGTTTCCAGTGCAAATGGCAGTGAGGTTCTCACTTTGATCTTAGATGACACAACAATGAGATTGAAGTTTGACATAGTCACACTGTGTTATTACCCACGTCGTGTCTCCCACAGAAAGAGACACACAGACACATTCCCCGAGAGTGGCAGAGTTCTCAGAATTTGACCAGCTCCTTGTGCTTCACTTCAGCTGTCCGCTCCAACATGCAAGCTCAACCGCCAAAAGGCAGCTTTTGGTTAAACCAAAGCCAGTTTTACAGACAATGAGAGACGTTGATCTGAGCTAGAATTTGAAGTGGGCTAAAGAAACTGTAAATTCGAAAACCCAAACCCTTCCGTTCCTAACAGACAACAGGAATGGACTGCATCCTCATGATTTTAAATGCGAACCGATAATCCCCTAACTCGATGTCAGGCGTGTTACCAATTCTGTCACTGACCCAAAGACCATGTTTGGCTGTGACAGTTTGTCTCTAGGTAATGTAAACGTCCACATCAGGGAAACAGCATTCACAAGGTGAAAAATCAGCAAACATAATCACCGTAACTGTTTCACTTGGAATTCCCCACTCTGTGAACCATTTCATTTCACTGTACTTTCATATTTGAAGTTTTTTACATTCCAGAGACTGAACTAATTCAGCGAGAAACCACTGGTCATTTCGAGCCCGTCATCTGAAATGAGGCGAGTTGAACGATGCCTTTCTTGCTGCCAAAACATCAGCACAGCTCAAAACGAGCTCGTATTTGCATCAGTCTTTACTTAACTTGCTGCAGTATATCTGCTGAACAACATCAGATTATCACAGCGTTGACTTCTTCACATTGAAACCAAGGGTGATAATATGAACCGACTTGGAAACTTGGAGAGAGAAACACTGCTGACGAAGACGATTATGACGTGAAGAGCAGGCACGAGAGTTTGTACAGGTCCCAGAGGCTACTGCAGTATCAATCGACATCCCTGCATACGAGTCTGATTTTGCATTGCCCAGAACAGGCTTTCATTCCCAGTCAGGAGATGTAGATTTAATTCTCTTCTTGTGAATTATCCGAATGAAAACTAAATCCTGGCTGCACCCAGAACACACACACGGATCCTGCCAGAACAATTCAGAGATCGATCAGCATCTGTCTAGAAGGACAATGGCAGCAAATGCAAGCGAAAGCTATCACAGCAATTACCGCTCCAAGGTTCTCGCGTTTCTCAGTTGAAAATATTTCGCTGTTCCTTCAATGTCACGACGTCTAAACCCTTGCCTCATGGCATCATGCCTGTACCCCGCTACTGAGGACATCCAGGGTTATGCGGAGAAACTCAAAATCTCAATCTCTCGAGTAATTAGGGATTGACGGTGCATCCCATCACATTGAGCAATGACTTTATCCCAGTAATACTTTTCCTAAAGCTGCAGTTTCTAAGGGAAAACTTGCAAGCTGTCGGGAATAAGTTGAGAAGTGGAACGGACGAGAGGAAAATGTGAAAGGCAATGATGACTGGGAGGCATGAGACAGCAAGTGAGTGAGGAGCTGGTGTTGCAACGTTCAATGTCAGTGTCAGTATTTACTGACCACTATTCACTCAGACTCACACACCACTCCTTAACAATTCACCACAATGAGCCCATTCCTCTTAGTGTGAGTTTACCTTTGCGGATATTAATGCAGTTAAAGGTGCCCAAGAGGATGGATGGATCCGCGTTATCCTGTCAGTTTAAACAGTCTAAGTTATCAGTTTACAACAAAAGCAATAAGAGATTGCCTCTTCCTGTGCATTTTCAGTGGTGAATATCCAGCTTTGAACTCTTCTGCATAACCAGAGGCTGTTTTAAATTTACACCGAGTAACTGTGAAACACACAAAAAATGAGTCCAAGTTCCTGTGTTCGAATAGTCAAGTAAATGCACGCATAGTTTTGAATCGTTGAGCTTGGGCAGTCCCTCAGCCTTAGTTAATGAAAGTTCCTGTGAAAAAACAGCCGAATATGGGATCAAATCCTGACATCTCACTGTTTATAGGTCTTTCATGAAAAACGGAGTTCCCGACTTCACCTGTGGGAATTCAAATCAATGACTGGATCGAGGTTATAGTTTAAAGCCAGTTCCTTCGACACCTCTGCCACACTGCCACACAAAGCCCCGCAACCACGTTTTTCATGATTTGTGTTTCAGCATCGCCTCACTTCAGGCACTTACGCACATGCACTTTCAATGGCGAACTTGGCGTAAGTTTGATAATATTTATGAGGATGTTGCAAGGCATACAGTGTTTGGACTGTCGCGTAAAGCTGAACAGGATGTGAAAATTTTCCCTGGAGCTTGAGGGCTGAGAGATGGGCTTACAGAGGTTTATATCAATATGAAGGAGACGGTAGACTAAATGGTCAATGACTATTTCTTCCCAAGGCAGGCAAGTTCAAAACAAGGGAACAATGTTTTAAGGGGAGAGTAGTAAAATTTAAAAGGGATCTGAAGGACATTGTTTTTTTCACTCAGAAAGGTTTGCGTGTTTGGAATGAATTGTCAGATTTAGTGGTGGATTCTGGTATACTCTCAACATTTCAAAGGCATATGGATCTGTATACAGACAGGAAAGTTGAAAAAGAATAAACTTGAAAATTTGGCAAATAGAGCGTTTGTTTACGGGCTCAGCCCCTCTGAGATGCTGCAGTGGCGAACACCAGTTTGAATAGGCACTCATCACTTGGTCTGTGCATTGGGCTAGTTTTCCAGAAGATGGTTAGATTAGCTTCCCTACAGTATGGAAACAGGCCCTTCAGCGCAACGAGTCCACACCGACCCTCCAAAGATTAACCCACCCAGACCAATTTCCCTCGAACTAATGCACCGATCATTATGGGCAAATTAGCATGTCAAATTCACCTGCCCTGCACATCTTTGGAGTGTGGGAAGAAACCCACGCAGACGCAGAGAGAATGTGCAAACTACGCACAGGAATCAAACGTGGAACACTTGTGCTGTGAGGCAGCAGTGCTAACCACTGAGCCGCGGTGCCGCCCTAAAAGGGGATGGAGAACGCAGCTAGCAACCCCGCAATCTCTCGCATGCAAAGCGAGTACTCTCCCATTTGAGATAGTTCCCACAGGCTGCTTCGGTTAAAACCAGCAACGAATCAATTTTTTCTGGTATTAGGCTGCCAATGACCATTTTTCTTGACACATTCCCAACTTTTCAGTGGGAGATTTTGGCTGCGGAAAATACCTCACAAATCATGTTGCCCGCGCAACTCTCCAGCGAAACCAAAAACTGACAACTTATGAACAGAAGCAGAACTGACAAAGAGAACCTATTTTCAGACACACGGACTCATGAATGCTGTCTGTTAGGCAGAGCGAGTCGTCTGAGTCATGAGCTGCTCACACAAATTAAGCGAGACAATTCCAAATGGTGCTTTCAACGTACTGGCGCCTTAGTGCACCAATACTTCCAGGAAAGTGCTCAAGTTACATGAATCAGAACTGACTAACAATGAACCATGAAACGTGAAGATTACCAATTACAGTCACGATTAGATGAGGTTAACAATTGGGCTGATGTCTCCACCAGGTCGAGAGGACCAATCACCAGCCTCTCTCATCAGGACAGAAATTATGGAAATTAGGGAAAAGTAACCAAGTTTCATATCGCAATTTCGCTCCTTTTCGCAACAACAACAGAAAACTGCGAGCAGATTCAATGTAGAACCTAATTTCACATCAACAGGGAAATAAATATCTCCATTCACTTTCGGAGAAACGATGAAAACTGCAAATTGTCTGGAATATGAATGATTGGCGCAGCCTGTTTTTGAGTTGCATATTATGCTGGTGGCCTTTCGAGCTGGAGAGGAACGTGACAACTACAGCAGAAGGGGAAAACATGGGCACTGACATGTTGGTTGTTTTCTGCTGTGCCACATCAGAGCCGGGTTAGAAGAAATGACTGTTTTTTTTTTCTGTTCAATTTTAACAAAACTCATCCCTGCAATACGTTGCCAGCTTAATCCTTTAGCACACGTGGCCGAGCAGGGATGCAAACACAAGCCTTCTTAAGAACTGGAATCTGAACTCAGAGTCTCAGGTTGCTCAGCCACGTGGCACACAGGCCAAAACCGGAAACCCAAGAGCATGTAGCTGATGATACCCTGCAGCATACTCACAGCAACTGCACCAGTCCTGCAGAATAAGCGGTGGAAAGGAATGGCTCTATCTGAGCGGTCGTGCTTGTTGTTCTCATCAGCAAATCTGGCTTTGAATTTGCGAGCCCATACCTGCTACCATGCTGAAACGGAATGCAATTCCGATTAGTCGCTGTGTGAAACTTTGCTCATTTTCTCTCTTCAGATAAAGTGATCACTGGAGATGATGAATTCTGCTCCTGCCAGAAACGCTGACTCTCCTGCATCTCGGATGAACTGAAAAACTGATTTAGTACAGGAATCCGAGAATGGCAGAACACGTAGCAAGATTATTCGAAACCCAGAGCCAATAAGAGTTCCAACTTTCCTTTTCTTTCTCTATAATAGTGCATTAACCAGCAGAGCCATGAGCAACTGCCACCTGGCTGCAAGCTGAGTTGGAAACCTATGTGGCAATCAAGGAAATGCGACTCACTTATTGTCGGTATATCAAACACTTCTCACTTTGAGGTGTACAAAAATTAGTTTCTATACATATTCAGGGAAGGTCAAAGACGATCTGAAATGTCAAAGAGGTGGTCACTGTTCGTGATTGCTCTTTGTTCGAGTTGTGAAAAGGTTTCCCGCTTTAGTCGCATCACGTTTCTTGTTGATGACTAAATCAGACAGAAGGTGTTTCACCAGAGCTGCACTTGACTTGCATTCCTCTCCCTCGCTGTCATACTTTCCTGGAACTCTGTGAGAACAAGAAAACAAAATACATAATGCCTCATTCGGCAGCCTGTCTGTGATTTCCAAATTTTCAGTTACAATATGGCTTAGACTTCAGGCCACACGGTAATATTAGTAACAGTATGAGAACAAGAGTCGATCGTTCATCTGTGCCTGTAAATCTTTTCATTTCTGTGGTTGACTGAATGAACTGTATCCGTGCCTGCTGCTTCGAAACTCGAATATGTGAACTGCTCCAAACTATGATTGAGGATTTCTGGTTTTGGTTGACACACGTTGAGAAACGCCAGACAGCGTTCAAATGAAGCTTTCAGAGCACATTTTCGGATGCATTTGACAGAGACTAACATCATGAATGCAGTGTTCGCTGTGACAGAAGGAAATGAATGCTCTCCTTGTTACTGATCCAGGCCACCTTCGCATGTCAAGCAAATGCGGTACTGTTGTTACAGAAAGGATCAGTGCCCGGTAACTGTATCCTTAAAGAGGACATGATTGAAAAAATAAAATATACCATGTTGAAATATCCAGGAAATATTGGCTAAAAAGGCGCAGACAATTTTCCCTGCAGCGCCAAGACAGAGGAACATATGTAACGGCACTCTTAAACAGGATGGCCAGCAGTGATATAGACATCGCCACATATGAAGGACCACTGCGAATAGAAATTTGAAAATGAATTTCACGCATCAGGTATTCGGAATTATATTCTTTTCACCGCTACAGTAGTATTTGGCGAGTAAATTCAAAACAAGGTTTGCTGATGAGAATGCAATAAAACCCCATCGATCATGATATGAAACTGAGATTGATGACACGTAGACACGGTGTAACAGCTGCCAACACATGTGAAGGGTTTTGGGACAGATGAGGACCCACTCTGGGAAAAAGACTGGATCCTAAGACTCGGGATTAAGTGTTCAGGTAGAGGACTGGAGAATGGGGTTAAGAACGATATTAGCCAAGATCGAATGATGAAGCAGATTAGATATTCTGAAAGCGCTAACCGCTCCTATGTCTTCCAATCTCTGGCCATCTGGTATCTAAGGAAATAGAAACAGAGTTATTTGTTCAGTTGGAATTCCTGGGCAAAGTGAGAGATAGAACAAGCATGATACAATTTTAGAGACTGGGAAAATGTTTGGAGAGGAAGCAATAAAAGTGAAGCTGAATATAAAGTTTGAAGTCAGGATATATTCAATAAAAAGGAAGTTTGTAGAAAGGCAGAGGGACATGAAGATTGAAAAAGATGTGTCACCAGTCCCGAAATCTCATTCGGTTTTCATTTTCAAGATGCGACCGGACCTGTTGATTCTGAAACAGAAGATGGGAGTGATCCTGGACCAATCCGCTCTCTCATGTTCTGGGAATATTTGACTTACCCGTTCGATCAGATCAGGTCTGTCCCACACTGAAACCTCAGAATCCTTCCCCACCCCCACCCTCGTTACTGGCAATAAACTGTTCATTACATAAACTTACATGAGCACACAACAAGGACAATTGCAAAATGTACAGGGAGACCTCCGTTCCGTTCCATCAGCACATTCTAAATCAGTTAATTTTTGTTCACGACCCATGAGATATTAATCCGTCTCTGTCAGATCACTAACAAATGGCCATTCGCGTTCTGTGTCTTTGAACACTTTGGTTGGTGCACGGATGAAGTGGAATCTCACGTTTTGAATTGGACGTAATTCATAGCATTTTCAGCTCCACTGATAAAGTTGTATCTGGCGCTTCCAGTAAAGTGCAGACCGCTTTCACACATGTGATCAAAGCAGGAGGACATTTGTGTCAGCGAAAACAACAAGAATGCTCCACCAGCGTTGGCTTGCAATTCTGCATGTGGAACGAAGCGCTGGAACTCTGTTAAACAGTGAAAACGACTATTATGGGGCTTGGACGCACGACTCTCTGATTAAACAACTCACATTGCACCGAACTGAGATATCCAGGCTTGGGACACGATGCATTAGTTTGCTATTTCATTCTGAGCATGATTCACCTGGCACAGCAATTTGCAAAGATCCAGCTCATTCCTCCCAATCACAATTAACATAATTCATATCTTTCACTTTTGTTATTTCTTCAAAACATTACAATCTATTTAACACTTGTCACGACATTTATGATTCAACCCGAATATTTTCATATGAAGTGATTTCCAGTCACTCTGGCAGACAGTAAATCAGTCGGAAAATTACCGAAAGAAACCCAACCATTTCTGTATACGGTGTTGGGAATTTCCCATCTGCTGACAAGACAGAGTCCTCACAGCAACATTTTCTTTGTTCTTCCTGCCTAAAACGTTTACCACTTCTTATTTTCAAGACAGGAGTTTTGTTTATAACACGTTCCAAGAATAGGAACAACCTTCCAATCTCCTGAAGCCGTTTCCAATTTAAAATGGAAGTTTTGCTCCTTTCCCACGGGAAGAGCAGTTAATGAGGAAGGAGTTTCCACGAGCTGTGTCCCAGGGTTTGTCAGGAAGCCCTGATTGAAGCTGCAGTGGCCGCTTTCAGTTGGCATCGGGGGGTTGGAGAAGGTGGTGTCGTATTCTGCTGCGTGTAAACGTCTTGCTCCCTGTGGACTCGGGGTGAATCATGGATGAGTTTTCGGAACAACATTGCCTTCCAGCCTCTGGCCATCTGCAATCTAAGGAAAGAGAAACAGAGTTATTTGTTCAGTTCGAAGTTCTGGGCAATGTGAAAGATGGAACAGTTCTGATACAAAATTGGAGACTGGGAAAATGGTTGGAGAGGAAGTAATAAAAGAGAAACTGAATATAAAGTTGGAAGTCAGGAGACATTCAATAAAAAAAGGAAGAGTGTGCGAAAACAGGTGGAGACAGACATGGAAAAGAAGTGTCACTAGTCCAGAAGTCTTAAATCGATTTTTATTTCCAAGATGCCACCAGACCTGCTGAGATTTTCCAGTAATTTCATTTGTTGGTTTAGAAACAGAAGGTGGCAGTGATCCTGGACCAAACATCTCTCCCGAGTTCTGGGGATATTTGACTTACTGTGTTTATGTCCCACACTGAAACCTCACGATCCTGCCGCACCTCCACCCTCGTTGCTCACAATATATTGTACATTACGTTAAACACAAGAAGAACAATTGCAAAATGTTGAGGGAGAGTTCCCTTCTGTTTCCATCAGAACAATCTGAATCACTGAAAATTGGTTCAGGACATGTGACATTGGTCCGTCTCTGTCAGACCCCTAGCAAGTGGCCATTCGCTTTCCGTGCCTTTGAACACTTTCGGTGGTGCACGGTTGGTTTGGAACCTCACATTTTGAAACGGACATCATTCATTGTATTTTCGGCTGCACTGATAAAGTTGTCTCTGGCGCCTCCAGTAAAATGGAAACAGTGTTCACTCAGAAACCGACGTGTGATCAAAAGCAGGCGGACAGATGTGTCAATGAAAGCAGCAAGAACATTCCCCTGCGAAGTGTTGCAATACTACGCGTGGAACGAAAAGCCGGAATTGTATTAAGCAGTGAAAGCGCCCATTGTGAGGCTTGCACCCACTACCCTCAGATTAAGCATCTCACACTGCACCGACTGAGCTAACCAAGCACGGTGCACTGTGGATTAGTTTGCTATTATATTGCGAGCATAATTCATCAGCAATTTGTTAGGATCCAGTTCATTCCTCCTAATCACAAAAATATCATTCACACCTTTCACTTCAGTTATTCCTTCAAAGCATTACAATCGATTCAGCACTTGTCCCGGGATTTAAGGTTCAACCTTAATAATTTACCCGTAATATTTTTACCCTCACCTTTATATCGCTGATGTGATTTCCAATCACTCTGACAGACAGTCAATCAGTCGGGAAATTACCTAAGGAAACCCAATCATTCCCGTTTACGTGTTGGGCATTTCCCATCTGCTGACGAGACAGAGTCGTCTCAATCAACACTTTCTTTGTTCTTTCTACCTAAAACCTTTACCACTTATTATTGTCAAGTCAGGAGTTTTATTTATAACACGTTCGAAGAACTGGATCAACATTCCAATGCCCTGAAGCCCTTTCCAATTTAAAGTGAAAGTTTTGCTCCTTTCACACGGAAAGAGCTGTTACTAAGGAAGGAGTTTCCACGAGTTTCCCATGGCTTGGCAGAAAGTCGCTGATTGAAGCTGCAGTGGCCGCTTTCTCTTGGCATCGGGAGCTTGGAGAACGTGATGTCGTATTCTGCTGCGTGTAAACATCTCACTCCCTGTGGACTTGGGGTGAATCATGGATGCGTTTTACCGGTTACAATGTCAATATATGGTCGGGGTAAATAGTTGTGCTGAAATATTTGAGGCTTATTCCCTGGGTGGGCTCGAATCACCAACATTTCATCCAACTGCGCTGACCATTTGAGATACAGAAACTGGCAACGCAGATATCCTAAAGCAAAGTTATCGACGGGATATGAGGATACGTCGGACAGCAGGAACTTGCGTTGTTTTTAGAGACGGCCGCTGATTTTATCACCGAGAGGGTAAGCAGACTGAGGAGCTGCAAACACTCAAATTAAAAGGCATCCACACATGCGCAGTTCTCTGACATACATCTCCACATAGTAGCGCACTTCTGATGCTGGTATTTGAAGCCACGATTCGATAGAAACTGAAGCTTAAAAATCCAGCATATTCGACCGCTCGACCACGCTACCACACAAAATCCAAAACTCAGATTTGTTATGACTAGTGTTTCAGCATCGATTCACTTCAGACACTTACAACTCGCAAATTTTGTAACGAAATTGGCGTAATTTAAGAAGGAAGACTAATAAAAATGTACAGACAAAGAACAGGCCCTTCATCCAATCAAGCCTGAGCCGATCCAAATCTACTGTTTAAACCTGTCACCCAATTCCTAAGCATCTGTATCCCTCTGCTCCCCACCTACTCATGCATCTATCCAGACGGATCTTAAATGTATCTACCATGATTACCTCTCCAGTCTCTGCTGGGAACGCATTCCAGACACCCACCACCCGCTGTGCCAAGTAGTTGCCGCGTGTATCCCTCTTCAACATTTCACCTCTCACCTTGAAAGCGTGACCTCTCGGTAGTTAATCCTTCAACCTGGGAAATAAAACTTTTCTCTATCGACGCTGTTTGTACCCTTCATGATTTTGTAAACCTCAAAACGGTCCCCCTCAAACTCCTTTTTTCGAATGAAAACAAACCTAATGTACGCAACCTCTCTTCCTAGATTGCAACTTCCATACGAGGCAACATCCGCTTAAACCTTTTACACGCCCTCTCCAAAGCGTCCACATCCTTTTGGTAATGTGGCGACTAGAAATTTACACAGTATTCTAAGTGTGGCCAGACCAATGTATTGTTCGATTTTAACATGACTTGCCAGCCATTCTATTCAATACCCCATCCAATGAAGCCAAGCATACTAAATGCCTGCTTGACGACTCTATCCACCTGTGCAGCAACCTTAAGTGTATAATGGGCCTGTACTCACAGATCTCTCTGTCCATCAACTTTTTTTTCCCAAAGCTCTTCCGTTCATTGTATAACCCCATCTAGAATTAGACTAACCGAAATGTCTCACCTCACATTTGTCTGTTTTGAACTCCAGCTGCCACTTTTACGCCCAATTTCCAGTATATCAATATCCTCCTGTATTCTTTAACGGTCACTTATACTTTCTGCTAGTCCAGAAATCTTCGTGTCATCTGCAAACTTTCTGATCATTCCAACAGTGCTCTCTTCCAGATCATTTATGTATATCACAAACAAAAGTGGCCACAACACTGACCCCTGTGGAGCACTACTGCTCATCTTTCTCCATTTCCCGAAACTCATTCAACTGCCACTCTATGTCTCCTATTGCTCAACTAATTCTTTATCCACTTGTCTAGAACACCCTGCACACCATGTTACTTTACGTTCTGTATTTGGTTACCTTATCTAACTCCTTACTATAGTGCATGTATGTGACATCAACAGCCTTTCCTTCATCTATCAACTTGGGCACTTCCCCGAAAAAATCTATGCCTCTCACTGATATGCACATTATTTTGTAAATATGAATAATCCTATCCCTCAGTACCTTCTCCAGCAACTTTCCCAACACTGATGTTAGGCCCATTGTTCTGTAGTTATCCGGAATATCCCTATATACTTCTTGTACAGGGGACAATATGAGCAACTTTCCAGTCAGCCAGAACCTCACCTGTGCTGAAGGATGCCACGAAGATATCTGCCAGGGCCCCAACTATTTCCTCTCTCACCTCACTCAGAAACCAGGGATAGATCCCATCCGTTCCTGGGGATTTGTCCACATTAATTACCACTAGCCTGCCCAACACAGCTTCCCTACTTCTGTCAACATGATCTAGACTAATCAAATGTCTTACTCTAGACTCAGCATTCACCATGTTACTCTCCTCTGTGACCACTGATGCAAAATAATCATTCAGAATCATACCCAATCTCTCAGATTCGACATACAGCCTTCGTTCATTTTCCTTTAGTGGACCAATGCTTTCTCTGGTTACCCGTTTACTTCTTATATATGAATAATAGGCTTTAAGATTCTCCTCAATTGTGCTCGCGTGAAGTTGTTTCATGACCCCTTTTAACCCCCTTCATTCCTCGTTTAAGACTTGTCCTACTCTTCTCATGTTCCTCCAGGGACCATTATGTTCTTAGCTGCCGAGGCGTTATGTATGCTTGCCTTTTCCTCTTGGTGAGTCGTACAATTGTCCTGTCATCAACAGTTCACGAATATTGCCTTTCGAATCCTTTGCCTTCAACGGGACATGCCTATCCTGCACTATATTTAACCTATCTTTGAAAGCCTGCCACATATGAAATGTGGACCTTCCTACAAATAGCTGTTTCCAATCCACATTTCCGACCTCCTGCATAATTTTGATGTAATTAGCTTTGGCACAGTTTAGTACTCTTTCCTCAGGACCACTCTCATCTTTGTCAATGAGTATTCTAAAACTTACAGAATATTGGACACTTCTCAAAGAAATCACCCACAGCAACTGCTAGCACCAGCCCTGGCTTATTCCCCAATATCAGTTCCAATGTAGCCTATTGCCTCGTCGGACTATTGATATACCACTCCAGAAAACTCACCGGAGGCTTCTTACAAATTGTATCCCATCCAGACCTCTGACGCTAAGAGTATCCCGGTCAATGTTGGGAAAACGGAAATCTCCAATAAACACTAAATTATTGCCTCTACGTCTTTCCATGATCTGTTTAACTATTTTGTTCTTACACCTCACGCTCACTGCAATACAGCCCCAAAAATCTAATCTCACCCTTCTTATTTCATTGCTCCATCCATAGTGTCTCACGACCCAAGCCCAACATGGTGTCCTCCTTTCGCACAGCCATGATATCATCCCGGACCAGCAATGCAACTCCTTCCCTTTTTTCCCTCCCTTTCCCGTCTGAAGCGTCTATATCCTAGAACATTTGGTTGCCATACATGCCCTTTCTTCAACTAAATCTCTGTGATCGCAAAAACGTCATATTCCCAGGCACCAACCTAAGCCCTAAGTTCATCTGTCTATTCTCCATGCATTAAAGTAGATGCATTTCAGGCCACCAGTTCTTTTGCATTCATCTGCTCTCTGCCTACTCTTCCCATTATTAATGCTATCTTCCTGATTCTTAGCATTTCCAGTTTCCACCTCACTGCCGACTTGCTTAATGGTGTGGTTCGCAGCCCTCTTCCACATTAGTATAAAATCTCCCCAACAGCAGTAGCAAAAACTCCCGAAAGGACATTCGTTCCTGTCTGGTTCAGATGTAGATCGTTAATTTTCTTATCGTCCCACATTCCCCAAAACTGGTCGCAAAATCCAACAAATCTGAAACCCGCCCTGCAGCACCATTCCTCAAGTCACGTGTTCATCTTGCCTTTTTTTATTCAATTCTATGCTGGCAGTCACATGGCACCGGCAGTAATCCCGAGATTACTACCTTTGAGGTCCTCCTCTTTAATTTCTCTCCTAGCTCCCTGAATTATCCCTACAGGTCCTCATAAGTTGGATCGCGGGATTTGTTTCCATGCTCGACAACTCTGAGATTCTCCAGCCACCGGAAACGGTTTGAATACACCACTTGCAAAATACGCATGATGTTTGTTACTCAGTCAGCGAGTTTGGCTATTTTGTTTGGAGGGTGGATGGGCCCAACCGATACAGCGATGAAGGTTTTCCGGATATTTGCTGCCAATGACCATTCTTCTTGACACTTTCCCAAGTTCGCCGTCAAAGATTTTGGCTGAAGAAAAATACCTCACATTTCACATTACCCACTTTGCTCTCCAGCGAATCCAAAAACTGACAGCTCTTAACGTGGAACAGAATCAAAACTGAAAAGGCGGTACCATGATCAGACACACCGAAGCTTAAGTGCTGTCTGTGATGCACTGTGAGTCGTCTCTGACATGAACCGCCTGCACAAGTAACAGCGAGGCAATTCGAAAACTACTTGAGATTTAGTTTATTGCCAAGTCCCAGAAAGTGCTCAAGTATCATATAAAAAAAAGAACAACATCGAACCATTAAAAGTGAACATTTCCAATTATATCCGTGATTAAATTAGGCCATCAATGCGCCGGTGCCCCCTTCTGATCGACAGAGCCAATCACCTTTCTCCCTCACCAGGACAATAATGAAGGAAATGAAGGTATAGCAACGTTTCACATCGTGATTGCCCACCTTTTCGCCACAGCATCAAAAAACGGCGAACAGATTCAATGCAGGATCTTCGTTCGAAATAACCGTGAAGTGACTATGTCCATTCATTTTAAGAGTAAACGGGGAACAACACAAGTTGTCTGGAATATGAATAACCAACATAGACTACTTGGGTCCCAGATTCTACTGATGCACAGACTTTAATATGAAAAGGTACCTTGGGTGATTGCCCTACACCCAGAAATCTTCTGACTGCCTTCTGTTTGCCCTGTCACATTAAACTTGTGCTGCTCTAATCGAATTTGTCGTTCTTGCCATTGGTCCGTATTGCAACTAGGGATAGCTGGTCATGACAACTCGTGACTGCCACACAAATTCTTTGCCAAAATTGGATTGTCCCGCAACGTGATTCGCAGTGCACGAACTTCGCAGCGAGGATATGCCACACGGCGAGTTAAAAAGCACACTTCCATTTATTGAAGTAAGTTCCTGGGAACTTACAACCAGATTCCTCCTTACACTCGGAATTATGACAACACATAAACCAACAGCCTCTCTCAGAGACAAGTGACCAATGCCCATCTTGTGCCGGTCAAACATAGTTGACAAGATTGCACGCAGGGACTGCACAGAAAACTATAGAGGAGAAGCAGACAGACGACCATCGAGATGCATTCATGCAGTTCTGTTACCCTGTAAACCCCATGTACAGCTGTTCCTTGTAGGTACACACAGGGCACTGAGTGTCTCCGACTCCGGGACTTGGAACTCGGATTATATGACCGTCTGCAGCACTGGTTACTTCCTTGTGTGAGGTAACTCCTGATGGAACATGTGTAAAACATGATAGCTCATTGAGAAATACATCCAAAATAGTACCCAAGAGACATATTCTGTTGTGTTTCAGGTCCAAGAATACTCAGATCAACAGCTCCCTTGCTTACCTCTGCTGGTCATGTTTGCAAAGAGATCTAGCAAATTGCCAAGTGTGATTTTCCTTTCAATCAACATTTTTGACTCTGTTTGGCTGCAAATATCATTTCCTAACTTTGTGCTTTTCTTCTTTTACATTGGTGTCTCGCACCTTACAATTGACAGCAAAGGTATGAAAGGAGATGGAAGCATTTAGCCCATCAAGTCAGCGACAGCTTTCAATGAGATCATGGCTGATTTGGTTCATGCTCAACTCTGCTTTTTAGTCAGTACTCATGACCGAGTGGTTAAGGTGATAGGTTAAAAATCCATTCAGGTTTCCCCGCGTAGGTCCGAATCCAGCTGACTCCGCTATGAATGACTTGCTGCTGGGCGACTTTTCGCTCAAAGTTCAAAAAACCTATTTTGCAAACCAGGCCGGTAATTTAATTAGACTTTGGAACTCGAGTTCTTCATCAGAAATGTTCCATATTTAAAACATTATCTCTGTTTCTCTTTCCAGATACACTGCTCGACACATCGGGTTTCTGCAGTTTTTATTGAACGTCCTGAGCAGAAGTGCTGCTTTTCATTCGATTCCTTCAATCCCTGTCCACTGTTCTCTGACTCGGGTCAGTGGCAACACTTCCTCCTGCTCGTCAAAGTGCTCATTCCCCACCGCTCCCTCTCCCATCATTACAAACAACCGCAGGAAATTGCCACTTAACCATCTTTGATCTAAAGTGACACTCACCAGCCTCGGGAATCTCTCCACCAAACGGGACTTCTCATCACTGGACATGGTGCAGACCCGAGGTTTCCGAAGCTTTACTGTGAAAATATTTTCAATTGGCAGTTGGAAATTGTTAAGGAGCCAAACCAATCCAGGCACCAGCTTTGCAAATCTTGAGAAACTCTTTGGGAAGTGGAATCAGAATGCAGAAGGGTGAACTGTCAAACCGAGCAGAGGCCAGAATATTGACTCTGACGTTGTCGGGACAGGAACTGGTCTGAGACATTGAAATAATTCTCACCCTTGTACATGGGGAATAGAGACTTCATCTGGACTCTGCGACAATGAAAATCTCTGGAACACACAAGGCACTGAGAGGCAAAAAAGGAGATTATTCCTGATGGAGGTGAGCTGGTTCCCAGTGACATGGGTGTGTC
Organism: Chiloscyllium plagiosum; assembly: GCF_037043375.1. Taxonomy (NCBI): domain Eukaryota; kingdom Metazoa; phylum Chordata; class Chondrichthyes; order Orectolobiformes; family Hemiscylliidae; genus Chiloscyllium; species Chiloscyllium plagiosum. Next base: position 88,913,496 of record NW_028270159.1, read on the forward strand.
TGACTTGGGGGTATCAGACTGTTAAAATGTCTCCATAATGAATGGTTCAGTCTTTCATTTGGAAAAGTAAAACTGATAGAGGACAATAGTCGTTCAGGGAATGGCACATTGAATTTGGAATTCAGTCACGGACTGCTTTAGGGGATCTTCGAATTTATTAGGTTGGAAGTTTCAGCGCATTCGACTGTTAACTGAAACGTCCTTGTGGAACAAAGTAAAGAATCGTTCCGTTGAATTAGCAGGATCTATATTGACTAATGGGGCCACAGCAGGCGGCAGGACGTGGTAACACGAAATAAAAATGCGCTGAGCTCAAACACAAGAAGCATGCTCTTTCGGTGTGGTGGATCAACAATACAGCATTTTAAAGAAGTCTAAGCAACGATCCTTCAATGTACAGGACATGCAACGCCAGGATGTGACACCATACTAGTCTCGTTATTACCAGGAGCTTTAACTAATTCATCAACGGTGTCAGCGCAGACAATGCTGTTCATATCCATATGTGTATTTAATTAGCTGTTCAATCACAGTAACTTGGACATTTGTTACTTTATTAAAGTTGCTCCATAAGAATTTAAACTAACCTCTGCTGATACAGAAAAGAAACGTTCACACCTGGACATTCTCCAGTGCAAATGCACAGAAAGAGCCAATCTCGTATTGCGTTCATTTCAAACTGATATATTCATCTGTTTTAGCCGACAGGATAAAGAAGATACGTCCATCCTCTCGGGGCCCATTAACCACGTTAATATGCACAGAGGGAATACAACGCCAAGAGAACAGTATCATTGTGGTGAATTGATCAGCAATGTTGTGTAGGTCAGTGTAAACAGTGGCCAGTATTGGCTGACCCATTAACACCAACAGTGAGCCTTGCATCATCATTTCCTCTCTCACTTACAGCCTCACGCCCTCCAGTCATCATTGCCTTTCACTTTACGCAAACGCCCTGCTCCACTACTCCCTTCTCCCGATCGCTTGTGGGCGAACACGTAGAACCTGCAGATGTTCGAAACTCATTAGTGGCATACAGACGTCACTCAATGGCATTGGATTCACTGCCCATCCCTAATTACTCCAGTGATTGAGATGATGAGCTCCTGTACAGAAACTTGAGCGAACTTAACATAGAGGTACAGCCAAAATGCTGTTAGCGAGGGAGTTCCAGGATTTAGGAATAGCTAGATACTTCCACCTCAGAAAGGCGAGATCCCTGATAGGTGATTTGAGGTCACAGTTTTCTCTTGTTTCTGCTGCTATTGTCCTTAGAGATAGATGTAAACAATCACAGGGTTGATTCTGGCAAGCAAAATAAAAACCCTGCATCTACTGTCGTTTGTAGAAGTGAGTTCCAAACCTCTCCCAAATATTGTGTGTAGAAGTGCTCACTAACATCTGTCCTCAATACTCTGAACCTCATTTTCAGACTCATTGCAGAATCCACAGCGAACTGAAACAGTTTATCGCTTCATTTTAGTATCTTGCATTACTTCTCTCAGGTCACCACTTAACATTCAAAGTTGTCCCAAAAACAGGCTTCATTTGTATATCAGAAACAGAAATGGCTCAGCATGTCTTACATCATCTGTGGGATAGCAAGAGTTAATGTTTCACTTCCGTTGACCTATTTTTGCAACTGGCTTGCCTGATTTCTTACCATACCTACAAACGGTATGAAACCGGAACGGGTGGCAGAACACAGAGATTAGGAAGTTCTGCATTTGCAGTGACATCGGGAGTCTCTATCACTGGAGAATTGTAAGGAGACTACTGCTCAGTGAACTGATATCGCACTTCCTGTGTCTAAATAAGGAAACCTGTCAGTGAATTGGAGACTTTATTGTTCAAAAGTTAAAACCAAAGAGCAGATCAGCAGCAGACTAAAACAAGTGAAATTGTCATAATGCCTTATAAGGAAAGCCAATGAAGACCAGGATAGTGAGGATCACCTTCTCCACATGTTTGAATTGTTTGATGCAGTTTTCTGTGCGACGTTATCTCTCCCTTCAGGCAACTGACAAGCTCCTTGTTTGAAAATCTGAGTTGATGCATCACCAAAGGTGTTGCATTGTACTGTGTGTAAGCAGCTTGTGGAGACTGAGACTGTAGCATTGCTTACATTTTTTTGTTTGTTTTTTATTCAAGTTTCTGAGAAATGAAGAAGCTTAATAACAAGCTTAATCCCAGTTTTGGAGAAGAATTGCTCGTCAGTAAATGATAATCAGCTCACATGAAGATATTCCAGAATTCAAACCCTGCAACGATAGATGCCATGAATTCTAAGTTGAAATTCTATGTCTAATGCCTTTAACCCATTACAACCTACCATGGAATATCCCTTCCGATTTGCCTCTACCCCTTAGGGAAGTAAAGCTGCTATTCTTATTTGCTCCAAGATACATGTGACTCCAGACGCACAGAAACTGGATTGGTTGTTGCAGGTCAGTTATCTAAACTCCAGGACCTCACGTCAGGAATTATTCAAGGTTCTGTTCGTTAATAAATGTCCAGAGTTCAGCCGCATTCTTAACTCCTCAACTCCTGAAGCATTCCATTTCACAATGCAGCAGACTTCTGGCAATGTGAAGGCCTGGGCAGACAAGTGAAATGAATTTCACACATCCTGATTAAGATAATCTAATCAACACCTCTGGAAATTCAATGGTGTTGCCATTACCTAGTCTTCAACGATCAACAATCTGGGAGTTACTATTAACCCCAAAATGAACTGTCCTCCCTACAAGAGCAGGCCAGATGGCAAGAAAACTTCCATCAGTCATGGGCTTTCTGACTCCAATCGCTTCTCTAATACCGAGAAGGCTCACGTCAAGTGTGTGATGGAATACTCCCCGATTGACTGAACAAATATATCGACAACATACCTCAATATGTTGGACAGCGCCATTATGAAGCATTCGTACAAAAGGATAATGCTGCCGACATTTAATAACTGAAATGAAAGCAGAAAGTGCTGGAGAAGTTCAGCAACCCTAACAGCATACTTGGAGAGAAAGACAGTTAACGTTTTGAGGCCAAAATGACTCTTCTTCAGAACAGTACTGAAGAGAGGACATGTAGGACAAGAAACATTACTTCTCTGACACTTTTCACAGTTGCTACCACGCCGGCTGAGTTCCATTCCATGGCAATTGAGTCAGTTCGATTGGCACTTTATGTATAATTTCAATCCATTCACCACTGCCGCAGCTTTTTGATTCATCAACAATTTCCATTTGACAGCACACTCGAACTCTAGTACTACTATCGTCCTAAAGACAAATGAAGTAAACGAATGGGAAAATAATTATCTGTATGTTCCCTTGCAAGCTACTAAACATCACAATTGGATAGGTATTCCTTCAGTCAGTCCTTCACTGTCCCAGTGGATCAGAGGGTTGCTCTCCTCCCCCACTTCAAAACATTCAAATAGTTTAATGAATTGTTCAAATAAACTTTGTCAAACGCAATTGTTAGAAGGCCAACACTTACTGGGAGGTAGAAAACCTTCACAAAAATGTAACGCTTAAGCTACAGAGTTGAGAGGAGCAGTTTGGAAATATGTATCCCTGTGTTCTTACAGCAGATTCATGTAATCAGACATTTGAGATCGGCTGAGTCAGCAACTTGCCATGAATAGAAATGTTGAATTTGGTGATGCATTTTCACTGGAAGTATTTTCCAGCCATGATTCTGTTTCAATTAAATTTGCATAGTCGTCAATTCGAATTGAAATGAACACTTGCCAGTTAACTTTGACACAGATAATTAGCGTGAATCCACCATTCACTATTTTACTAGCAAGCTGCTGAGTTGTACTATGCCTTACACTGTTCAAGTACTGACGTAATGAAATAGAATCATACCATCCCTACAGTGCGGAAACAGGTTATTAGGCCCAACAAGTTCACACGCAACCTCTAAGGAGTATTACACCCACAGCAATTTCCCTTCCCTACTACTTTGCACTGCTCCTGTCCAACACATTCTGGAGAACGAGGTACAATTTAGCATATCCAATTTATCTAACCTGCATATCTTTGGACTGGACTAGGAAACTGGAGTAACTCGAAGAAACCCACGCAGACACAGGGAGAATATGCAAACTCTAAACGGTCGCCTGAGGCTGGAATCGAATCCAGGTCCTTCATGCTGTAAGGCAGCAGTGCTCACCAACGAATCACGAAAGCTAACTTCAAACCTTAGTGGAGCCATTCTTCCGAATAAGCCTGATATCAAAGACAAACACGTCTCCATAGCCATTTTGCAGCAAAAGGTAGACATAAGTAGATTCGACATACTCCAGCACGTGGCTGAAGGTGATCAGTTAAAGGATAGATGTTTTATCATCATTTATGAGCAGCTGACTAAGCTGCGCTACTTACAGGCTTCAGCCGGAAGTCCTCAATCAAATATGTTCTTCTTACCATTCGTCCTGCTAAGATTGCGGTATTTATCTTCATTTAGGCTATGTTATATATTTTCGGTTCCACCATTCTCCTGTTAGAAGGCATCCCCCGAGATTTTATTCAATGACTTTGCCTGTTTGAAGTTTGGAAAGTCTCTCAGATACTGCTAAAACCTCTTCAAGAGGCTTCCCCTCCCAGAATCAGCTCTTGCCTTCGAACCTCCCCTCATTGTCAGTCCTACGCCATAGAAACTAACTGGAGACAAATACATGTATGATGTCACCGAACAGGCCATCACCGTGCTTCACTCTCTCCCAGGGAGCAGCACGGCTCAGCGTTGGTGATCGATGCCTTGCAAATCACTTGGGATGATGGGAAGAGTGGTTGTCATCTACCTATCCACGATCAAAATGAACCTGAATCTGAGAAGTTACCATTCCAATCAGTTTGAAGTACATGCATTAAATGTAGATAAATGAGACTAATTCGACTGTCTATGATATAAATTAAGAAACACAAGATTTGATCTTAATGGTAAAAAGCTGTGATTTCCGAAGCGTGAACACTGAATGCACAATTTTAAATTGCATAAGTGCAGACTTCGAGGTGTAGCTCCTGTGTGAGAATTGGAATATCGTTTGCAGACATTCAAAACGACACCTGGAAACATTATTTATCTTTCGGACTGTCTGGAAAATCGCACGATCGCAATAATTTTCATAAAATCCCAATTGTGTGGAGGTAGGCCGTTCGGTCTATCAAGCCCACACCAAAGCAGTGAAGATTATCCCAACAAAAACCACTTCCTAATCGATCCACTTCCAGTTTCTCACAGGGAAATAACCTGAAGTCCACATACCTGGACAAGTTGGGTATTTTTCCATTTGGCAATCCTACCGAAACTACACAGCTTTCATAATGTGGGAGGAAAACTCACGCACACATGGGAGGAGTACAAGCACCATACAGACATTCGACTCAGGCTGGAATTGAACTGGGTCCCTGGCACCGTGTGGTAGAAGTGCAAAGCATGTTTAGTCTTCCGTCAGCTCACTGGGTTCAGGATAAATGACATTTAAACAACTCAGGCAAAGCTTTGAAGCATATATCGTCCCTTGAAGTATGTTTTTCTTTGAAATTGAACCACATTCCAAAGTACATACATTGCAAAAGAACCGCTTGAACCTTAAGATTTCATCACGAACAACAACAAGTTCAGAATTACATGCGGCAACAGGAGTAAATGAGCTTGAACATAATGTGGAGGGGAAAGTGCGTGTGGTGGTGTTTCCGTGTACCTGCTGTGGAGGTTGCGGTTTTGGACTGCGATGGACCAATTCAGAAATCACACCAGGTTATAGATGCACATGTTTATTTGAAATAACAAGATTTCGGACCAGAGCCCTTTCGTTAGGTGAAGTGGGAGGGAATAACACAGAACACTCAATTTAAGGGAATAGAGATCAAGGGCAGACAGATCAAAATATCAGGCAAATTGTGGGAGCGGAGTGTCAAAGACTTAGTCTCTGCAAGTGAACAAGAGTATCAGACAGTGTGAGCAATGTGTCAATAACTGAGTGCCAACAGAATGGTTGACCTATGATCCAACAAAGTGAGGCAGAGGGATAATTACAAACCGTTAAAATAAAGTCGTACTGGAGACATATCAAGGCACTGGGATGACATGGAACAGAAACAGAAGCAACTGGAAAACCGCTCCACAACAAAAACACCAGAGGAAGGGACACCAGCTCCGACACATTAACTCTCATGTTCCTCCACAGATGTCCCCAGACCAGCGAAGCACCTTCCCCCTTCGCCACGATGCCCCACTCCCGTTCCCCCACCCCATCCAGTAACCCTTGCCCTTGCTCCTGGTTTACAGCATCCCCAGTTCTTCTGATTTTTCTTTGGCTCGAGTTGCATGCTGCGAGTCTGACCCAAATTATCAGTTAGCCAATATTGAACAAAGTGATTAAGGTAGAGAGACAATAACAACATGTCACGGGGATGGTGTGAAAACAGAACAACAAGGAAGATTTCACAGATACAGAACAGTGTGGTGGGTCACATGTGGTGTGACATTAACCGAATATCATGGTTGATGCCATCACCACAACGAAGGCAGTTGGCGATCCAATTCTGTTTGGCGATTTTGCGTTGTTGTGTATCTCGAAAGCCGCCTTGGCCGACATTTAGTCGAAGATTGAAAACCAAATGTCCTTGATTGCTGAACTCTTCCCCGACTGGGTGTGAATAATCCTGTCTGGCAAATGTTATGCCGTTACCTTTCATCCATTGGCACACCATCTGCATGGTCTCGCCAATATACCATTACTGGGTATCTTGTGGTATCTTGTGGTATCATTGCCTGCTGCATATGTGACAAACAACATTGCCTGAGTCACATGAGTACCTGTCGTGTACGTGGTGGGTGGTGTACTAACGAGTGATGGTAGTGTCCATGTCTTGCAAAGGTTGTGAAGGCATGGTGCTGTGGTGTCGTGGTTAATGCTATGTGAACGTTGAGTAGTTTACTGTAAACGGTCGTATGTTATAATTTTGCTGGGTGTTTGAAGGTGAGAATTGAAGCCATGGGGATGTTCTTAGTGAGATGTTCATCATCATCGGTGACATGCTGAATCCTGTGAAGAACGTGCTGAACTCCAGGAAAGTACTGACGATGAAAGATACTCTATTAGTCGCATCCTCTGTCTGTCTTCTGACGAGTTCGCAGCAGATTTTCACTGTGGCACACCGGAATTGGTGTTCAATCAGTTCAACATGTACCCCATCATCATGAGGATATCCTTCAAAACCTTTAGGTGTCTGTCGCATTATTCCTCATCTGAGCGGTTCCTGTGCGGTGAAGCGCCTGTCCTTACGGTATGGCTTCTTTAATATATTTAGGGTGGAAGCTGGAGAAGTGCAGTATCGTGTAGTTATCCTTGGGCTTGCGGTGGAGTGAGATGCTGAGGTGTTAGTTCTTAATTTTGGTTTGTGATGGTTTTGGTTGTATCATCCTTATAAATGGAATAGGCATTCAGTTAAAACCACGAACAGAAATACCAGAGAATATCAGCAAATCTTACAGCGTCTATTCAGAGAGAATCAGAGACAAATATTTCAAAACTTCATCAGAACTCGGTAATCTCCAACAGGCACTGCCAAACTGGTTAGTTTCGACAGCAGTTTCTGTCTTTGCTTCAGATTCCCAGAATCCACAGTTCTTTACATTAACCATTAAAGCAATGCAGAAACTTTGTTTATCGTTCGTCATACCAATGGTTTCTGTTTGGAAAACATTTTCCTGGCCCCATTAGAAAAACGAAACGATGCTGCACAGAAAACAGTTTCGCTTTGGAGCAAAGATGGTTTGTCAGCAATTTCCTGCGGCAATTTATAATGATGGGAAAATTAGTGGTGGGGATTGGCTCTTCGACGAGCGAGGGGAAGTGTTGCCACTGACCAGAGTTAGTGAACGGAGGACTGCGGTAAAAGGAATCTATTCAAAAGCAGCACTTCTGCACAGTACATTCAAAGAATACTGCAAAATCTCAATGGGTCTGGCAGTAAGTGTGAAAAGAGAAACGGAGATAATGTTTTAAGTGTGTTTTATTTTTGATTGATAAGTTGATTTTTTGAAGTCTAATCGACTGACAGGTCTTGTTTGTTGAGACGAGATTTCTGAGCTGTGAGTGAAAACTCGTCCTGCATGACATCACTGAAAACGGAGCCAGCAGAATTCGAACCTGCGGAGGGAAGCCCCAATGGATTTCTAATCCATCACCTGTATCACGCGGCCATGACTACACGCGTGCAATGCTGTCTTAGTATGTCTTATGTAACGGGAAGTTCCAACCTGAAACACCAGGATTTGGCTTTTCCTGGTACCCCAGTATTCGCTGTCAGACTCTCTTGCTTTCGAAAGGAGGAGGATGCTGGGGTGCCAAGGAAAGCCAAATCCTGGTGTTTCAGGTTGGAACTTTCCATTACATAAGACATACGAAGACAGCATTGCGCGCGTGTCGTCATGGCCGCATCAATTTGAATTGCACACATATTGATGAGAGATAAAGTGGATAGGTAGGATCCATTTTCATGTGCAGAGAGTTGAATAAACACAGCACTGGATCGCGAAAGAAAAATGTCCTTGCATTAGGTCGGCACGGTGGCACAGTGGTTAACACTGCTGGCTGACAGCGCCAGAAACCCGCGTTCAATTGCCGCCTCAGGCGACTGACTGTGTGGAGTTTGCACGCTTTTCCCGTGTCTGCGTGTGTTTCCTCCGGGTGCTCCGGTTTCCTCCCACAGTCCAAAGATGTGCAGGTCAGGTCAGGCGAATTGGCCACGCTAAATTGCTCGTAGTGTTAAGTAAGGGGTAAATGTAGGGGGATGGGTGGGTTGTGCTTTAGCACGGCGGTGTGGACTTGTTGGCCCGAAGGGCCTGTTTCCCCACTGTCAGTAATCTAATTTGTCTAGCCCTATTCACTGCCAGTAGAATTACGCTCATTGAAGTCTTCTTGAAAAGATCCACCACTGGCAAATCTGATGTGCAAATTAGGTCTACGATGTTTAATCAGAGGTCAAAATATGAAAATGTTTCAAATACACGGAATGGCACTGGAGAGTGCAGACCTACCTTCAGGGGCTTATTCTGCTCTGATGTAACCCGCGAGAAATTGGGACGAGAGTGCGTTCTCACAGATTAAGGGATCAAACATTTAAGAAAATAATAAGGAGGATATTCACTCTTTCAGAGGGTAGCAAATCTGTGGGTTTCCTAAGAACAGAGGGCTGTGAAGGCGAGGTGTATTCAAGGCTGTGATAGACAGACATGGAGCATCACGGAGATGAGGATAAAAACGGGGGTTGAGAATTAACCAAATCAACCATGATCTCATTGAATGTTGTCGCAGACTTGATCGGCTAAATTGCTTCCATCTGCTCTCATATCTTTGCCGTCATTTGGAAGATACCGGACACCATTTTAAAAGAAGAAAAGCACAACTTTAGGGTGAGGTGGTTTCAATCAAACTGAATCAAAATTATTTATTGAGCGAAAAATCACACTTGGCATGTTTCCAGATTTCTTTGCTAGCATGACTAGCAGAGTTGATCAAGGTCGTCTGATTGTACTTGGGCATGAAACAAACAAAGATTAGTGACATAATCTTCATTTTCTTTATGTCAAAAGTAATATCTTTCCTGATGGTCACAACAAAGGAGATGGTTTCCAAGAAAAGACAGAGACTAAGTCAGCTGTAAACTAATCGATGACCAAAATATGGCTCGCGTTGTTCTCTGGGACAGATATGATTTATTGATTATTGTCATCCAAACTTTTTTTTTACCATTGAACCGTGAGTGGGAGATTGGAAACTAAGATCACCCGTAACTATTGCCATCTTTTATCACTCACATGTAGTATTTGTTTCTTGTACGGAGTGGTTACTGCGAGTGCACTTGTAAACTACACCTGCGGATGACTTCTTTCCTCACTGGTCCTCATTTCTACACAAACACGTTTTACATCCTTATCTCCTGAATCAAAGTAATATGCAACCAATTAATAAATGTCACTAATACCTTGGCATTTCACACGCCTCCGTTTGTCACCTTCCAATGTAAATTAATAATTTGCCGTGTTGCAACTGCACACAATAAGAGATAACAAAATACAGGGAGGTGTACCAGGTTTGCAAACGCACGCTATCGAAGCTAAAACGCAGGTTTCTGCCCAGAATACGATCACGGAAGCATGCACCGAACCGTCAGGAAGCACACAATAAGTCCAGTTCCAGACGGCATGACAGGAACAGCACCAGAAAAACCACCAAATTCCTTCTCTCGGCTAATATTTTGGATGTACATCTCAATGAGCAATCGATTTTTACATATGTTCTAACAGTAGTTACAACACAAGGAATTAACCAGTGCTACAGACGGTACAAGCCCCTGAATCAGAAACACTCAATGCCCTACATACAACTACAAGAACATCTGCCCATGGTGTATACTGGCTGGCTGAAGTTCATGATTGAAGCTCGCTAGTTGTCCGACTGTTTCTCCGATATAGTGTTTCGTGCAGTCCCTGCGTGGAATCTTGACAACCACATTTGTCCTGCACAAGATGGGCATTGGATATTGTTTTCTGGTGAGCTTTCCCTCAGCGAGGCTGTTGGTTTATGTGCTGTCCTAAATCCGTGTGTTCAGAGGAGTCTGGCTATCAATTTCCAGAAATTTATTTTATTAAAGGGAAGCATGGTGTTTCAATTGCTTTATGGCATATCCTAGTTGACAATTTAGTGTGCCAGACATCTGGGAATGCAGTTGTGGGATACATATTCTTGGCAAAGAGTTTGTGTGTCCGTCACTAATTGGCACGGCCAGCTGTCCCGAGTAGCTATACGTACAGACTGAAAGCATCCTCGAGAGCAGCACAACTGTAATAGAACATGGCAATCAGAAGGCAGCCAGAGAATTTCTAGAAGCAGGGCACCCATCCATGGATTCCATCAATAGACACATTGATCAGGATCCAATCTGCAACACCAACAACTGGACCCAGCGGCACTGAAACTAAATCAATTCCAACCGCCACAGGACAGCAGGCTTCACAACAGGCTCTGCAACCCTGAGGATGTTACCCAGAACTGTGAGGATCCCACTTCCCAGCACCGCAAAACATTCCAACAACATCTCCATGAAGCAGACGAGCTTCGCATCTTTCTGCTCCAAAGTACTCCGATTTTTCACAGCAGAGAATTGTACACTGAACTCCCGCGTGCACGGTGAGGATGCCAAACCCAACATGATCAATAATGGCAGTGAGAACGAGGGCAACAATTTCCATTGTCATATGGACAGCCACAAACACTCTCCTTGAAAGGTACCTTTAAATATGAAAGTCTGTGCAGCAGTATAATCGGGGAACCAAGCAGCCTGCGCTGGGTATTTATATTTCAGACAATTTCCTTTGTTCACCGTTTTCACTGAAAGTGAATGAATATTACTATTTCATTGCTGATACGAAACCAGATTCTGCATTGTATCTGCTCGCCGTTTTTGTTGTTGCAGTGGCGAAAAGGTTGGCAATCGCGATGAGAAATGTTTTTGTATTTCTCGCATTTCATTCATTACTGTCCTGTGAAGGGGGCTGGTGATTGGTCCTCTCGATCAGATGGAGTCATCAGCGCATTGTTGACCTAATTTCATCACGAGTGCAATTGGTAAACTTCATTTTTCATGGATTATTGCTGTTCTGTTTTGTTTTATGTTTGTTGAGCACTTCCTGTGACTTGGCAATGCACTAAATCTCCAGTATGTCCTGAATTGTCTCGCTGCCGTTTCTCTGAGCAGTTCATGACGTAATCGGCTTGCACTGCAACAAAGGCAGCATGCATGCTTCGGTGTGTCTGGCAATGGTCCACCCTTTCTGTTTTGCTTCTGTTCCACATGAAGAGTTGTCAGTTTCTGGATTCGTTGGAGAGCTGAGGGGGGTAACATTATACGTGCGGTATTATTCTTCAGCCAAACTCTTTGATGGCAAAGTTGGGAAGGTGCCAAACGAATGGTCATTGGCAGCAAAAGTCCGGAAAGACCCTCATCGCTTGGTCAACTCGTCCCATCCACCCTCCAGAAAGAAAGGCAAACGCGCTTACTGCCTAACAAACAGAGTGCATTTTTTTGCAAATGGTCCATTAAAACTGGTGTCAGCTGCGGGAGCACATCAACAAAGCCGAGCACGGAAAAATACCCTACTATCGAACATGTCCCTGCTGAACAGATAACCGAAATTAATTGAACCATATTTGCCAAAATGTGTTCCTAATCTCTCCGAACGCTTCCTGTCTATGTACCCATTCGGGATGCCATTGCATTTGCCTTAAATGTGGCAAATCCTTCTGCACACACAAAAATGTCTGAGTGAACTCGCTGAGTTTCTGCATGACACCATGACCAAACTTTGGGCCAAAATTGGAAACTGCGACTAGAATAGACGGCTCTCTGATTAGCCGCAATGCACAAAGGGCGGAACGGCCTTTCCCCACTTTGTAAATCTTCGAAGACAAGTTGAAAATAATCTGCACGAAAATGTTTGTGTGAAGATTTACTTGTGAGGATTCGGTACTCTCAGCACCGTGGCCCGGATCGTATTCCCGCTCATGGAATGGTTGCATTGTTCAGCAAACGTATCGGTGTACCAGTACTTCTGCCGATTTTCCGATGCTGGAAGGTCCTTGGTTTTGTCCAAAACATTATGAAGGTTAACATAAAACGAATAGCTGCAGTAGCTGGAAATCTGAGCCAAAAACGAAACTTGTTTGCGGAACGCAGCAAGACTGGCAACAGAAACGTCGACTTTCCTGCTCCTCGGATGCTGCCTGACCTGCTGTGCTTTTCCAGCATCACTCTGATCTAAAATTAGGTTTCCAGCATCTGTAGTCCTCACTTTTACATCGTTCCTTCAGTGTCGCTGGTTCCCAATGCAAGAACTCCATCTCCAGCGGTTTCATGTTTGTACCTCCACGCTGAGGATTTGAAGCGTGAAGAAAAGTAACTCACCCCGTCCATCTCTGGGGTAATTAGGGACTGAAAATGAATCGTGTCACATTGAAATATATCGAGATGCGACTTAATGTTTGTCTTTTATTGGGAACCATCTCTTTCATTGTAACCATCAGGAAAGAACATTTCGTTCGCCAGAAAAAGAAATGAATATGTCACTATTTGTTTGCTTCAGGTCCAAGAATACTCAGATCAATAGCTCCCTTGCTTACCTCTGCTGGTCATGTTCGCAAAGATATCTAGCAAATTGCCAAGTGTGATTTTCCTTTCAATAAATAATTTTGACTCAGTTTGGCTGCAAATATCTTTTCCTACCTTTGTGCTTTTCTTCTTTTACATTGGTGTCTCGCACCTTACAAATGACAGCAAAGGTCTGAAAGGAGATTGAAGCATTTAGCTCATCAAGTCAGCGAGAGCTTTCAATGAGATCACGGCTGATTTAGTCAATTCTCAACCCTCCTGCGCCGTCTGTAGTCATGGCCGAGTGGTTAAGGCGATGGATTAAAAATCCATTGGGGTTTTCCCACGTAGGTTCGAATCCTGCTGACTACGTAAGAATACTTTCCTGCTGGAATAATTTTCGCTCAAAGTTCCGAAAACCTATTTTGCAAACCAGGCCAGTAATTTGATTAGACTTGGGAAACTCGAGTTCTTCATCAGAAACGTTCCATATTTAAATCATTATCTCTGTTTCTCTTTCCAGATACATTGCTCGACACATCTGGTTTCTGCAGTTTTTATTGAACGTCCTAAGCAGAAGTGCTGCTTTTCATTAGATTCCTTTAATCCCTGTCCTCTGTTCTCTGACTCGGGTCAGTGGCAACACTTCCTCCTGCTCGTCAAAGTGCTCATTCCCCACCGCTCCCTCTCCGGTCATTACAAACAACCGCAGGAAATTGCCACTAAACCAACTTTGTTCCAAAGTGAAACTCACCAGCCTCGGGAATCTCTCCACCAAACGGGACTTCTCATCTCTGGACATGGTGCAAGCCAGAGGATTGTGAAGAGATACTGTGAAAATATTTTCAGTTGGCAGTTGGAAAAATGTTTAAGACGCAAACCATATAATTTAGGCTCCAGCTTTGGAAAACTTGAGAAACTCTTTGGGAAATGGAATCAGAGGAGGATGAAGAAGTGTGAACTTTCCGACCGAGTCGAGGACGGGACATTGACTCTGATGTTATTGGGACAGGAACTGATCTGAGACATTGAAAGAATTCTCGCTCACGTTCGTGAGGAATGCAAACTTCATCTGGACTTTGGGACAATGAAAAACTCTGGAACACTCAAGAAAAAATACAAATATTGACTGGGATCACGACAGTACGAGTACTATAGATGGGTCAGTTTTTGCCCAGTGTGTGCAGGAGGGCCTCCTGACTCAGTATGTAGACATGCCTTCAAGGGACGAAGCCACTTTCGATTTAGTACTGGGTAACGAGCCTGGCTAGGTTTTAGATTCGGAAGTAGGTGAGCACTTTGGAGACAGCGATCACAATTCTCTCAGGTTTACTTTCGTGATTGAAAGGGATAGGTGTACTCCACGGAGCAAGAGGTTCAGCTGGTGGAAGGGAAATTACGATGTATCGAGGTAAGATTTAGGAAGCGTAGAATGTGGTAGGAAACTGCAGGGGGTGAGCACATTAAAATGTGGAGCTTATTCAAGGAAAAGCTCCTGTGTGTCCTAGATAAGTATGTACCTGTCAGGCAGGGAGGAAGATATAGAACGCGTGAGCCGTGGTTTACTAAGAAAGTGGAATCCCTGGTCAAGAAGACCAAGAAGTCTTATGTTAGGATAAAATGTGAAAACTCAGTTAGAGCGCTCGAGGGTTCCAACGATATCAGGAAAGACCTATAAAGAGAGCTGAGAAGAGCCAGGAGGAGACATGTGAAGTTGTTGGCAGATAGGTTCAGGGTTAACCCTAAGGCTTTCCATAGGTATGTTTGGAATGAAAGAATGACGAGAGTTAAATTTGGGACAATCAAGGATAATAGTGGGAAGTTGTGTGTGGAGTCAGAGGAGATCGGGGAAGCACTAAATAAATATTTTTCGACAGTATTCGCTATTGAAAATGAAAATGTTGGCGAGGAAGGTATAGAGATACTTGCGTCTAGACTAGAAGAGATTGAGGTTCACAAGGAAGAGATATTCGAAATACTGCAGAGTTCAAAGTTTGTGCGAAGATTTGTAGCTCGGGTGCTCGTTGTTGTGGTTCTGTTCGCCGAGCTGGAAATTATTGTTGCAAACGTTTCGTCCCCTGGCTAGGCGACATCATCAGTGCTAGGGAGCCTCCTGCGAAGCGCTTCTTTGATGTTTCCTCCGGTGTTTATAGTGGTCTGTCCCTGCCGCTTCCGGTTGTCAGTTTCAGCTGTCCGCTGTAGTGGTTGGTATATTGGGTCCAGGTCGATGTGTTTGTTGATGGAGTTTGTGGATGAATGCCATGCCTCTAGGAATTCCCTGGCAGTTCTCTGTCTGGCTTGCCCTATGATAGTAGTGTTGTCCCAGTCAAATTCATGTTGCTGGTTGCCTGCGTGTGTGGCTACTAAGGATAGCTGGTTGTGTCGTTTCGTGGCTCGTCGATGTTCATGTATGCGGATTGTTAGCTGTCTTCCTGTTTGTCCTATATAGTGTTTTGTGCAGTCCTTGCATGGTATTTTGTACACTACATTAGTTTTGCTCATGTTGGGTATCGGGTCCTTCGTTCTGGTGAGTTGTTGTCTGTGCGTGGTTGTTGGTTTGTGTGCCGTTATGAGTCCTAGGGGTCGCAGTCGTCTGGCTGTCAGTTCTGAGATGTTCCTGATGTATGGTAGTGTGGCTAGTCCTTTTGGTTGTGCTATGTCCTCGTTCCGTGGTCATTCTCTTAGGCATCTGTTGATGAAGTTGAGCGGGTCTCCGTTTTTGGCGAATACCTTGTATAGGTGTTCATCTTCTTCTTTTTGCAGTTCTGGTGTACTGCAGTGTGTTGTGGCCCTTTTGAATAGTGTCCTGATGCAGCTTCGTCTGTGTGTGTTGGGGTGGTTACTTTCATAGTTTAGGACTTCGTCTGTGTGTGTGGCTTTTCAGTATACCCTTGTAGTGAATTCTCCGTTCGGTGTTCTCTGTACCATCACGTCTCGGAATGGGAGTTGGCTATCCTTTTCTTCTTCTCTCGTGAATCGGATTCCTGTGAGTGTGGCGTTGATGATCCGGTGTGTTTTTTTCTATTTCCGTGTTTTTAATGATTACGAACGTGTCATCGACATATCTGACACAGAGTTTGGGTTGAATTTGTGGTAGGACTGTTTGTTCTCACCTTTGCATAACTGCCTCTGCTATGAGTCCCGAGATTGGTGATCCCATGGGTGTTCCGTTGATTTGTTCGTAATTCTGGTTGTTGAATGTGAAGTGTGTTGTGAGGCACAAGTTCAGTAGTTTAAGACCCGATACCCAACATGAGCAAAACTAATGTAGTGTACAAAATACCATGCAAGGACTGCACAAAACACTATATAGGACAAACAGGAAGACAGCTAACAATCCGCATACATGAACATCAACTAGCCACGAAACGACACGACCAGCTATCCTTAGTAGCCACACACGCAGACAACAAGCAACATGAATTCGACTGGGACAACACTACTATCATAGGGCAAGCCAGATATAGAACAGCCAGGGAATTCCTAGAGGCATGGCATTCATCCACAAACTCCATCAACAAACACATCGACCTGGACCCAATATACCAACCACTACAGCGGACAGCTGAAACTGACAAACGGAAGCGGCAGGGACAGACCACTATAAACACTGGACGAAACATCAAAGAAGCGCTTCGCAGGAGGCTCCCAAGCACTGATGATGTCCCCTAGCCAGGGGACGAAACGTTTGCAACAAAAACTTCCAGCTCGGCGAACAGAACCACAACATACTGCAGAGTGTGAAAATAGATAAGTCAGCTGGGCCGGATGGGATCTATCTGATGTTGTTTAGCAGAAGCACGACAGGAAGGTACAAATCAATTTGATGCAACAACGGCTAGTTTTGAGCCGCTAATTTGCAGTGAAGTGGCGGCGCCAATAAAAGGTGTCACGCATCTCGTCTAATTCCACATCCTGAGCTCGAAATGACCGGAGGTCTCTCGCTGAGTATCTGCAGGGTCTTGTTTGGACGACACCATGACACTTTTTCACTGGAGTGGCTCATGACATCGCGTCGTGACTGTGAATAAAACGATGGAAACTTCCAGCAGAGAAGGAGGCGACCCTGAAGCAGGCAGCTGCGGACAAATGTTTCTCCTTTGCCAGTGAAAGGCACTGCTTCAAAAATTGGAAACTTCGAAGTGAAGCAATGTTGGTGATTATCTTCGGTGCTTGTTCACCTTTTTAATTCTGATTCCGTGAAAGTCCATGGCATTACATATCGACATTCTGCCAAGTGCAGGCTTGTCTCTTGGGCCAGTGGCGTAATGGATAACGCGTCTGACTTCGGATCAGAAGATTGTAGGTTCGAGTCCTACCTGGCTCGAGGGGGACTGTTTTGCTTTAACCGTGGTATACGTTGACGCTCCCCTGTAAAGTTCTCTCGGGACATCGCCTCTGTGCTTCCGCATGTAAAGCTTGCATTTGTCCTATTGTCCATTTCAAATTCCAGCTCTCCACAACGGACACCTCCGTCAGTTTGGCGGTATCTTCTGGTGTGTCTCCCTCTGTGGGTGAAAATGAGCATGAGTTTCTCAAAAGAGTTACAATTCGTTATACTTCTGTCCCATTATTGTGCCATGTAAGAACATAGGATAACCTCATTGACATTTGACCTGGAAACATTAGAACACACGAGACTTTGGGCCAAAGTTCGAAACTGCGACTAGAATAGATGGCTCTCTGATTAGCCGCAATGCACACGGGCGGAATGGCCTTTTCCCACTTTGTAAATCTTCGAAGACAATTTGAAAAAAATCTGCAACGAAAATGTTCAGACAGGGTGTTTTATTTACACCAAGTACGATAGAATCAATCGCCTTGTCTTGTTATTTACTTGTGAGGATTCAGTATTCTCAGCACCGTGGCCCAGATCGTATTCCCGCTCATGGAATGGTTGTATTGTTCAGCAAACATATCGGTGTACCAGTACTTCTGCCGATTTTCCGTGCTGGCAGGTCATTGGTTTTGTCCAAAACATTATTAAGGTTAACATAAAACAAATAGCTGCAGGTGCTGGAAATCTGAGCCAAAAACGAAAATTGTTTGTGCAGCGGAGCATGACTGGCAACAGAAACGTCGACTCTCCTGCTCCTCGGATGCAGCCTGACCTGCTGTGCTTTTCCAGCATCACTCTGATCTAAAGTCAGGTTTCCAGCATCTGCAGTCCTCACTTTTGCCTAGTTTCTTCAGTGTCTCTGGTTCCCAATTCAAGAACTCCATCTCTAGCGGTTTCATGTTTGTACCTCCGTGCTGAGGAGTTGAAGAGTGAAGAAAAGTAACTCACCTCCTCCATCTCTGGGGTAATTAGGGACTGAAAATGAATCGTGTCACATTGAAATATATCTGCATGCGAATTAATCTCTGTCTTTTATTGGGAACCATCTCTTTCATTGTAACCATCAGGAAAGATCATTTCGTTCGCCAGAAAAAGAAATGAATATTTCACTAAACTTTGTTTGCTTCAGGTCCGAGAATACTCAGATCAATAGCTCCCTTGCTTACGTCTGCTGGTCATGTTCGCAAAGAGATATGGCAAATTGCCAAGTGTGATTTTCCTTTCAATAAATAATTTTGACTCAGTTTGCCTGCAAATATCTTTTCCTACCTTTGTGCTTTTCTTCTTTTACATTGGTGTCTCGCACCTTACAAATGACAGCAAAGGTGTGAAAGGAGATGGAAGCATTTCGCTCAAGTCAACGGTAGCTTTCAATGAGATCACGGCTGATTTGGTCAATGCTCAACCCACCTGGGCTGTCGGTAGTCATGGCCGAGTGGTTGAGGCGATGGATTAGAAATCCATTGGGGTTTCCCCACGTAGGTCCGAATCCTGCTGACTACGTTGTGAATGCTTTCCTGCTGGTACAATTTTCGCTCAAAGTTCAGAAAAACTATTTTGTGAACCAGGCCGGTAATTTGATTAGACTTGGGAAACTCGAGTTCTTCATCAGAAATGTTCCATAGTTAAAACATTATCTCTGTTTCTCTTTCCAGATACACTGCTCGACACGTCCTGAGCAGAAGTGCTACTTTTCATTAGATTCCTTTAATCCCTGTCCACTGTTCTGTGAGTCGGGTCACTGGCAACACTTCCTCCTGCTCGTCAAAGTGCTCATTCCCCACCGCTCCCTCTCCATCATTAGAAACAACCGCAGGAAATCGCCACTTAACCATTTTTGTTCCAAAGTGAAACTTATCAGCCTCGGGAATCTCTCCACCAAGCGGGACTTCTCATCCCTGGACATGGTACAAGCCAGAGGATTGTGAAGAGATACTGTGAAAATATTGTCAGTTGGCAGTTGAAAAAATGTTTAGGAAGCAAACCATATAATTTAGGCTCCAGCTTTGGAAATCTTGAGAAACTCTTTGGGAAATGGAATCAGAGGAGAATGAAGAAGTGTGAACTTTCCGACCGAGTAGAGGACGGGACATTGACTCTGATGTTCTCGGGACAGGAACAGATCTGAGACATTGAAATCATTCTCGCTCACGTACGTGAGGAATGCAAACTTCATCTGGACACTGGGACAATGAAAAACTCTGGAACACTCAAGACAATGATGTGTTTCTGTTCGCCGAGCTGGACGTTTTTGTTGGAAACGTTTCGTCCCCTGTCGAGGTGGCATCCTCCGTGCTTGGGATCCTCCTGTGAAGCGCTTCTGTGGTGTTTCGTGTGGCATTTATAGTGGCCTGTCCTTGCCGCTTGCTGTTGTCAGTTTCAGCTCTCCGCTGCAGTGGCTGGTATATTGGGTCCAAGTCGATGTGTTTGTTGATGGAGTTTGTGGATGAGTGCCATGCTTCTGGGAATTCCCTGGCTGTTCTTTGTTTGGCTTGCCCTATAATAGTAGTGTTGTCCCACTCGAATTCATGTTGCTTGTCGTCTCTGTGTGTGGCGACTACGCATAGTTGGTCGCTTCGTTTCGTGGCTAGTTGATGTTCCTGGATGCGGATCGTTAGCTGTCTTCCTGTTTGTCCTATATAGTGTTTTGTGCAGTCCTTGCATGGGATTTTGTATACTACATTAGTTTTGCTCATGTTGGGTATCGGGTCCTTAGTTCTGGTAAGCTGTTGTCTGAGTGTGGCTGTTGGTTTGTGTGCTGTTAAGAGTCCTAGTGGTCGCAGTAGTCTGGCTGTCAGTTCGGAGATGTTCTTGATGTGTGGTAGTGTGTCTAGTCCTTTGGGTTGTGGCATGTCCTCTTTCCGTGGTCTATCCCTTAGGCATCTGTTGATAAAATTGCGAGGATATCCGTTTTCGGCGAATACCTTGTATAGGTGTTCCTCTTCCTCTTTTTGCAGTTCTGGTGTGCTGCATTGTGTTGTGCCCCTTTTGAATAGTGTCTTGATGCAACTTCGTTTGTGTATGTTGGGGTGGTTGCTCTCATAATTCAGGACTTGGTCTGTGTGTGTGGCTTTCCTGTGTACCTTTGTGGTGAATTCTCCGTTCGGTGTTCTCTGTACCATCACGTCTAGGAATGGGAGTTGGTTGCCCTTTTCTTCCTCTCTCGTGAATCGGATTCCTGTGAGTGTGGAGTTGATGATCCTGTGTGTTTTCTCAATTTCCCTGTTTTTAATGATTACAAAGGTGTCATCCACGTATCTGAACCAGTGTTTGGGTTGAATTTGCGGTAAGACTGCTCTAACCTTTGCATTACTGCTTCTGCTATGAGTTCCGACATCGGTGAGCCCAAGGGTGTTCCGTTGATTTGTTCGTATATCTGGTTGTTGAATGTGAAGTGTGTTGTGAGGCACAAGTCCCACGATTTAGGAAGATTAGGTAAGATTTAGGAAGCGTAGAATGGGGTAGGAAACTGTAGGGGGTGAGCACATTAAAATGTGGAGCTTATTCAAGGAAAAGCTCCTTTGTGTCCTAGATAAGTATGTACCTGTCAGGCAGGGAGGAAGATATAGAACGCGTGAGCCGTGGTTTACTAAGGAAGTGGAATCCCTGGTCAAGAAGAACAAGAAGTCTTATTATGTTAGGACAAAATGTGAAAACTCAGTTAGAGCGCTCGAGGGTTCCAACGATATCAGGAAAGATCTATAAAGAGAGCTGAGAAGAGCCAGGAGGAGACATGTGAAGTTGTTGGCAGATAGGATCAGGGTTAACCCTAAGGTTTTCCAAAGGTATGTCAGGATTAAAAGAATGACGAGAGTTAAATTTGGGACAATCAAGGATAATAATGGGAAGTTGGGTGTGGAGTCAGAGGAGATTGGGGAAGCGCTAAATAAATATTTTTCGACAGTGTTCGCTATAGAAAATGAAAATGTTGGCGAGGATGATACTGAGATACTTGCGTCCAGAGTACTAGAGATTGAGGTTCACAAGGATTAGGTGATAGAAATACTGCAGAGTGTGATAACAGACAAGTCCCCTGGGCTGGATGGGATCTGTCCTAGTATCCTCTGGGAAGCAAGGGAAGAGATTGATGAGCCTTTGGCATCGATCGTCAAATCATCGTTATCTACAGGAATAGTGCCTGTGGAATGGAGCATAGCATACGTTGTTCCCGTGTTCAAAAAGTGTCGTAGAGACAACCCTGGTAATTACAGACCAGTGAGTATCACTGCACTTGTTAGTAACGTGTTGGAAAAGGTTATTATAGATAGGCTTTATGACCATCTGGAAAAGAATAATCTGATCAGGGACAGTCAGCACGGTTTTGTGATGGGTTGGCCTTGCCTAACGAGTCTTATTGACTTTTTTGACAAAGTGACCAAACAGGGAGATTACAGTAAACCGATTGATGTGGTGTATATGGGTTTCAGAACGTTGTTCGATAAGGTTCCCCACAATAGGCTATTATACAAAATGCGGTGGAATGGAATTGTGGGAGAGATTGCAGCTTTGATCAGGAATTGGCTTGCCAATAGAAAACAGTGTTGTAGTTAATGGAACATGTTCTTCTTGGTGTCCATGTACTGGCGGCGTACCACAAGGGTCGGTGTTAGGTCCACTGCTGTTACATGAGATCTAACCTTGCCAATCAGTCTCCCATGAGGAACATTGTTGAACGCCTTACTGAAGTCCATATAGACCACATTTACTGCTCTGCACTCATCAATCTTCTTTGTTACTTCTTCAAAAAAACTCAATCAAATTTGTGAGACATGATTTCCCACGCACAAAACCATGTTAACTGTCCCGAATCAGTCCATGCCTTTCCAAATACATGTACATTCTGTTCCTCAGGATTCGCTCCAACAATTGGAGTATTCTTGGCAGATGCAGTTTCATGTCGGGATTGAGTTTTTTGAAGAAGTACCAAAGAAGATTGATGAGGGCAGAGCAGTAAATGTGGTCTATATGGACTTCAGTAAGGCGTTCAACAATGTTCCCCATGGGAGACTGATTGGGAAGAATCAAAAGACACGCTACTATTAAAATCGATAGAAACACAAAAGATGTGCAGTGCAGAGGAGTCTCAGTGTTCTTATATATGAAACGAACAAAGGTTTTCACATATTTATTTCTTGCTGGCAAAAGAAAGCCTTTTCTGATGCTCACAATTAAAGAGATGGTTTCCAAGAAAATAGGAAAATTAAGTCACCAGTAGAGTAATCAATTTCCAAGATATCCCTCGTGATTTTTTATGGGACATGTGGGATTATTTGATTGTTGTTCTGCAAACGTTTTTACAATGGAACCGAGAGTTTTAGATGGGAAGTTAAGATCACGCATGACTATTGCCATTTTTGTCACTCATACACAATATTTTTTCCTTGTACGATTTATTTCGCTTTGTGGTTACTGCGAGTGGGCTTGTAAACTACATATGCTTGTGAGTTCATGCCTCACTGTTCCTCAAATCCAGCCAAACAGACTTTACATCCTTACTTCCTGAATCAAGGTAATCTCTAACCATTGCATAAATGTCATTAAAACTTCGGTATTTCACACGCCTCTGTATATCATCTTACAATATTAATTGATCCTTTACTGTATTGCAGTTGCGCATAAGAAGAGAAAAATTGAATAGGGAATTGTGGACCTCCGCTTCACACACCCGTTATTGAAGCGAAAATGCAGATTACTGCCCATAATACGATCGTGGAAGCATGTGCCAAACCCTCAGGAATCACAGAATAAGTGTAGTGCCACAGGGCATGTCAGGGACAGCACCAGAAAGACAACGGAAATGCTGCTCTGAGCTCCTATTTTGGATATATTTCTTAATGAGCAATAGAGTGTCACATGTGTTCCATCAGGAGTTACCTCACACAAGGAAGTAACCAGTGCTGCAGACGGTCATATCATCCGAGTTCCAAGCCCTGGAATCAGAGACATTCAATATTCTGTGCATAACTGCAAGGAACAGCTGTCGGAGGCGTTTATAGTCCATGTGAAATTATGAATGCAGCTCTCTAGTTGTCAGCCTCTTTCTCCTTTGTCGTGTTTAGTCAACAAAATTATTTGATTGTATCAAGGAATGTATGAAGGAGAATGGTCATTGTCTGTAAATGTCTGGAAAACATTCCTCTCTATGTCATTTCAAAACATTACGCCTCAAGAAAAAATAAAATTCAAACGCGCTGACTTAGTAACAAACAGCATGCGTTTTTGCAATTGGTCTCTTGAAACTGTTGTCAGGTACTGGAGTATCACAGAATTTCCGAGCACGGAAGCAAACCTTCCTATCCAACTTGCACCTGCTGAACAGATGACCGTAACTAATCTAAACATATTTGCCAATATTTGTCCCTTATCTATCCGAACGCTTCCTGTCTGCATACCCATTTAGATGCCTTTGAAGTGTTGTGAGCGCACCAAACTCTGCCACTCAATGTGGCAACTTATTCCACACGCACAAAAATATCTGTATTAAAAACAAGTGTCGCTCACATCCCTTTCAAATTGTACTGCTCTCACATTAAACCTATGCTATCTCGCTTTAAACTCACGTGACTTCTGAAAAAGTGTAGATTGACTATGTCCTCTGCTCGTCTACCTCATGATTTTGTAAACTTTTCCAAGGACATCCCTCAGGCCTGCAGCTCCGGGGAAAACTGTCGAAGAATATTCAGCTTCTCACTAATGTCCACACCGTGCAAACCTTTCAAATCATTGTAAATATTTTTTTTTAATTATGCGAAGATATTCGTAGAAAGCGCCAGGGGAAATTGCCTGAAGTGAAGCGATGCTGAAACATTAGTCTTGACAGGTTTGGCGCTTAGTTATCGTCAGGGAGCGTCGCCGAGTGGTTTAATGTAGGTAAAAACAATGAATGCAGATGCTGGAGACCAGATTGAGGATTAGTAGCGCTGAAGAGCGCAGCAGTTCAGGCAGCATCCGAGGAGCAGTAAATCGACGTTTCGGGTGAAACCCTGTATTCCTGATGAAGGGCCTTTGCCTGAAACGTCGATTTTACTGCTCTTCGGATGCTGCCTGAACTGCTGTGCTCTTCCAGCACCACTAATCCAGAGAGGTTTAATGTGCTGGGTTTAGGGTCCAGTCTCTATTGCGTCGTGGGTTTGAAACCCAACTTTGCAATAGAACAGCAGCAGGCAGCTTTTTATGACAGAACTACACAGGTCCTGATATTGTTTTATGGGTGTGTTTGTTACTCCTCGGGTCTCTCACTCTCTCTGCGATAAACACGGGTACATGAGCAACTGATTCTTAAAATAATGAGAACTACTGCTGTCCACATCCTCTCGAGCACTGTGTGTTTGGATGTGCACACGCACAATTTTGCTGCCAGTTGCTGTGTCTCAAATGGTCAGTGCATTTGGCTGAAATGTTGGTTCTCCTAGCCCAAAAAGAGCACAGAGCTGTACATCTCTATGACTCTAAGTATTGAGACCGACCATGTACTGACAATACAACCACGAGAACTCATCCATGATTGACCCTGAGTCCGCAGTGAGTGAAACGGTCACGTGCAGCAGAATGTGACCCCACTCTCGACAAGCCCCTGCTGCCACCAGAAAGGAGCCACTGCTGTTTCAATCAGCGGCTTCCTGCCCAGACCTGGGACGCAGCTCAATGAAACTCCTTCCTCAGGAACGGCTGTTACCGTGTGAAAGGGTAAAAAATTCGAATTCAAATTGGAAATGGCTTCAGAAGATTGTTCCTGTTTTTAAAACATTTTATAATCAGAATTCCTGTCTCGAATTTAGAAGTGGTAAACTTTGTAGGCAGGTAGATCAAAGAAAGTGTTGATGGTGAGGACTCTGTCTCTTCAGCAGACGGGATTCCCTACACTCTAATCAGAAATGATTTGGTTTCCTGAGGTATTTTCCCGATTGATTTGCAGTCTGCCAGATTGTCTGGGAATCACTTCGGCGACCTAAGGATCATGGTCGAAATATGAAAATATTAACAGAGAATCGTAAATCCCGGGGCAAGGCCTAAATGGATTGCAATGGTCTGAAGGAATAAATCTGAGAATTGAAAAGACTTGAATAATGTTAGTTGCAATGGGGAGGAATGAACGAGATTTTTGAAAATTGCCGTGTCAGCTGAATTAAACTCAGTATGAAATGATAAATTAACCAATACCAATCCTGTCCTGGCTCGCTCAGTCGGTAGAGCTAGAGGCCTTTAATCTCAATGGCGTAGGGTCGAGACCCACGCAGGGCGCTGTTGTTTGTTAATATGTTTGCCGCTCTCCATTAATGTTACAACAGCGAATTCGCTCACTGAGGCAGGTTTTGTTGACACATTCTTCCTCCGTTTTTGATCATCTCTTGGTTTCTGAGTGAAAACTGTCTCCACTGTTCTGCAGGTGCAAGAGACAAGGTTATCAGTTCAGCCGAATATACTATAAACGATGTCTCTTCCAAAACGCGAGGTACCATTCCAAACGTGCCCCAACCAAAATGTCCAGAGACGTCGAATGCGAATGGCCACATGAGAGTGACAGCTGCGTGTCAAATGGTGTTGCAATAGAATTAACTGAATGTGAATGCTCTGATGGAAACCGAATGGAACTCTTCCTGAAATTTTCCTAATTCACTCGGTAAATGATGCTGTTGTGTACCCATATGGGTTTACATCATGAACAGCTTATTGTCAGTAACACGGGTGGGGGTGATGCAGGATCGTGAGGGTTCTGTGTGAGTCAGAAGTGATTTGTTCGAACAGGGAATTCAAACGTCCACAGAGCAGACATAGCTGAATGGTCCAGGTTCACACTACTCCCTTCTGTTTCAGTACCAACAAAAGAAATTGCGGGAAAATCTCAGCAAGTCTGGTAGAATCTTGGAATGGAAAACCGAGTTAAGTCTTCAAGACCAGTGACATTTATTTCTCCATGTCCATCTCCGTCTACCTTTTTATTGAATATGTCCTGACTCCCAACTTTATACTCAGTTTCTCTTTTATTACTCCGTCTCCAAACATTCTCCCAGTCTCCAAATTTAATAGCAGAACTGTTTCATCTCTCACCTCGCCGAGTTATGAGAGGAGGACTTCGAAATGCACGATTAACTCTGTTTCTATTCTATGAAGATTTGTTTCTCTTCTTGTGGCTAATCTGAATGAAAACCATTTTCTGCTTCCACAGAGAGCACAGACCAGGTTCTGCCAGAAGGAATCCAGTGATTGATTGTATCCAACTGGAATCATAGAGTCATAGAGATGGACTGCAGGGAAACAGACCCTTCGTTCAAACCTGTCCATGCTGACCGGAAATCCCAATCCAATTTGGTCCGTCTTTCCAGCACATGGCCCATATCCCTCCAAACCCTTCCTACTCATATACCATTTAAAATGCCTCTTAAATGTTGCAATTGTACGAGCGTCCATCACATCCTCTGGCAGCCATGGCAACACATACACGAATAAATTGTCACTGCAAATCCACTCTAAGTATCTCGCCTTTCTGAGCTGAACCTATCTCGCTGTTCATTCAATGTCGCTATGTCTAATTCTTGGAACTCCCTCCCTATCGACATCATGGCTGTATCACTGTGTTGAGCACTTCGAGGACGATGTAAAGTAACTTACCATCTCAATCTCTTGAGTAATTATGGTTGGGCAGTGAAGCCTATCCCAAAGAGTGACGTGCATTCTTCAGAATTTCGTTTGAAAAAGCTGCAGTTTCCAACTGGAAACCCAAAAGTGATCCGGAACAAATGTAAAGTTTCGAAGGGAAAGTAGGATAACCTGAAAGTCAATTATGACTGGGATGAATGAGGCAGAAAGTGAGTGAGGAGCTGTTGGTACAAGGATGAATGTCAGTGCTAATGGTTTAGCCCTTACTGCCCACTGTTAACACCGACTCACACACCACTCCTGGTAAATTCACCACAATTACCCTGGTCTCTTGGTATGAGTTTCCCTCTGTGCATATTCACGCGGTAAATCGGCCCAGGGATGATGAACGCATTCTGTTTATCCTGTCAGGTTAAAGAGGTGAAGGCATCAGTTTGAAATCAAAGCAAGAAGAGATTGCCTCTTCCTGTACATTTTCATTGGAGAGTCACCAACTGTGAACTTCTTTCCTGCACAAGCGGACGTTGATATAAATTCTCATCGAGCAGCTTTATTACAGAAAGGTGGTCCGATTAACTGTGATCAAATACTTCATTAAATGCCATTATTGATTTGAAGAACAGTGTCTGTGGTTTCGTCAGTTAAAGCATTTGGTAATAACTAGGCGTTAATGGTGTCAAATGCTGTCAAATGTTCTGTACATTGAAAGTTCATTGTTTAAACTTCTTGTAAAAGCCGTATTGTTTATCCAACATCGCGAAAGTGACGGCTCAGCATGCTTCTTGTGTTTGAGCTCAGACCGTTGTTATTTCGTGCTACCAAGACCTACCGTCTGATGTGGACCCATTAATCTATGTTCTATCCTGCTAATTCAACGCAGAGTTCTTTTTACTCTGTTCGACAAGGATTTGTCTATCTCTTCTACTATTATTCTCCGTCCGTCTTTTCAAGTTTTTTGGGAATAATAAAGAGACGCAGGAGACACTGCAGACTTGCAGGACAATGCTGTAGTAATAACGCATCCAATGAGATAATGGCTCTCATTGTCTGCTGTCACCATTCATTGATTTTAGGCAAACAGCAATGGCATCATAGAAATCCTACAATTGTAGTGAAACTGCTTTTTTCTGGTCTATTATGAATACTATTTAGAATTGTAAAAGCTCATAACGTTTTGAGTGAACAAATGTTACCTGATCTCAGACCCAAGTAACACAGACATTACTTGGAGACTGTGAGCCCAGTTCTACACATTCTGGCCGAGGGGGCGGAGAAAGCCACGGAACAGCCTGCGATCTTAACACTTTTCCAAGAGTAGAAATGAAAAATGAGGGATATTGACAGACAGAGAGTGGGAGAATGTAGAAGAGAGTGAGGTGGTACAGAGAGACAAAGTGAGACAAACAGAAATTCTCCATTCACCATGGTGGCTCATCGACATAAAGGAGAAGAACAAGATAATGAAGGCCAGCCTTTCACCAACTCAGGGCAACAGCAACAGCATTACAGCCGATAAAGGAATTTTGCATTTTACAGATGACGTCTGTCAGCTAATGAGAGATTCTGGTAAGTATGCTGTATCGCGAAGTGAAATTGACAATTACCCCGGCAATAAAACAATAAAAAGCATAAGTAGCCTGAATCTGTGATATGATACATTAAATCTCTTTGTCTCCACAGATGCTGTCAGGCCTGCAGAGGTTCTCTGTCAATTCCTGTTGTTGATTCAGATTTCCTGGATTCGCACTTCTTTGTTTTATGCTCGTCTGAATCCTGTTTGTGACAATACTCGATTAATTGCCAGCTCCACACAACATTCTCTGCTTTGGGAAGGTTGTCAACAACATAAACGGTCAGAGGAAATCCTCCATTGCTCCAGCAGTGAGAGCACTGAGTCCTTAACAGTAGACTTCCACGGAAAGTGAAATATGGCGCTGTAAGTTTTCTCAATGAATCCACTTTTACTTTTTTTCATTTGTGATCATTTTAGCTGCACATCAGTTTCTTTTTTTCTTCCATTTCTGTCAGCTTGTAAAAGGTCTTTCCGCACATCTGCAGTGCGGGTCATTGGACATTCATCTTTTATATTCAAGGGGCCACTATTTCTTGGAGGACCTTCTGCACTGCATCTCGGGTGGGGTGGGTGCGAGGCTGTAGCACTATATTCATCTGTCTATAGATATCGGAGAAGGGTCTATCTATTCCACACCACGAGGCTTCCTCATCACTCTTCTGAATCTTGGTTATTATTACCCTTGCCCATGGCACCTCCTTCTTTGATAACAGGAAACCGATATCCCGTGTCAGGTGTACCTGCAGCCATGGTGGATACTACTCAGTGCCAGTAACTGGGTACACAAGGATCTCTGCGTAAACATTTATTGCCTTATTTATAGTCGTCCTGGGAACCAAACGGGCATGGGTGGCATGTAAAGGTCAACTTAACGTCCTTGGTTAAGATTACGTCTGCGGTTGTATCCCAGACACCCCTGCCTTCACGACTCGTCCTGCCATGCAGGCCCATATTTCTATGAGTCTTCTAATCACTACTTACAATTATTTGGTGTTGTCCAATGTCTCCTCAAGGTCAGCTACACGTTTGCAATGGCTGGCGCGTATCAACGTGGCTCTTTCGG
Organism: Chiloscyllium plagiosum; assembly: GCF_037043375.1. Taxonomy (NCBI): domain Eukaryota; kingdom Metazoa; phylum Chordata; class Chondrichthyes; order Orectolobiformes; family Hemiscylliidae; genus Chiloscyllium; species Chiloscyllium plagiosum. The sequence continues at coordinate 88,943,231 of NW_028270159.1, forward strand.
CGATCTTAACAGCTGTCTGTGTTGTCGGGAGCATTTGGAACGGTCCCAGTCAGCTCTTCGCCTTCCTGCTTTTGCTCCTGAAGTCTTTCACCACTATCCAGTCTTCAGGTTCTAGATTGTGCATCTTCCCTTCTGCTGGTTGGGGTAGTGCTGCCCTTCTTTTGATTCTGTATTTGAGACAGAAGTGTGGAGAGTTTTATACCGTAACATAACATCTCGTCCTCACAGTGGTCTGTTATCTGTCTTACAATCGGTCTTGGCCAATTGCTGTATTGGGCCACCTTCCAAACAAAATCTCAAACGTCCTAAGATTTACTCTTCCTCTCCTTCATATACATTAGCACAATTGGAAATGCCTTTGTCCATGTCACCTCTAGTTCCTCACAACATTTTGCCAATTCATTTTTAAGGGTAGAGTTCTCTCTTTCCACTGCCCCACCGCTCGCTGGGTGATAGGCACAATGTTGCCTCACCTTTATTTCCAAGTAATCACTGATCTGATGTAGGGCAATGTTTATAAATGGCTTTCCATTGTCGCTGCTTAGCCTTTCAGGGATGCACCATCTCGGAATTATTTCAGTTTGCAAAGCCTTGGCTACTGCATTGGCATCCTGTTTAGACGTGGGAGCACTTCTACCCCTTGGGAAAACATCAACTATTACCAGACAATGCCTTTTCCCCTCGCTGGGTGTTAGTTCAATAAAATCCATCTGTAAATGTTCAAAGGGTCATTGGGATTGGGGGTGTTCTGCCTGATTCATTTGTATTCCCCTCCCCACATTATTAGTGGCACAGAAAACACATTATTCACTTTTTTTTAAATGAGTAATGAGTAAATCCCTTTCTGTACCAGCGTGCTGAAATATTGTCGAACATCCCCACTTTTGACACATGGTCCTTACCGTGTGTTACTTTGGCATAGAAAGGGAATAAAGATCGTGGCAGACAGGGATTACCATTGGGGCCACACTACACCCATTCCCTCATTCTGCACCCTGCCCTTGTCCATTCACGCTTCTCCTTCGTTGTGGCCTGCGACTGTAACTCCCATCAGTCTGCTTTGGATTACAAATATTTGACATACACATGCCAAACTGATCACTTGGCGGCTGATTGGCTGCCGTCCTTGCCGCTGAGTCTACATTTTCATTGCCTTGAGAAATTGAATCATAATTCTTCCTGTGGGCTTCACATGGACACACAGTGATTGATTTAGACAATCGGACTGCTTTCAGGAGGTCAGAGATCTGGCCATGTTATGTGATTGACTTTCCAGTGGAGGTCAAGAAGCCCTTGTATTTCCACAAGGATCCAAAATTATGTACAACCCCGAATGCATATCTGCTGTCGATGTAAATATTCACTGTTCTGCCTTCGGTCAATTTACATGCCTCAATCAAGGCAATCAGCTCTGCTGCTTGCGCTGATAGATGAGAAGGAAGTGATCCCGCTTTGACAACCTCGTGGGTAGTTGCTACAACATACCAGACATTGGCCAATCTCTTTGCTTCTGAATGCTGACCGATCCACAATAAAACGTCGTATCCAGATTCTAAATTGGTGAATCCTACACGTCTGGTCTCGGGCTTCCAACCTAAGAACTTCAAATGTTGTTCCACAAGTTGTAGTTTTGCGAGACTAGATGGCAGAGCATCGCAAGCCTACCTTTCTCACATTGTTTCTCTGTTGATGCTGCGATTAAGCATTCGCTTACATACTGCCGAAGCGCTGACCTCCCCCCCCCCCCCCCCCCCTGGTTAAAACAAGAGTCTCCAGACTCCTGTGTCGAGCCTCTTGAATTATGGTGGGGACTCACAGTAATCTTGAAAATGTCACGTGAAAGTATACTATTTGCCTTTGAATGGAAAAGTTAAGCAGAATTGACTGTCGGTGTGTAACAGTACACAAAACAATGCATTTGCTAAATCCACAATAGAGAGCCATTTACATCCGGTGGAATTTGAGCCAATATAATATAGGGGTTGGGAACATTTGGAGTGTGTGGATCAACAGCGTTCTTTATAACCTGCAGGTCATGAACAAACCTCCATTCCCCTGATTCACCTGGAATGTTTGCCTTTTTGAACGAAAAAAATGGGTGTTCTCACCAGTGATTATTCATCGGGGATTATCATTCCAGCCAATAATAGAGATTCAAAGACTGGGGTAATTCCTTGCACAGCCTCGGGTTTTAACGGCTCTTTTGCTTTGCAAGGACGATACTCAGACTTCGGGGTTATTCTTAAGGGTTCGTATGAGCCCCACATCGTATTTGCCTTTTGCCCTGAAAACAGTTGGGACCCTGCTTAATCTTGGGTACGAGACATCTACCATAGGTAAACGCCAGACCACACTCCTGGCGGGGATTACCTGGACAGCCCTGTCTGCCTGAGTTAGCCTATTTAGTATCTTCCTATACGTCCTTATAACTGCATTGAAGCAGATAACCACACCGACCCTGAAGTTACAATCTTTCGTTTTTTGTGCCTGTCATACCCATGGTCCCAAATTCTGACACCTGTCGCTGGATGCCTTCGCCAATGATCCGTGAGGAAAAGAGCCTTCCACAGCAAAAAAACAGGGTCTACTTACCGTCACAGATACTTAAAAAAGTTTAAAGTGACAGCACATCTGTGATCATTCCAATAAAATTCGCACAATAATAACTGATCTGGTTTAACCAATCTCCTGAACCAATCCTTCTCTTATGATTTGTCAGGACCATCGCGGTTTATGTGTTCTGTGCAGTGCAGCATATCTCCAGCAAGAAAATCGGTGTTAATGGGATTAACATGGCTACTTGCTTTCTAGGTGAGTGAATCGCTCACGGAACCTATCACTCTCTGACATGCATCAGGGGTCGTGATTCCTATTTTCCAGCCTGCACTGTTAAATCTTCTTTTTCTATTACCTGCAAGCCCGCCAGGGTACTGCGCAAATCCGACCCCAGTCTCACTATAAGATCCCGAGACATCAGATTTACAGAACAGGATTCCGATAACAGAAATGAGAATTGGAATATTTCCCCATTACTCGTTTCGCACAATAGGGGTGCGGTAAATCTCTTTATTGCTGGAACAGCACAGCAGGTCAGGCAGCATCTAGGAACAGAAGATTCGACGTTTCGGGCACATGCCCTTCTTCAGGAATGAGCAGAGAGTGTTCAGCAGGAGAAGATAAAAGGTAGGGAGGAGGGACTTGGAGGAGGGGCGTTGGAAATGTGATAGGTGGAAAGAGGTCAAGGTGAAGGTGATAGGTCGGAGTAGGGTGGAGGCGGAGAGGTCAAGAAGAAGACTGCAGGTCAGGAAGGCGGTGCCGGGCTGGAGGGATTCGGCTGAGACAAGGTGGGGGGAGGGGGGATGAAGAGTCCATGGGGGATCAGTCGGTTCCGTAGGCAGGTGCTGAGAAAGGAGATATGGCTGTGGTAACGAGTCTGCTTCAGAATGTGGCTGAAGAGCTTCTGTGCAGAGGAGATGACCTGGGGTGTGCAGTGAGAGAGGGACTCATTGAAATCTTTATAGAGAGAGGCAGAGAGCTTCTTCAAGGAAGGCATCCTTGTAAGAGGATTCGCAGTAGGTTGAAATCTTCGAGGAGAAAGTGAGGTCTGCAGACGCTGGAGATCAAAGCTGAAACTTTATTGCTGGAACAGCACAGCAGGTCAGGCAGCATCTAGGGAACAGAAGATTCGACGTTTCGGGCACATGCCCTTCTTCAGGAATGAGCAGAGAGTGTTCAGCAGGAGAAGATAAAAGGTAGGGAGGAGGGACTTGGAGGATGGGCGTTGGAAATGTGATAGGTGGAAAGAGGTCAAGGTGAAGGTGATAGGTCGGAGTAGGGTGGAGGCGGAGAGGTCAAGAAGAAGACTGCAGGTCAGGAAGGCGGTGCCGGGCTGGAGGGATTCGGCTGAGACAAAGTGGGGGAGGGGGGGATGAAGAGTCCATGGGGGATCAGTCGGTTCCGTAGGCAGGTGCTGAGAAAGGAGATATGGCTGTGGTAACGAGTCTGCTTCAGAATGTGGCTGAAGAGCTTCTGTGCAGAGGAGATGACCTGGGGTGTGCAGTGAGAGAGGGACTCACTGAAATCTTTATAGAGAGAGGCAGAGAGCTTCTTCAAGGAAGGCATCCTTGTAAGAGGATTCGCAGTAGGTTGAAATCTTCGAGGAGAAAGTGAGGTCTGCAGACGCTGGAGATCAAAGCTGAAACTTTCTTGCTGGAACAGCACAGCAGGTCAGGCAGCATCTAGGGAACAGAAGATTCGACGTTTCGGGCACATGCCCTTCTTCAGGAATGAGCAGAGAGTGTTCAGCAGGAGAAGATAAAAGGTAGGGAGGAGAAAGCAGACTCGTTACCACAGCCATATCTCCTTTCTCAGCACCTGCCTACCGAACCGACTGATCCCCCATGGACTCTTCATCCCCCCTCCCCCCACCTTGTCTCAGCCGAATCCCTCCAGCCCGGCACCGCCTTCCTGACCTGCAGTCTTCTTCTTGACCTCTCCGCCTCCACCCTACTCCGACCTATCACCTTCACCTTGACCTCTTTCCACCTATCACATTTCCAACGCCCCTCCTCCAAGTCCCTCCTCCCTACCTTTTATCTTCTCCTGCTGAACACTCTCTGCTCATTCCTGAAGAAGGGCATGTGCCCGAAACGTCGAATCTTCTGTTCCCTAGATGCTGCCTGACCTGCTGTGCTGTTCCAGCAATAAGGTTTCAGCTTTGATCTCCAGCGTCTGCAGACCTCACTTTCTCCTCGTGCGGTAAATCTCTCTCGTGTCACGACTCCTGATGCACCCATTAAGTTCAGGAAGCTTCCGTTCATCTTTATTTGCGTCGACTCTTTGAACTGCCTTGATTTATGAACTGAATATGTTGCCCTTGTATCTTCCAAAAAAGTAAGAGGTGCACCTTCCACATATAAGATAGATTTAAACATTGAATTATATGCATCATCGTTGTACTGAAAATATAGTTCACGCTTCGCAAACTTAGTGCTCAGTATAGAGGTGGGACATGTTTCAGTGTCCATAAGGTTAGTAGTAGAGATGAGCATAAGCGAGTATTTGTTGCCAAGCATAAAGCAAAGAGGTTTACCTGTAGCTTTGGGGCTGCCCACCTCCACCTCAGCCTTCCTCCATTAGTCACCCTGCTGCCCAGCCTCCAGGGCCGATTGAGGCTGTCTGGGCGTGCACTGCCTCACTCACTGGTCCATTGCTCTGCAAACAAATTTATCTCTGCCAGCCCCTCTTTTCACGCACCACCTCCTTTCAACGGCTGGGCGACCATTTGCATCATAGTAAGCTGAGCTTTATGTGTTTGCTGTTCCATCTTTAATTTCCGTTTTTCCTTCTCTTGGGCCAGAAGGTTTTCAGCATGTAGCGCGTGGAATTCCATCAAATTCAGGTTTCCCGTGTCCCAGGGAATACATTGGCAAGACGTCTCATGTAATGGGTGCCTGATAGCTTTCACATATTCCCTTTAAAGAACAATTCGCTTCTTCTTAACACCACTTCAAGGTCAGTGGCCTGAAACATTCGAGTTCCTTTCCAGATATGGAGTTGTTTTTTTCTAATTCCTTCGCTGTTGATATGGTAGTTTGCTGGCCTTGTAAGTCTGCTATTAGTTCGGTTTAAATATACATAGATTCTCTTTCTGTCTGCATCATTTGCCCTCTGCAAAGCCAGGCCCTTACTTTTTTTGTTTCCCTGTGCTTTTATTGGTTTCAAAAGAAATGTTAATTTTCCATTGTAATGGACATCACATTATTTTCACAGGTCGGTGAAACATCGAGGGCCGAAGTGCCTGTACTGCACTGTAACGTTCTATGTTGTAAGATACATTTCCTGCTGATTTCCGCTGTCTCTCCTCACTGTGGAAACTTCTAGACACATCTTGCAGTGATTTTTCTGCACTTCATTCAATCCAGAAAACTGTCGTTCCTGCTGAGAATGTGATCTCTCTACAATGGAGAGAGGAAAACAGAGTCGATGACACTTACGTTCTGTCCAGAATCAACAAAAATTACCCCGGTCTTCCAGTGTCCTGTCACTTTAACATTGCATTGTGTACCCAATCCATCATACCAGTCTCTGGTCTGCTGTAGGTCTTCTTCAAGGCACAGCGCATGCTGGAAGATCGGCAACTCATTTTCTACTGAAAGACCATGCAGATTTCAGAACCCAACATCGAGTTTCAATCATTTTGGATCCTGTCCGCCCTCTTCCACATTTTTCACCCACCCACACATCCCATCAGTTCCGAACACGAATCATTGGACTCGAAGCGTTCACTGTCCTTTCTCATCATAGAGGGACAAGAGCTGCTGATTTTGTTTAGACATTTTGGCATTTCTTCAAAGAACATTTCTTTTTCCGTTGTAATCGCAAGACTGCAGGAACCGTCTGACTGCAGGAGGAGAAGTTCACAGGAGATGAAAATAATGCCAAGGGCTGGACCATTCCCATTGTGAAGGTAGATGAGCTAAGCTGGGGCTGTGTAACTAAGCACAGAGAAGGCTGAGTGAGAAACTGATTAACATGCACATATTATGAAGAGGATAGATATGTATGACAAGGATGAGGCTTTTCGGGAAGGAATAATAACCAGTGACATGGATGAAAAGCAGGAGAAAAGCGGTTGAGAGGAGATTTAGGACGAACACTTTCACCCATGGAGTGTTGTTAATCTGGAATTTCTTAGCTGAACATGTGGTAATACTAAGTGTTATGTGGACATTTCAGCAATATGTAGCCGAACACTTGAAGATCCAGAGCACACGTGGATAAGGACCAGATTCTGGAAAGTGTGACGAGGTCAGACAGACGTGAGATGGGTGTCCTGAACGAAATCATTCTAAGGCAAACTTTTGTGCTGAAAACTGGGTGAGGCCGCGACTCTGTGGTGCAATGGAAAACGCGTTGAATTTCTACGCCTTTCTTAAGACTGCCATTCAAAAGTTGTGGATGCAAATCTCATCAGAGTCGAGTTTTAGTTTATGGTTTGAAAGGTGTTCAGACCAGACTCGGCTGCTCATCTGCAAAACCAATAACATTCATGCAAAAATCCAACTGTCTTGAAATGCAACATTTTCCTCTCAGCGATGAATAACTTCGATGTCTATTTATGGTAGAGATTGATAAATACGTGTTAGAGACTTAGCAACACGATGATATGGATACGCTGGAAAAAAGACATAAAAGTGCTGTGTGAGCTGTGATGGTATAGAATGGCGTGGCGGGGCAGGAGTGGTGTTAAGAATGGCCTACTTCTGTTCCTTTCTGCTTGGGTCTTTCCTGGCCCAGGTTTTTAAACAATCACAATGAGAACAATGTGAATCTAAACCAATTAATATGTTCTGTCTCACCTCCACTTCGCTGCCCTCCAAGCTGGAATAGATAGCTCCTGTTTCAGCTTTAGGTCAGACAGTGGAGGATTCTCACAAGTTCTCTATCAGGCTGAACATCCTTTCACATAGGTTTCAAAGTGGACACCTGGAGCAAGCGATTACATGGATGCTGGGGATTCAAGGACAGATTTCCCTTTTGCTGCGCTAGAATTCTGGTCAAGGTAATGAACGTGAATTTCTGATATTTTGAAACTTACTCTGGATTCTTGCGACTTTACTAATTAAACTAAAATTCAATTTGCCCTTGCATAACATGATTAATGTTTCACTATTTATAAAAAAAAAACATGCGACGTGTCTTTGGATGTAGTAATGCAGAGGATTGTTGACGTTGTGTACAGTGTGGGTCATTGTGCCGTATGAACATTCCAAAGGATGCTGGTGAAGTACCAGTGAATCGAATTCTCTGACGAATTGATACCGATAGAAGGAAAATCCCAGTTTAGTGGCGACATGACTTTGCCTGTGATCAACGCAGGAAGCCACGGTAAACGAATTCAATTATGCCTATTTTCACCACATTTTACTATGTCATTTTCCTGAACCTGATGCTCCATAATCGATGATCCATCATCAGTATAACTTTCTCTGCGCTGTGTTTCATTTCAGATCTTCAGCAAAAAAGGAGTAATTGGTTTGAGGGGCCCAGTGGTAAGATCAGTAGCCATTGGTCATCAGTACACGGCAGCTCCAGTGGTGCAATTCGTCAGTTTGATGTAATTGCACGACAGACTGGAAGTGTGAAAGGTGCCAAAGTTGCACATTCGGTTCTCGCCAGGTGTTGGTTTTACTGATAGTGACCAGAGATGATTGCAACTTCAAGCTGAAGAACAGTTCAAACACCGAATATTACACCGCAATAAAGTTCATTTTGGCCCTAACGTTGCACCGACCTGTGATACCAATCTGACTAGTATTTTACCATCATAATCCGCAAGTTTATACATTGACCATTCATTGACCTGAAAGTTGTTGAGTCTACGAGTGTTGAAGGCAAGGCGTTCAGCACCCTTACTCCTCACTGTTAAAGGAACCTACCTCGGTATCTATCACCCTCAATTTACATCGATGTGCCCTTGTGTCAAAATTATTATTTGAAGAAAAATGCCTTCACTGTCCACCTTATGGCAACTTCTGATCATCTTCTATGTCTCTCTAAATTCACCCCTCAAACTTCTTGTCGCTATCAAAAACCGCCTCAAGTCCCTCAACCTTTCCTCGGAAGACCATCTCTCCATAGAAGGCAACATCCTAGAAAATGTCCTCTGCACCCTTTCCAATGCTTTCACATCCATCGTATAATTTGGCGACCAGAAATGCACGCAACTCTACTAGTGCGGCCACACCAGTTTATTTCTGGAGCTGCAAAGTGATCATTTCGATCTGAAACTGAACCACTCTCCCAGGAAAACCTAACACACCGTACTCCTTGCAAACAAACCTGTCAACGTGGGTGGTAACTTTCCGAGTTTTATATACAAGGGGAACGAGATCGCTCTGCACATCTACACTTCCAAGAATATTACAATTAGCCAAGAACTCTTTATTCTTGTGTTCCTCAGAAGTAAATTATCGCACACTTTTCCACATTAAAATCCATTTGCCACTTCTGAGGTCAGCTCTGCAGATTATCCATGCCCCTCTGTAACCGTCAGCAGATATTGGCACTATTGACAACATCGTCGATCTTAATGTCATCTGCAAATTTACGGATCCATCATTCCATGCCCTAATCCCGGTCATTTATAAAAATGACAAACCAACAGCGGACACAAAAAGGAACCTTGTCGTACACTATCAGTTACTGAACTCCAGGATTGTCATTTCCCATGAACTGCCACACTCTGTCTTCTTTCAGCGAGCCAATTTCTGATCCAAACCGCTAAACCATCCTCGATCCCATGACTCTGTATTTCATGCAACAGCCGACAGTGCCTTACTGAAAACCATATCCACCACATCAACCACTTTACTCTCATCCACCTGTTTGCTCACCTTCTCAAAGACCTCAATGAGGTTTGTGAGGCACAACCTGATATTCATAAAATCGTACTCACTATCCTGAATCAACTTCTTCCTTTTTCGATGATCATAATTCCTATCTCTCATAATCTGTTCCAAAACGTTAGCTGCATGAAAGCTAAGGATCACTGTTCTATAATTACTAGCATTGTCTCTACTCCCCTTCGTGAAGAAGGGGACAATATTTGCTAAACTCGGGTCTTCTAGCACTAATGACATAAACACTGACGAAATAAAGCTTATATTCAAAACGTTCTGCAATCTCCTCCCACGATTCGCAGTGAATCCTCGGATCCATCCCATCAAGTCCAGGGGACAAACCTATTTTTAGACTTCCATGAATTGCTAACAATTCCTCTTTATGAATGTCAATTTCGTTTATTCTAATAGGTTGCATCTCAATATTCACTTCGGCAACATTGTCTTTTTCATTTTTGATATGATAAAAAAATACATTCAGCGTCTCTGATATCCTTGGACCCCGCTGACAACTTCGTAATTCTGTTCTTGACAGGCCATAATCATATGCCAGACATTCTTTTATTCTTGAACTATCAATTGAAAGCTTCAGGATTCTTCCTGCCAGACCAAGACTTCTCATGCCTTCTCTTCGCTCGAAGTAGCTCTCTCTTTTGGCCCTTCCTGGTTAGCTTTTAATTCACAAGCGTCCTACCTCAGCCTTCATATCTCATGTTTACATACGCCTCCTTCTCCTTCTTCTCAAGAGATTCAACTTTTTCAGTAAACCCAGCTCCTTGTGTCGACCTCATCTTCCCTGCATGACGCATACATACTTACCAAGGACATGCAGTAGCTTTTCCCTGAACAAGCTCCATATTTCAGGTGTGCACAACCCTTGAAGTTACTTTCCACACGCGGTGCATCTTAACTCTTGCCTAATCGCATCATAATGGCCTTTTTCCCCCCGATACTCATGCTCTGCAATAAATACCTATTCCTATCCATCACTAAATAAACATAACCGAATTGTGGTCACTATCAACAAAGTGCTCACTTACCTCCAAAGAGAACAGCTGGCTGAGTTCATTACCCATAAGCAAATCCAATGTGGCTTTGCGTCTTGTTGGCCAGTCTACATGCTGCGTCAGGAAACCCTCCTGCACACATTGGACAAAAACTGACCGATCTGTGGTGCTGAACCGATAACATTTACAATCAATATTTGGAAAGTTAAAGCTCCCCATAACAACTACCCTTTCACTTTTGTTCCTGTCCAGAATCATCTTTGCAATCTTTTCCTCCAGAAATCTAGAGCATTTTTGTGGTGAGCTCTCCATTCCTGATTCTATTCTCAGTCCATTCTACTTCAGCAAATTCAGTCGCGTCCTCACCAATATCCTTTTTGCTACCATAATACTGTCCTTGACGAATAGTGCCACATCTTCCCCTCTGAAACGACTCTCCTATTCTGACTGAAAAATCGAAGCTGAGGTACCAGGAACAACCATTCTCTTCAGTCCTCCGTTCATGTTTCTGAAATGGCCACAACATCGAAGTCCCAGGTAACAACCCATGGCACCTACCTTATCCCAGATGTTTCTGGCGTTGAAGCAAACACACTTCAAGACACCTTCATCCTTGCCAGTACACTCTTGTAAACCTGAAACGCTATTTATGACAAAACCACTCACAACCACTTGCAAACTGGAGCTACAACTCAGCTTCCCACTCCGCGGCTAAATTCATTCAAACCCTCATGAAGAGCTTTGGCAAATTATCCCCTCAGGGTATTGGAACTCTTCTAGTTCAGGTGAAGACCATCCTGTTTGTAAAGGTTCATCGACTCCAGTATGAGCCCCAACTATCCAGATATCGGAATCTCTCCCTCCTGCACCATCCTTGCAACAACATTTTTCAAATGCTCTCTCCCTACACTTCACCTCACTATGACGTAGAATGGGCAACAAATCAGAGAGAACAACTCTGTTTGTTCTAGATTTAAGATGTCACCCTCGATCCCTGAAATTCTGCCATATGTCCACATCGCTTTTATTACCGATGTTGGTGCATATGTGGTCAATGACTTGGGGTTGCCCACCCTCTCTGTTAAGGATCCTGAAAACACGATGCGAGATATCACAAACCCTGGTAGCTGGGAGACAACACACCAATAGTCTGCCCTATATCCACTGAATCGCAATCTGTTCCAATCAATATGGAGTCCCCAATAACAAATGCTCTCCTCCTCCTCCCCCGCATCCTTAAAAAAAAAGTTGCAAACTCTGTGCCAAAGAACTATACCCTGTGGCTTTCCCCTCGGAAGTCATCCCACCCAAAAATAACAAATATGGTATACATGTTACTGAGGGGCACGGCCACAGCAGATGCCTGCACTGTCTGCCTGTTAGCGTTTCGGCTTCCGACTGTATACCATCTATCTATTTCTTGTACCTGAAGTGTTACTGCCTCCCTATAACTTCGCTCAATTCCACTCAGACTCCAAATGATCTGACATCAAGCTACGGTTCCCGAACGCAGTTGCCGAGGAGCTGGAGTTGGGTGCACTTCCCGCAGATTTGGAAATCTGGGACATTATTGAAGACCCTTACCACTCATGTTCTACAGGAAGAAATTTCAAATTTCCTAATATTGTCCACATACACACACACACACATATACATATATATATATATGTGCGTGTGTGTGTGTGTGTGTGTGTGTATATATATATATATGCGAACATATATACATGTATATAAATATGTGTTCATACTTGCATGTATGCGTGTGCGCATATATATTTAAAAATTGCAAAGGAAAGTTGATTGAAACGGCATTTATTTTTAAAAAATGATTTTGTGGAGTGTTCTGTCCTTGGAAAATACCTCAGTTACTTACAACCAGCAGAAATACTCCCTGAGTGAATATCCATCTCTCAATAGAGATACAGAGGTGACGTTTGAAGATGTTGACGTTTCTCTTATCGCTGATCCTGTGCTTTGTTCAATTCTGGAAAGGATGTTTAGTTCGTTTCATGTTACTTATTTTGTTGCAACCTCGCACAGGCCATTAAAACAATCCAAAATTATTAGATTTATCTCATTGGACAATGTTGTCGGCAAAACTGGAACCAAAATGATAAAGATGTTGAAGTTCTGCTTTAAAGATTATAGGATTCAAACAGGAACATTTTTCGAGTCTTGTCACTGGATATTTTGGGGGGAGATGTGTGAGAAGCAAATGGTCTCACTCCCTTCTCTGTGAGTGCAGCCAAATGTCCAAGGCAATAGATGAAAAAAATGGTGCATTCCATCGACAGGTCAGTTCCCACTCACTATAGTAAAATTTCGCTTTGATTGTCGCCATCGTATAAAGGGTTAGGTGAGTGAGGAGATCGGGATTCTGGTGGAAAGCTGAGACATTGCGATAATTAATCCCACACTGTTGGCATCACTTTATATCATAAACCAATTATGCAGTGGACTGAGCTTACCGACTTCACTTTAATGCTGAGCTAACAGAAACAGCTCAGTTCTTTTACAATTTATGGAAGTTCACGTAGAACAAGCTGCCAAACCTTTCTTCACAACCAGCACGTTCTACACTTAGTCGTACTCAGTTGGAGGTGATATGTGGTGTATTTCCAATTAACGTTAACCAATTAGAAATTGTGCACGTAACGCTTACCCGACCAGGCCGACCAGACTCCCTGTCTTGGTGAAATTCACTCATTATGTTTCTGCACGAATTTTTACAAATACTTTAGAATCAGCTTCTGACACATTTTTCCTGAAAAATAATCATTTTCGATTTCAATTACTGTAGAATGAAATAAAAAGTGCTCCAGACTTTTCCTTATCATTCATCGCTGGTTTTGAAGTTCGAAAGTCTAGTTATAGATCCATCTGAATGAAAGATTTTCCCTCCTGTTTACTCTCAGCAAATTCACATCATCAGGGAAACTTCCATATGGACGCAACTCAGTTTTACCTGGTGTCACGCCACATGATCTATTCATCTGTTCCACCATCCCATGAAACCCCGCCTTGTCTTTCTAATGGCGTTATGCCGCTGTACTTCGTTGGCTTCCTTTCCATTCATTTTTGTTTCCCAGTAGACGCTGTCCATTCTTCCTGACGTCTTTTGATTCCAGTCATCGGCATCCATGTCTTTTATCATCTCTTTTATATTCCAGGGAAGTCCATCTTGAGAAAGAATGCTGTTCCAATGCAACAAATGAAAACCCGCTCGAATGGTGTATACTGTCATTACCAGTATAGGGAAGATGGGAGTTAGTTCAGTTACAGGTGAATCGGTTGGTTGTCACACAATGGATCAACCATTGACTGGGAAATGTTTGTTTTTCTTCACTTTTCTCCCCTCTCTGAACATGTGCTAAAACAACACAGAAAGGTGTCATAGAATGCCGACAGTTAAGAAACTGGCCATTTGATGCAAAAAGTTCACACCGATCCTCCAGGGATTAACCGTCACAGAACAATTCCTTACCCTATTACGCTTCATTTGTTCCTGAATAAGGCACCTTACTGACAGTCGACCCATTTGGATTCATGCCATGTCTCAGGTCTGTGAGGCAGCAGTGCTAACCAGTGAGCCACCATGCGGCCCTGCAGCAATATTTCAAGGCACACGCGAACGTGTGTACAATGCGTTTCCTCTCAAAGATGCTCCGCTTTTATTGTTGTCCTTATCAGGAACAATAATCCTGCTTCCCTGACCAGGAATTGAAACCAAACCACAGCGGTGATAGTACTGAATTGTAACCACTAGCTGACATTTAGCTCGACAATTGCATCTTCTCTTAACAGCATAGTGTTTTCTTTCCAGCGATGAGACGTTTCTTCCAAAATACTATTCGTGACACCGAGTTTTTACAGCACAGAATAATGCATTATGTCAATGCCATTCCATCAAACATCCAGCCATTCTCATTTCCAGCTTCCAGTAGCCCGCAGCCTGACTTACGAAGTGTTCATCTCAAAGAGACGTTCCCTCCAAAGGTTTAATCTCAAATGAAGAAGCGAATGAGACTGAAGTCAGATACCATTAAATTTGATCATGAGCTGCGGGAGAACTGAACCGCATTTTCAACCAAAGAGGGAAATATATACACACATCTTTTGAGAATGACAAAGGCCTTAGGAGAGGCCAACATTCAGAAAATGAGGAATTGAACTGTTTGCCTCTTCTTTCTTCACTTCGGGCTTGAAAACCCGATTCTGTTTACATAAGCAAAGGGGTAAACAGGCAGGTGACTGTCCTTCGAGGACTGGTACAGTCGTGAATAATTGGTACATGCTAATCGTTGAATTCTCCACCTATTGAGGTAGCCTGGCTAGCTGTGCTCTTCCAGCCTCCGACCTGTTTCATTTGGATTCCAGCAGATTCCTGCCTCTACATAAGGAATGGAAGCATTCAGCCGCTTCGCTGTATGTTTTCCTCCCCCACTATTTCACCGTTACTTTACTGCTTCGACTGTATCACGTTGTTCTTCCGGCTAAACTAGAGCATTCTTGGCATCAGATGCTTGTCGTCCTTATGTTCCTCGAAGTAGAAACACAGATGGGGATTTCGAAAGTCAAGCAGATGAGGCCTGGTCCGTGAGGAAAATCACTTCACGATGTTCTCTCAGAAATAATTCCAAGCAACACGGAAAATGCTTCTGTGAATGTCTGTTGCAACATTTGTAAACCAATCGCGCCTCGAACACACGACCAAGGGTTGATAAGACCAATGGCCTAGTCTCTGAGCTATGGAGCCACGGGCGAAAAAAAGCTTTTTTTCTGACTAACAGAAAATGATGAACTCTAGCACAGCAAATTCCGTCGTCCGAGGTTCGTGATGCAAGCCTCGTTTTTTGTTTTAAAATACGACTTGAAACCCATTTCATTGATCACTTGTTTGATATAACACTTTGCCAGCTTCCCAAAATCTCATAATGTGACTGGGATCAAAAATTGTTTAAACTCCCTCCAGAGGAACAGCTTTGAAGTTTCCATTATGTGAAAGGCACGATGTAGTATTGATAGCAATTAATTGCCCTTCATTTCAACAAGTTTACAGCTTTTCTTCTTCCGTTGTTGACTAATTCGTTTCCTATAGCATTGTGCAATTTACGTAGTGAAGATATTTCACAATTTATGAACTTGGTAGATGAACATTAGGCACCAAACGTGAAACAGTTCAAATCGAACATACTCCGGAGACATATGCAGGTATCTGAGAGTGCGTTTTAAAACAAAATCTTGGGTGTCGTGTTCACTGACTGGATTGGCATTTATTGAACAACATTAATTGCTCTTGAGTGGGCTGGAGGACATGACAGTGATAGACAGAGCGAAGACAGTCAAGAGATTTGCAGAAATGATAAAAACGTTGGAATTTCGCTGCCCGGTGATGGGTGAACAACCCTTGATGTTAATACTCCCACGTGCAGCAGATTTGTTGAAAGATCACAGGACTACATCTTTGGGTGAATAACGCACAATCCCTGCCCTTCCAGCATGTGGGAGCCCGTGTGGAAAGATAAAGCTGCGAAGGCCGCAGTGCACGTTTGGGAAAATGTGCAATGGTAAAAATATCATTCAGGTAAGGAGCAATGAAACACTGAACAGATCGCAAGTACACCTTTGAATAGAGGCAGAGGGAGTTAGGCCAGAGCAGAGGGGGAATTTGAGAGGACGGATGGAAGTGTGTTACCACCGTTTAATCCAAACGAATGGATGAGAGTTTGAACTGCAGTAGAGCGGAGACGTGGAAGAGTTAATGATGTTAATGAGGCGCAAGTAGGCTGACATGGTGACGATCGCGATATGTGGTTGAAAGCACAAAACGCGGTGAAGGATGTCACTATGGCAACCTCCGCAGACATCATGTCATTCTCCGACATTTCCACTACCCGAAAATGAACCGCACCAGCTAAGATGTGTTTCCCTCCCCACCCCATCCTCTTTGTATAAAGATCATTCCCTCTATGACACCCTTGTCAAGTGCACGCCCCTCACCAAACTACCCTCCACTCCCGCCCCATTCTCATTCCATCACGGGATTTGCAAAACCTCCACCCACACCTCCACTCTGTCGCAGGCCCCAAAGGAGCCTTCCACATCCATTAGAGTTTTACCTGCACTTCCACACATGTCAATTAATGTATCCGTTGCTCCTGATGCAGTCTACCTATACTGTGGAAACAGGAGACCTAATTACAGTTCGCTTCAGAAAACACCCCCGGACACCCGTAACAAACAACATCACTGACCCGTGGCCGAACACTTCAACTGTCCCTCCCAATCAGCCAAGTTTATGCAGGTACTGGGCTTCCATCGCTCTCATGAACTGACCTATGTATCAATCTTCCTTCCCACCTATCCGCTCCGCACTGCTCTGCGACCAAACACCACTGCACAGACCTCCATCCAACTATCACACTCTCAGCTACCTTGGCCCAGCCCCATCCACTCCAATTTGTCTCTCTACCCCCTCGGTTTACAAGCTTATTTCCTGATGATGGCTCTTGCCCGAAACGTCGATTCTCCTACTCCTTGAATGCTGCCTGCCCTGCTGTGCTTTTCCAGCAGCACAGTTTCGACTCAGGAGCGAGGCAGTGGATTTTGATTTCGGGACTGAAGACAGAGGCTTCAGCTTTGCCATGATGTAATTGTAAGAAATGTCTGCTCCAACAGAACTGCATGTCAGACAAGGCAGGACAGCGTTTGACCTGGAAGGAACAGGGAGGTGATTGTGATTATATCCAGCTGCAGATCTATTTGTTCTCTGTGGTGGATGCTGTGTGCATGAAAGATTCTGACGAAATTCTGGTCACATTCTAAGTGTCGAAAATCCCTCACCCTCAGACCATATCTTTGAAAGTATCCAGAGTCTTGTGAAAGTTGCTTTCCCACTCTCATTTTTAGATAACATCAATTTTGCAGGATATTAGAAGGGGAAGATTTACAAACCAATCTCTCGGCCATGATCTGATAAAATCACATATTTTATCACAGGTAGAACTTGATCAAATAGAGAACATGAAAGGAAAACAACCCTCTGGTTTTAGTGAGAGAGAAATCGTTCTCTTATTGTGTGTGTGGACAATGGTTCTACCCATCATTAGAGCTCACAAAACACAAATGCAGTCATACTAAGGAAAGTCTATGGAAATGTGCGTATTCATTTCCTTGTCTGAGCTGAATTTCCATGGAGGCAAAGATTCCAGGAAAAAGCGATTCACCTGCTCAGAGTGTGGAAAGGGATTCACTCTGTCTCTGACCTGCTGCAGCACCTGCTCGTTCAAAATGAGGAGAAACAATTTCAAAGTCTGGACTGCCGAAAATGCTTTAAAACGTCCAGCCCAACGCTCATTCTAATTAGAAACCTTTCATCTCGCCAGACTTTGGAAAATGTTATCAAACCTCTGTGTGCCTCATCTCTGAGAAATATGCTCACATGAATGAGAGACCTTTAAGAATTCTGGAGACGTGACGTCTGATCTACGTGCTCACCCGGGAGGAGAGACATCTTTGTGTCCAAATCGATGGGACCTGCTTTAAAAGTCCGAGTGACCGCATGGCTCATCACATTTCGCACAATATTAACGTGTCTTTCTAAATGCCCTGATTGCAGGAAGTGCTGCACAAGTTCCTGGAGACGAACGTGTCATCAACGTCTTCACACTGTGGTAAGACATTATTCACTCTAAAAGTTCCGGGGGGCAGTTTATCATTGACGTCTTCACATTGAAGAGAGACCTATTAAATGTATAGTTCGTGGGATGTGCTTAACAGTCTCTGTAGAACTGATGTCCCTTCGACATTTTCACAATGTGCAAGACGTTTCAAGTGTATTTATTCTCGTAATAGGTTCAAGCGTTCATCTCAACTCTCAATACACCAGCCAGTTTACAGTGGGCAGAAAGCATTTACTTGCTCCATGTGAGAAACACAGTTAGCTCACTCATCGACCCCGCTGAGACAAAAGAGGGATCCCAGTCAGGGAAAGAATTCACTCACTCATCAACCCCGCTGAGACAGTGCAGAGATTACATATCTCAACAGCGATTTAACCTTGTTATTCATCATATTCAGAACTGAAAGCAAAGTTTTGATATTCTGGATAAAAATCAAATAAATCAGCTTTGTATTAAATTCCTTGTCAAAAATTCATTGGAAGGATGGGTTTACTGAGTACTTGAAGCATCAGCACAGGTTCCCAAAGGGAAATAATGTCTGACAAATATATTAGACATCTGTGAGGAGGTAATGAGCAAGTAAGACGAAGTCTACCCTGTAGAGGTGACCAGCTGGAATTTCCAAAAGGCTTTTGGCGAGGTGCAGTATGACAAACTGCTCAATAATGGGCAACTTCTATTTTAGACGGCGGTGTATTTGGAGTTTCCGCATCCTCTCCGAATCTGTCTGGATTTCCTCCGCAGACGAAAGATGCGTCGGTGACTTTCTTTGGCCATGGGGAAAGCAGAGTTACTGGAATTGGGTAGAAGTGTGAATTTGGGTGTGATGTCCTTTGCAGGATTAAAGGAATCTTCCTGGGCAGAACGGCCTCTTTCCACATTGTAGGTATTATTTTAGGATAAGGTTGATCGCAGGGATAAAGGC
The DNA here is from genome assembly GCF_037043375.1 of Chiloscyllium plagiosum. Taxonomy (NCBI): domain Eukaryota; kingdom Metazoa; phylum Chordata; class Chondrichthyes; order Orectolobiformes; family Hemiscylliidae; genus Chiloscyllium; species Chiloscyllium plagiosum. Next base: position 88,962,249 of record NW_028270159.1, read on the forward strand.
TTTGGTCATAGGAATTTCTTTTTTTTAAAAAGGTCACAGTTTCCATATAAACATATGATTTCAATTGAATCTGTTGAACGATATAAGGAGGGGAGGGGCATTCTTAAAGAGGACATCATAAAGGTCGAGCGAGAATGCCAGATCGCCTTAGCACGTAAAGTTAAGGATATAATCTAAAGAGATTCCACAAGTACATTAAGAACTAGAGACGAAATAGGACCACTTCAAGATGAAAGAGCTTACTTTTGTTTTTACCCTCAGCAGATGGAGAGATAAATAATGTTCACTTCGTGGAGAACGAAATGGACCCTACAACTAAATATTGATGTTTATAAAGTCGTTTCCATTGTAAAGGGCAAGTGCTGGAGGACTTGAAAAATATGAAGATGGATATTTCTCTGGGATTTGATCTCATGTATCTCGGAACTTTTTGGCAAGTTAGGGAATGAAACTGTTGGGCCTTTCGTAGAAATAATTGTGTAAGCTATTACTATGAATGAGGCACCGAAAAAATGGGGAGTGGCTAATTTTGTGCTTTTGTTAAGAAAGGGTTACATGGAGAATCCTGGGAACGATAGACCTGTGTTTCTGACGGTGGTCTTAAGTAAGTTGTTGGATGCAATTATAAACGATAGGATTTAAATGCATTTGGAGATACAAGGAATAAATAGGAATAACCAGAATGTTTTTGCGCGAGGGAAGTTGTATCTCACAAACATGACTGAGTTTTCGAGGGCATAACTAATATGATTGATCCGGAGAAAGTGGTAGATATTGCTCACTTGAACTTTAATAAAACCTTTTTCAAGGTTCCACATGTTTGCCTGATTCAAAAAGTGAGATCACAGAGAGTTCAAGGTGAGATTTCCAATTCGATATAAAATTATATTAACAGCAGGAGGCTGGGAATAGCCGTGGAAAGTACACTGGAGGACGATTACCGATGGTGTCCCACAAGGATCGATGCTGAGCCCACATTCATTTTTTCATTTAAATAAATGATTTAGGTGAGAAGATAAAAAGCATGGTAAGTAATTTGCAAAGTTTGTCGGAAAGGGGGCAATAAAAAGGTGATGGAAGATTGTGAAGAGATTTTCTCGTCAGGATCAATTCCTCTCTCTGTCCTCGAGTTTTTAAAGCGTGGGGGAGTGGGGTTGGGGCGGGACAGTGAAGGGCCATCCGTCCGTCGTACAGAGCAGGTTATCAGACGTCCATCTATTCTCGTCCCAGTTTGCAGCATTTGCCCCATAACTTTGAGTGTTCTGACTTTCCAGGGAAAATGTCAATGAGATTCGCTCTGTGAGCTTAATGACACAACAATGGTACTGACGATTGACTGGGTTCCAACACCTTTGAGGAACGTATTCTCATGTTCACACACAGAGGCAGACACGCAGGCACATTCCCCGACAGTGACAGAGTCCTCATCATTATACGCACTCCATGCGCTTTACGTCCGCAAGTTTCTCTGGTGAAAGGCGGCTTTAAGTGGAATACAAGCCACTTCTCCAACAAATGTGAACCGTTGCTGTGAGCTGCGATATGAAGTGGATACTGAGCTGAAATAGTCCCACACGCTTCGCATGTGTAACTTTCAGTAACACAAATCCCACCAAATCAAGGCATCTTCCTCCTGGGATCTGACAGGATAGCGCCCAGCAAACATTCCTCACTAAAACTACTGACACACGGCAAACTATAGACACTTTTACGTCTCGTCTCCTCTCGTTCTGTTTCTGTTCCTGTCACACCTCCAGATTCCTCTTCATGTCTAGTCCCAATATCAATAAGCTGTTTGATACAAATACAGACACATTGAGAGAGTGATCTTTATTTCAAAAGCAGAATCAGGGAATGTAAGCTGAGAGGGCTTGCTCACGGCAGAGCAACAAGGCACCACGGTTTCATGTCCTGATTATCGTATAGACTGATTCCACCAATGGGCACCGTGCCAGTTATTACCAATTAAAATCTTCCAAGGAATACCGTGACTGACAGAAAGTAGCTTCGACCCCTTCCTCGCCGAGGGGCATTTTGCAAACAATGTCCTGTTCCTTCACAAACTGAATTTTTCTCAGCTGGCCATGGATGCGTCGAGCACAGAAAATGCCCTTTGGCCCACTAAGTCTGCACATTCCAATACAATCCCCTGAACTGTTCTTACCTCATTTGGCAGGACTTTGCTCAAAGGCTTAAACGAATTCAGCACTGTAAGTGTTCGACGATATGGGTCTTTCATGCTTTGGAGGTTTCTGACTTTTCAATCATGACAGGTGGTTGGTTGCAGTTTCCCAAGCTTCCTTATCTGGGTTATATGCACTTTACTTCATCCTGCGATTTGAATTTCAAACAAAAAAGCAGAGAACAAACACACTTCTAGTTCACTCTCGACTCTCAATCACAGTTAGCAAAATGCTAAACTGCATGGGGAACTCACAGTGGATTTAACGTCCATCGCCTCAATCACTTGGCCACACCTGCAGAAGTACGCTACTACACTAGTTTCAAGTTCTCCCTCCCTGTGGAGCTGAGGGACAGGCAATCATTGTTAGGTTTGTTTGAATTGAATCACCACAGCTTCGACAGGGTAAAATGACAGGATATGTTTGGTCCGTGTGGTCAATCTCAATATTTCAAATTATCATTCATTTCAAAGCAAAGACAGAGATTGCAGGAGAAACTAAGCATGTCTGGCAGCATCCGGGGAGAGAGAAACAGAGACAACGATTCAGAGTTTCTTCAGGAGTTTCTCAGAACTCTGTTTTTGTCACAGGGTCTTCCATTCCTGCCGAGGTCCTTGAGCAGTTTTTGTTTTTGTCAGAGATTCCCAGCATCCGCAACACTTTACTCGCCATTAAACAATAAAAAAATCACATTTGTCGTTCCTCACTGGATAGGTTTTCCGATTGGGAGCATATTCCCGAACCTACTAAAAACACGAAACTGCACAGCAAAGGAGTCGGATGGATAAGAACAGCGGCCGCTCCATGCGTGGGAACACCCTACCGGTTAACAGCCAAACGAGAGAATTAATTGCTCCACAGAAACTGGGGAGTTCCTTGTAGCAAGCCACTTGCAGGATCTCATAAAGAAGACTGTTAGCGAATTCAAGAATTCGCCTGCCCTTTTTGAATGACAATTGCACTCGATTGGTTTGACGTTTCCAAAATGAATCCTGGGGCATTCGTTGTGGAAAATGGGAACAGTCTGATCCAACGCCTTGCCGACACAGTCATGTCACCGGGAACCAGCTCTCCTAAAACCGGGAACTACTCCCTTCGTGCCTCATGACGAACATATTCCTGACCACGGTAAAACCTCGGAACTGTGCAGCTGAAGAAAAAAGGATGGTGTGATTGTCACTCCCTTCCTGGGTCGTGGGAGAACAGCACCTGTTAGTGAAGAGCCGAACACACTGACTAACATTGCCACAGAGAGCGATGAGCCAACGGCGTCAATGATCTCCGAATGCAAGCTTTAGCCTGCTCCTCCCCCATGGAAAATACTCCTTAATTTGCTTTACCTTTCGAAAATAAATCCTTGGAAATTCATTCTGAAGACATGGGAATACTCTGCTCCCACCCTCTAAAGACACAACCATGACACCAGGAACCAGTTCTCCTCCAACCGGGACCGTGTTTCTTCCAGCCTTTCAGTGTCTTGTCTGTGACCGTGTTTTCTCCTTGTCCCGGAGCTGAAATGAGATTTGACGTCCTGACGTGCAGGAACGAGAATCTTTTCAATGTCACAGATAAGTTCATGTCCGGAGAACATGAGACTCAAAGCACTGGCCTCCACAAGCACGGAAAGATTTCTAACCTGTCTCTGCTCAGTCGAACAGTTCATCGTCCATTCTCCTCTGGATCCGCTTTCCAAGGAATATATAAAGATTCAAAAAACTCGAGACGAGGATTTCTGCTTTGCTTCTTGACAGTTTCCTCAAATGCCAATTGGCATTTTTTTCCAAGAATCTCTTCACAACCCTTTGCTTTGCATTATGTCCAGAGATAAATAAATCTCACTTTGTGGAGAGATTCCAGACTCTGGGAATGTTTTGTTTGGAGCAAAGAAGTTTAATGGGAGATTTCTTGGGAATGTTTACAATGATGTGGGCGAAAGCGGTGTGGATGGGCGCGTTGATGGTCAGGAGGAACTGCTGTCCCTAACCAGGGAAATTGAAAACACTACTTGTATCAAATAAACTCAGTGAAACCTACATATACACCATATGTTTGTTATTATCTGTGAATAGAGGAACAGAGCTAACGTTTTGAGTCAGATCCGTTTCTCGTTCTGAACACAAGTTTCCTGCGTGTCAACAATTCAGCAGACCTGAGAAAATATCGAGTTGTTGAGACGGGTTTTCTGGAGTTGCAGGGATAACTCATCCAACAGGAAATCATTTAAAATCAACAGTGAGGGGAACATGTTCTGTATTGATGAGAGATAGAGTGGATGGGAAGGATCCAATTCCATGAGCAGAGAGATTAACAATACGGCAATGGTCGAGTAATAAAAATGTTCTTGTATTTTTACAACGCCTTTCAGCACTAATTCAGTCACAGGCACTGAAGTAACTTTGAAGCAGATGTATCATTGTCAAATCTAAAGTGCTAATCTGGGCAGTTTGTTCAACCAGAGGTCAAAAAAGAGCACTGAGAACTGGCCCTGGAGAGGCCAGTGAGATTATGCTTTACCTTAAGCGTTTGTTCCTCTCTGGTCTATATCCAGAATAGTGCAGGACCGGTGGTTCTAATCTCAGGGGAAGGTGTTACACACTAAGACACAGATGAGCTGAATGTTCTCACGTTCAGAGGGTAGCAAGTATGTAAAAGTATTTACAGCAGAAGTCTGGCAAGACTCAGTATATTTAAGCCTTCAATTATCTCTCTATTAATGGCATGGAGCAAGTGGCAGAGTGAAATGTACACAAATGTGCTGACAATTCACACTCGTGGGAGCACATATTATGTTGAGAACGTGGCATTTCGCATAGACATATAGATAGGTTGAATGAATGGGGAATAACTTGTCAGATGCAGTTTCATGTCGGCATTATGAGGTCGGAGAAGTCAAAACAAAGAACACTATTAAAACCGAGAGAAAGTAGAAGAAACGTGTGAGACAGAGGAATCTCATGCCTGACACAAACATGTTCAGTATCATATTCTTTCCCTAACAAAAAGGATGGCTTCCTTTCCGAATGCTCACAATGAAAGAGATGGTTTCCAAGGAAAGTAAAAAACCCTGAAACAAATCGCCTAATCGAAAACAAAGGAAAGAATTGAGTCGTTCCAATGGACAACTTTGATGTTTATGGCTCTCTAAAATTTGTTTATAATGAAGCTGGAAGTGGGAATTGGGGGAGCTGGGGAGTGAAAGTCAGGTCACCTATGATTACTGTCATCCTTCGTGTGTTTTCCTCATTTTATTGTCTGTTTTATTTCGCATTGTGGTTACTGTGAACCACACCGCTTGTAAACCACACCGCTGGTGACTTGTTTCCCAGACAGTTCTTCAACACGACTCGTAAGAATTCAACATTCTTTTCTCCTGAATCTAGGTAATCTCTAAACACTGTGCAAATATCGCCAGAACCTCGACATTTTCCACGCCTGTCTGCCTTCTTGCAAGATCAATTGATTCATCACTGTGCTCCTGTTGCACAAATCAAGAACGAACCAAACCGCATCAATTGCATCGAGGCTGCGAACGCAGATAACTGCAGCCGCTCCCCAGAGTCCGGGCAACTGTGTGATCACAGAAGCACATATTGAACAGTCAGGAAACTCAAAATAATTACAATGCCAGAGGCCGTGCCAGGAACGGCACCTGAGAATCAACAGAAACACTCTTTTGAGCTACGGACCTGGTTATATTTCTCAATCAGCAATCGAAGTTTACATTGGTTATATTATCTGATCCCTCACTCAAGGAACCAACAACTGCTGCAAATGGAGGAGAAAATGAGGACATTAGATACTGGACATCAGAGTCGAGAGTGCGGTTCTGGAAAACACAGCAGGTCAGACAGCATCTGAGGAGCAGGAGAATCGATGTTTTGGGCATGTGCCTGATGACTTGCTCATGCCAGAAACGTCCATTCGCCTGCTTCTTGGATGCTGCCTAACCTGCTGTACTTTTCCAGCAACACCGTCTCCATTGCTGCAGACTGTCATACAATCCAAGCTTCCAGTCGCAGAATCAGCAACTCTCAGTGTAATGAGTCAACCTATTGAGGACACCTGACAGTGGTGTTTAGTTTCAAGTCGATCTTCATGAATGCGTGTCGTGAATTGTCTGTCCTGTATAATGTTCCCTGCTCTCACTACGTGCAACATTGTTTGACCATATATTATTGTACATGATGGGTATTGGGTCCATTGTTCTGGTGAGTTGTTGTCTAAATGTGGCTTTCGGTTTATGTTCTCTCATAAATCCGAGTAGTCAAAGGCTATCCGTTCAGAGACATTTTTGCTTGATGTGTTGGGTCTTGGCATGCCCTCCTAACGTTGTTTGTCTGCAACGAATTTGCGAGAATATCTATTGTTGCAAAGCATTTCTGGAGGATACAGTAAACACCACAATCAGTTGTACAGAGTGGCAAAGCACAGACATGACGAGGTCAACAAATTCGACCAGAAGAACACAACAATAATTGGACAATAGTGGGCTGCCAGAGATTTTCTAGAATGACGAGACTCATCCAATGAATCCATCAAAGAACAAGTTGACCTGGACGTAACATACTGGGACCTGCAATGAACGACAAGAAGCAGCAACAGAAAGCAGTGGGAAGGACATCACACAAATTCGAAACGCTACAGGACAGCAGAGCTTCATAAAAGTCTCATCAGCCTTGAGGATGTCACCGAGAAAGGGCAGGAAACTGCTGCAAACCAACTTCCCAACACTACCGAACATCCACACACCATCTGCAAACATCACTGGATCTACAAATCTTTACACAAACCTTGAAACCCTGAAACAGTCAGGGCCGCCCCAGCGGGAAAATGAACCCTTGCATCCCACATGACAGCTGAGGATACGAAACGCCATACTCCAGTGGACATCAGAGCGAACTGCTCTTGCAAGCTACTTGTGCGTGCTCTTGTCAAAATAACTGCTTGGTTATCCTCATCCAATTTTTCATCGTTTGACGTTGTGTGCTTTTAGCATTACAAATTTACATCTGAATATCTCTGAATTTTCTGAGAATTTCTGCCGTTCCAACACTTCGAGACAGTGAGTTCCAGATTCCAACCACTCGTTGTCTGATAACGTTTTTTATGTGCAGCTACCCAAACCTTTTTACTCTTTTCTTAAATCTATGGCTTCTTGGTGATTGATCCCTCCAACAAATGTTTCGTTAAGAGTACATAATCCATACTGCTCATCATTTCGTACATCTCAACACTGTCTCATCTCAATTTCCCCGCTTTCAGAAAAACAACGCCAGTCTGTCTAAACACTTTAATAGTTGAAATTCTTCAATCCAGATAATATATTGGCAAATCACTTCTGCATCGTTTCCACAGTTGTCATATCACTGCTATTATGTGAATTGCAAAATTATACACAATACTCTAGCGAGAGACAAATGATGACTTGAAATAAATGTCGGGAGACCAGAGACATTGGTCTTTTCCAATAAAGTCATTCCCTCGATACTGTTCTGTGCCATTTTCATGAACCCAATGCTCCAATGATCTCTGATCTATGCAAATAAAACACTATGCGTGAGGATTCATAACCCAAACACATTGTCTGATAGCATTAAGTGGCTTAATGGTCCTGATGGTGATATTGGGTGACGTTCACCTAACAAGAGTGACAGCTACAGCACAGACTTAACGGTGTAAATGTGAAAGTGAATGTTAATTTTCCCAATGCCCCAGTGACATGGGAGGAGGGATGGAAAGGGGGAATAGTGATTCTATAAGGGAGAAAAATCTCCGAGATTGGGTGCTGAGAGTGGCGGCTTGAAGCATTAAAACCAACACCTGAGTGAGTATTTTCATCTTAAAATTGATTGTGTCCTTTCTGCGTTTGTTTTGCACAGGTGATGTGGAGTAACATGAAACAAATGCTCATTACAGATACTCGAATTTGAATGGAGGTTGCTTGACCACAACGCAGAGGACGAACCACTATTCGATTACATGAAAAAACACAATACAAAAAGCATTTAATACAATGGCAGATATAGTCGAGGAACCGCAACACATGCAGAACAGGAAAGCCCACTGAGACTGGATTGAATCGTCACCTTCGATGTCACCAATGGCTGTGGAGATTCCATCATTGAGAATGTTGAAGACTGAATTCGATAGTATTCAACAAAAGATGAAATATACAGGCGAGAGTTCACAAATATTGTTGAAATATCTGTTTCAATAAACATGAAGTATCACATCGTAACTTTACCATTGCCGTGAGACAAGGAAGAAACTATTATTGAACACTCACATCACACCGATTCCCAGGTCTGGCCTCAGTGAAACTGTGTACGCAGTGGCGAAGATCCGATTGGAAATTGAGAATGGGATGAACGAGTGGATATCTACTTTGCCTGCCAGTGACAAACTCCATGAGCATGCAGTCCTACTGTGAAGGTAGAGAGGCGCGTAAAATACCGAGGCTGAGAGCTCCAAACTCGCTCGGTGAAACTTCTGTTGACATGGCGCAGAGGGCATTGGGTCGTGGGAAAAGATCCTGAGCTATTTTAATCTGAATTGAAATGATTAGATTAGATTTGCTGCAGGATGAAAACAGGCCCTTCGGACCAACATGCACACTACAACCCTCCGAAGATCAACCCATCCCAACCCTATGTTTACCCCTGCCTAAGGCACCTAACATGGTGGAAAATTTAGCATGGCCAATTCATGTGGTGTGCATATCTCTTAGATGGGGGGGGGGGGGGGGGGGTTCCGGAGTACACGGACGAAACACATACAGACACAGGGAGAACGTGTAAACTCCACATAGACCGTCGCCTGAAGCTGGAATCAGACCTGGGACCCGTTTGCTATGAGGCAGCCATGTGAATCAATGAGCCACCGTGCCACACATTTGCTCACTGAATTGGCGCCCGCAGCCCTCTACAGCAAATATCTCCAAAGAATCACCACTCTCTGACTGAAGATAGTCCTGCACGTCTCATTTCCAAATTGTTATCGCTTCACTTTGTCTCTGTGGCCTCGGGTTCTAGTGTGTCATAGTGGTTGAAACATCTTTGCCACATTGGCTCTGCACAGGCCTCTCAGCACTCTGTAAATTTCAAATAAATTGAGTCATTGACTCAGACATCATTGAAACAGACTGCTGTTCCAAACAGTGCATGCTACCATTTACCAAAACTAACCTAGTACCAACTACGTGTACAGGGCTCATATCTCTCTTAACATGTCCTATTCATGCACTTATCTAAGTGTCTTTTAAATGTTATAACTTTATCCACATTCCTACTTCCTCTAGAACTTTGCACAGGAAACATACCGTGTAAAGTAAAACAAAGTGAACCTCATGTCTTTTTTTCACTTTTGTCCTCACAACTTCAAAATACTCCCACGAGTCCTGAAATACCCCAAAGAAGGAAAGCACCGTTGCAGTTGAGCTAATCTGCACGCCTCAGGATTTTTAAAAACATTTATATGGTAAACGTCAGCCTCCTATGCTCCTTTGAAAGAAGTCCCAGCCGATCCAGCCTCCCCTTACAGCTCAATCCCTTCATTCCAAGCAACATACTGGTAAATCCCTTCTTAACTCTGTCCAGCTTAATATTCTTCTTTGTCTGACTTGGAAACCATAACATAGACACAATACTACAGAAGATGCCTCGCCAACATCCTATACAACCTCAGGATAACGCCCCAACTTCAACACTAAAAACTGAGCAACGCATGAAAGCGTTCTAACAGCATTTCAACGAAGCTGACGATATGTGACACGACTTCCAAAGTCCATTCCGTGACCTATTCACGTGTCTATTGCGCAGGATATTCAAAGCAGTACTTGTAATTGTAGAAGTGCTACATCCCTTGCCCGTACACTACAGAATTGACCGTAGTGTTAGGTAAGGGGTAAATGTAGGGGTATGGTGGGTTTCGCTTCGGCGGGTCGGTGTGGACTTGTTGGGCCGAAGTGCCTGTTTCCACACTGTAATGTAATCTAATCTAATCTAATAATCTAATCTAATCCCTTTATAACTCAAACTGCAGTACGTTACAATTGTTCAAGGTAATTTCTCTTTACCATTCATTTAATCATATACCCGAATGTTCAATGCCTCTTTTAATCTTCTATAACCTCAGATAACCTTCTTCTCTGTCGACTGTACCACCATGAAGAGTTGTAGCGCCCCTCAGCACAGAAACAGGCCGTTTGGTGCAAACTTGTACATACTGATCATAATGCCGGTCCACATTAAACGCATTTCTCTGCACTTGGACCATATCATTCTAATCCTTTGCTATCCATGTATTTGTCCAAAAGCTTTTTTAAATATTCTTCGTGTACACACAAAGACTTATGCTGTCATCTCATGAAATGCATGTCGCTCATGTTAGTGTCAACCACAAACTGATGATCTCTGCCTTCCATATTGTCATCTAAAACATTTACACCAGTCACAAACAAATGAGCCATCACTGATCCCTGTGGAAAACTGCCGGTCACAAGCCTCCAGTCTGACAAACAACACACCAAAACCTCACCCTTTCTCTTGTTGTTAATTGAATTTTGTATCCAATTTGCAAACTCACTGTGAACCACATCTGATCTAACTTTACTCGTTCGTCTTCCATGTCGAATCTAGTTAAACGCTTTCCTAAAGCCTAAGTAAGCAAAGATATTTGTTCTTGCCTCATCAATCCTCTTGCCTACTTGATCAAAACCTCACAAATTTGTGAGACCCAGTTTCCACCTCATTAAACCATGCTGATGATCCCCTATATTTCCTGGACTCTGAAAATGTTATCTTCCAAAACCACCTCAAAAAACTTACGAACCACCAATTTCAAACTCACAAGCCTGGAGATTCCAGTCTTTTCCCTGTATCCATTCTTCAACAAGGTTCGTCAATGTCCAGTCATTTTACGGGCGGCACGGTGGCACAGTGGTTAGCACTGCTGCCTCACAGCGCCTGAGACCTGGTTTCAATTCCCGCCTCAGGCGACTGACTGTGTGGAGTTTGTACGTTCTCCCCGTGTCTGCGTGGGTGCTCCGGTTTCCTCCCACAGTCCAAAAATGTGCTGGTTAGGTGATTGGCCACGGTAAATTGCCCGTAGTGTTAGGTAAGGGGTAAATGTAGGGGTATGGGTGGGTTGCGCTTCGGCGGTTCGGTGTGGACTTGTTGGGCCGAAGGGCCTGTTTCCACACTGTAATGTAATGTAATCTAATCTAATCTAAATCACTCCCATATTTAGAGATGACACAATTATTTCAGCAAGGAGTCTTGCAATTTCCGCGCTTACCTCCCATAATGCTTTGGGATTCAGTACAAACACAGGGAAAACCTCGATGCACAGAAAAATAGTTACCCCGTGCTGTAATCTGTGAAAATTCGATAGTCAAAACGTTTCCCAAAGGTCACGATTTAAAGGGAAAATTATCAACCTTTTTCTTTATGTCTAACAGAGAATGAAAACTAACAACTATTTACAACTAGTTTCTCTTAAACCCATCTTTTACCTTCCACTCCGCAATAATATTCCGATTCTAAAAGATTCCCGATAATGATTTAAAAAGTAATCATGGTTCAAAACCACTCAGATTTTTCAAGTCTCATTTTGTGGATTTTTCCAGGAAGATTCTCTCCAGGCTTTCCTCGATGTCCTGCCTGCAAACACGTTTCCAGGAAGGTACATTTGTAGGATCTCTTGAGCTGGACGTCTCTGACGCAGTCCTAGCTGTTGAAAATGTCCGGATTTATACCCCAAAACATCGGATTATTTCATTGGCTTTAATATTATCAAAACGTGAAGTTCACACCTGATTTTGATTTCGGATCTTGATTCATAATTTAAGTTGATGGCAATCCAGCTCTGCTGGCTGTTTCGAACAAATGTCACATTGTTCCCTTGGTCAGAACAGGTTGTTCTGTGTCCTTGCAAGCTTTTCAACTCTTCTTTTCACACCACGTTTATGACAATACACCAGTCCAGGTTTCGGAGTTTTATACGCCTTTTACATTTTCTGAGATGTCCAGCAATTATTTTCCTGTAATATGAAATGTTTATCAGTATGTATTTCCATGATTTCTGTAGCCTCCTTAAGTCTAACATATCCTTGGCGAACAGACTTCCCACACTGAGCTGTTCCACCTTGCTTGAATCCCTCTAAACACTTTCTCTTTGTCTAAACGTCCAAATGTCTTATAAAATAATATAACAGTACCTCTACGTACCAGTTGCTCTAGCAGTTGATTCCATGTGCAAGCCATCCTCTGTGTGAAAAGGATGTCTTTTCATTCGGTGTAAATCTTACGAGGTCTGGAGTCCCGAATCCAAGGGAAAACGAACTTTGCTGTTCGGCTTATCGAGAGCACTCTTGATTTTATGAATCTCTATAAAGTCATCTTCGACCTCAGATGCTGCAGTACGACAAGGCAATGCCTACACAGTCTCTCCTCGTTATATTAAAAATCCAGTCCTGAGAACATGTCGACTTTTTGTTGCATGAGGCCACACAGAGTCGAATGCAATCCAGCCGCTAGAAACATCACCGAATCTCAAATTATTAATGCATGGTCGAATAGTTTCGGAAAAGGTATCGTCCTCTTCATATATGGAGAGTGAACATTTGGTCTCGCTGTCTCCACAATAAAAAAATGATGTGAAAAATTAGTTTAATGCCTCGTCCATCATGCCTCCTTTATCTTTCAGGTAATATTTCTCGCGTTGTTCTCTTGCCAGATATGTACTTCTAGACCCTCTTTGGATTATCTTCAGCCCTGGCAGATTAAATTATTTAATATCCTCTCTTTCCTTCCTGTTCTGCATTTTATTGAAGTCCCTACAAGAAATTCACTTGAACCCAGTTGTCTGTCAGATATACGATACTCTTTCGTTTTGATTAGTTCCTCAACAACTTTATTCAACCATGGTCACGTCTTGTGAGTGTCCAGCCTGACAACTTCAGCTCAGGTTGACAGCATATCTGTTATTGGGAACATGTTAGTCTGTTATTAAAGTTGGAATAACAGAGCATTCGAAATGCATTACAGAATAAAATGGATTCCGCACGGCTTTTTGAAGATGAAATCAGACCTAACATGTTTACAAAGTATTGTCAGATCGTTACAAGCACAATACATAAAGGGGAATGCAGTAAATGGAATATATCTGGATTTCTAAAATTATTCAGAACGGTGATTTTTACGATAGCACTTCACAAGCATAGAAGCATGAACCCACACAGTTGGGGGTATGTATTAGTCGAGGATTGGGGAATGAATTGAGAGGTGAGTTAATGAGAGCATTTTCATGACGGTAAATTGTAACTTGCAGATGCCCGGAGACAACAATATTGGTGCCAGAGCTGTTGATAACATGTACTAATCATCTGTAAAACGTAAGGTTATGTACTGTTGCTCAGTTTGGAGATGACACAAAATAGATATGGATGCAAGTAATGAGGGTGGCACAGCAACATTCTGGACGGACAGAATCAGGATAAACAAGGGGACAAAAACGTAGCAGCATATAACATGCAAAAAAAGAGGTTTATGCGTTTTGGCAGATATAAATATTAAGTGGGGAAATACACAGCACAAAGCATCAGCATACAGAGCACTTCACTTCCTTGTACATGAAATATGAAAAGCTAGCATCCAGTTTCAGCAGGTAATCGGGAAGTCAAATAATTTTGTTTCACTTTATTGAAACGGAATGGGGACATATGTTTTTTTTTTAATACACATGGCATTAGTCAGATCAGAGCTGGATTAATGTGAACAAATTTAGTCCCCCTATTTTAGGAATAGCAGTTCAGGGAAATTTAACACAAATCATCCTGGATATGGGAGAATATTCTCGGGAGATGAAACTGAGAATATTGCCCCTGTACTCATTGGAGTGTAGAATAATGTAACAAGACTTTACTGGGATACATTAGATTATGAAGGAAATGATTGGAATATTTTGGGAGAGAATGATTCGCCTTTTCTGAGAATCGAAGACCCAGATAACATAATCTCAGAGTAAGTAGTAACCTATTTAAGAAAGATGTGGAGTAATTTCTTTCTCTTCGAGCCGACTGAATATGTGAAAGTATTTAGTGCAGTCCGCTCGAGAAATTGGCAGCTCAGTGTATCCAAGATTACACTGAGATTAGGGAGGGTGGTAAAAAAGGAGGGGGTGTGGGGTTGCTAATTAGAAATGGTATAATGGCTGCAGAAAGGCATTTCGAGGGGGATCTGCCTTTGGAGGTAGCATGGGCTGAAGTCAGAAATAGGAAAGGAGCAGTCACCTTGTTGGCTGTTTACTATAGGCCCGCCAATAGCAGCAGAGATGTGGAAAAACAGATTGGGAAACAGATTTTGGAAAGGAGCAGAAGCCACTGGGTAGTAGTCATGGGCGATTTCAACTTCCCAAATATTGATTGGAAGCTCTTTAGATCAAGTAGATTGGACAGGGCGGTGTTTGTGCAGTGCGTCCAGGAAGCTTTTCTAACTCAGTATGTAGATTGTCCGACCAGAGGGGAGGCCATATTGGATTTGGTATTCGGTAACGAACCAGGACAAGTGATGGGCATGTTAGTGGGTGAGCATTTTGGTGATCGGTGACCACAATTCTGTGACTTTCACATTGGTTATGGAGATAGAGAGGTGCATGCAACAGGGTAGGTTTTACAATTGGGGGAAGGGTAAATACGATGCTGCAAGACAGGATCTGAGGAGCATAAGTTGGGAGCATAGGATGTCAGGGAAGGATGTCGTTGAAAGGTGGAACTTTTTCAAGGTACAGATACGACGTGTCCTTGATATGTATGTACCTTTCAGGCAGGAAAGATATGGTCGTGTGAGGGAACCTTGGTTGACTAGGGAGGTTGAATATCTAAAGAGGAAGAAGGAGGCTTACATAAGGCTGAGGAAACAAGGTTCAGACAGAGCGTTGGAGGGATACAGAATCGCCAGCAAGGAGCTGAACAAATGGATTAGGAGAGCTAAGAGAGGACATGAAAAATCTTTGGCGGGTAGGATCAAGGATAACCCCAAGGACTTTTATGTGTTTGTGAGAAACATGAGAATGACGAGAACGAGGGGAGGTCCGATCAAGGACAGTAGTGGGAGACTGTGTATTGAGTCGGAAGAGAGAGGAGAGGTCTTGAATAAATACTTTTGTTCAGTATTTACAAATGAGAGGGACCGTATTGTTGAAGAGGAGAGTGTGAAACGGACTGGTAAGCTAGAGGAGATACTTGTTAGGAAGGAAGATGTATTGGGCCTTTTGAAAACCTTGAGGACAGACAGATCCCGCGGGCCTGACGAGATATATTCTAGGATTATGTGGGAAGCAAGAGAGGAAATTGCGGAGCCGTTGGCAATTATCTTTTCTTTTTCACTGTCAACGGGGTTGATACCAGGGGACTGGAGAGTGGCGAATGTTGTGTCTCTGTTCCAAAAAGGGAATAGGGATAACCCCGGGAATTACAGGCCAGTTAGTCTTACTTCTGTGGTAGGCAAAGTAATGCAAAGGGTACTGAGGGATAGGATTTATGAGTATCTGGAAAGACACTGCTTGATTAGGGACAGCCAGCACGGATTTGTGAGGGGTAGATCTTGTCTTACAAGTCTTATTGAATTCATTGAGGAGGTGACTAAGCATGTGGATGAGTGTACAGCAGTGGATGCAGTGCACATGGATTTTAGTAAGGCATTTGATAAAGTTCCCCATTGTAGGCTTATGCAGAAAGTCAGGAGGCATGGGATAGTGGGAAATTTGGCCAGTTGGATAGAGAACTGGCAAACCGCTCAAAGTCAGAGAGTGGTGGTAGATGGTAAATATTCTGCCTGGAGCCCAGTTACAAGTGGAGTTCCGCAGGGATCAGTTCTGAGTCCTCTGCTGTTTGTAATTTTTATTAATGACTTGGAAGAGGGTGTCGAAGTGTGGGTCAGTAAGTTTTGCCGACGATACGAAGATTGGTGGAGTTGTGGATAGTGAGGAGGGCTGTTGTCGGCTGCAAAGGGACTTAGATATGATGCAGAGCTGGGCTGAGGAGTGGCAGATGGAGTCCAACCCTGTCAAGTGTAAGGTTGCCCATTTTGAAAGGACAAATAAGAATGCGGAATGCAGGGTTAACGGTAGGGTTCTTAGTAAGGTGGAGGAGCAGAGGGATCTTGGGGTCTATGTTCATAGCTCTTTGAATGTTGCCACTCAGGTGGATAGAGCTTGTAAGAAGGCCTATGGTGTATTAGCGTTCATTAGCAAAGGGATTGACTTCAAGATTCGTGAGGTGATGTTGCAGCTGTACAGGACCCTGGTAAGGCCACATTTGGAGTAATGTGTGCAGTTCTGGTCGCCTCACGTTCGGAAAGATGTGGAAGCTTTGGAGAGAGTGTAGAGGAGATTTACAAGGATGTTGCCTGGAATGGAGAATATGTCGTACGAGGATAGATCGAGAGTGCTAGGCCTTTTCTCATTAGAAAGGCGAAGGATGAGGGGTTACTTGATAGAGGTTTATAAGATGATCAGGGAAATAGATAGAGTAGACAGTCAGAGACATTTTTCCCCGGGTACAACAGAGTGTTACAAGGGGACATAAATTTAAGGTGAAGGGTGGAAGGTGTAGGGGGGTTGTCAGGGGTAGGTTCTTTACCCAGAGAGTGGTGGGGGCATGGAATGCGCTGCCTGTGGGAGTGGCAGAGTCAGAATCATTGGTGACCTTTAAGCAGCAATTGGATAGGTACATGGTTAGGTGCTTAAGCTAGGACAAATATTTGGCACAACATCGTGGGCCGAAGGGCCTGTTCAGTGCTGTATTGTTCTATGTTCTATGTTCTAAGACTGTGAGAAACAGGTTTTAATCAGCAAGGTATTCAAAGGCTAGGTGCTATTGCAGGAACGTGAATCTGAGGATTATCAGATCATTTGTAATCTCACTGGATGGTGACAGCAGACTGCACAGGTTGAATTGACGACTTCTGCTCTTGCATCTTATTATCTTTCCTTTCTGGACTATCAATTGCTTCTGTTTTTCCTTTATCAATGAATTTACCGGGCATTAGAAGAAGAAGATTTACAGTGCGAAGGCTTAAAACCAAATATCACTTCAGTATTTGATGGTGTTGTTCAGTTGATTGTTGCCTGAATTATGATTCGCTTTTGAACATGAAAGGGAAAAGCATCATTCACAGTGTGGAGAAGCTGTACGCGTGTTGTACGTGTGGGCAGGGCTTCACCAGATAATCTGCCTTGTCAGAATATAAATACAGTCAGACGAGGGAGAGGTCATTCGTCTGTTTCGAGTGTGGGACAGAATTCACTTGATCCACTACGCTGCTGTAACAACAGCAAGTCCACATAGCGGAAATGTCTTTTAAATGCCCTGAACGTGGGAAGCGGCTTAAAATCTCTGACAATCTGGTGACCCATCAATATGTTGACACTAATGAGAAACGTCATTTACTCCCAAAATGGGCCTGGATTAAAGTGGTTAATTGGACTCTGTGCACCCGTCATCTCACTGTGGGGAGAGGCTGTTCATCTGCACCAGTGTGGGAGGAGATTTGATGTGAAATCCAACCTACTGAAACAATAGCAAATTCACAAGTGAACAAAGTGCCTGGTTTTTACTGTGCTTCATCGTGTGTCAAAGTCTCAACCAAAAGTTTTGGTTTGAATTCCAGCTTACTGTGGAGCTGTTCCAAAGAGTTTAACTGTTTAAGACCATAAGACCATGAGACATAGGAGTGGAAGTAAGGCCATTCGGCCCATCGAGTCCACTCCGCCATTCAACCATGGCTGATGCGTATTTCAGCTCCACTTACCAGCGTTCTCCCCGTAGCCCTTAATTCCTCGAGACAACAAGAATCTATCAATCTCGGCCTTGAAGACATTTAGCGTCCCGGCTTCCACTGCACTCCGTGGCAATGAATTCCACAGGCCCACCACTCTCTGGCTGAAGAAATGTCTCCGCATTTCTGTTCTGAAATGACCCCCTCTAATTCTAAGGCTGTGTCCACGGGTCCTAGTCTCCTCGTTTAACTGAAACAATTTCCTAGCATCTACCTTTTCCAAGCCATGTATTATTTTGTACGTCTCTATTAAGTCTCCCCTTAATCTTCTAAACTCCAACGAATACAATCCCAGTATCCTCAGCCGTTCCTCATATGTTAGACCTGTCATTCCAGGGATCATCCGTGTGAATCTCCGCTGGACACGTTCCAGTGCCAGTATGTCCTTCCTGAGGTGTGGGGACCAAAACTGGACACAGTACTCCAAATGGGGCCTAACCAGAGCTTTATAAAGTCTTAGTAGTACATCTCTGCTTTTATATTCCAACCCTCTTGAGATAAGAGACAACATTGCATTCGCTTTCTTAATCACGGACTCAACCTGCATGTTTACCTTCAGAGAATCCTCGACTAGCACTCCCAGATCCCTTTGTGCTTTGGCTTTATTAATTTTCTCACCATTTAGAAAGTAGTCTATGCTTTTATTCTTTTTGCCAAAGTGCAAGACCTCGCACTTGCTCACGTTAAATTCCATCAGCCATTTCCTGGACCACTCTCCCAACCTGTCGAGATCCTTTTGTAGCCTCCCCACTTCCTCAGTACTACCTGCCTGTCCACCTAACTTCGTATCATCGGCAAACTTCGCTAGAATGCCCCCGGTTCCCTCATCCAAATCATTAATATATAATGTGAACAGCTGTGGCCCCAGCACCGAACCCTGCGGGACACCGCTCGTCACCGGCTGCCATTCTGAAAAAGAACCTTTTATCCCAACTCTCTGCCTTCTGTTAGACAGCCAATCCTCAATCCATCCCAGCAGCTCACCTCGAACACCATGGGCCATCACCTTGCTCAGCAGCCTCCCGTGTGGCACATTATCAAAGGCCTTTTGAAAGTCTAGATAGACCACATCCACTGGGTTTCCCTGGTCTAACCTACTTGTTACCTCTTCAAAAAATTCCAACAGGTTTGTCAGGCATGACCTCCCTTTACTGAATCCATGTTGACTTGTTCTAATCAGACTCTGCTCTTCCAAGAATTTAGAAACCTCATCCTTAATGATGGATTCTAGAATTTTACCAACAACCGAGGTTAAGCTGATTGGCCTATAATTTTCCATCTTTTGCCTTGATCCTTTCTTGAACAAGGGGGTTACAACAGCCATCTTCCAATCATCCGGGACCTTTCCTGACTCCAGTGACTCTTGAAAGATCTCAACCAATGCCTCTGTTATTTCCTCAGCCACCTCTCTCAGAACTCTAGGGTGTATCCCATCGGGGCCAGGAGATTTATCAATTTTAAGACTTTTTAACTTTTATAGCACTCTCTCTTTCGTAATGGCAACCATACTCAACTCAGCCCCGTGACACCCTTTAATTTTTGGGATATTACTCATGTCTTCCACTGTGAAGACTGACGCAAAGTACTTGTTAAGTTCTCCTGCTATATCCTTATCTCCCATCACTAGGCTTCCTGCATCAGTTTGAAGTGGCCCAATGTCTACTTTTGCCTGTCGTTTGTTTCTTATGTACTGAAAGAAACATTTACTATTATTTCTAATATTACTGGCTAGCCTACCTTCATATTTGATCCTCTCCTTTCTTATTACACTCTTTGTTATCCTCTGTTTGCTTTTGTATCCTTCCCAATCTTCTGATTTCCCACTGTTCTTAGCCACTTTATAGGATCTCTCTTTTTCTTTAATACATTTCCTGACTTCCTTTGTCAGCCAAGGTTGTCTAATCCCTCCCCAGTTAATCTTTCTTTTCTTGGGAATGAACCTCTGTACAGTGTCCTCAATTATACCTACAAACCCCTGCCATTTTTGCTCTACTGTCTTCCCGGTTAGCCTCTGCTTCCAGTCTATTTTAGTCAGTTCCTCTCTCATGCCCTCATAATTACCTTTATTCAACTTGAACACCATTACATCCGATTTTGCCTTCTCCCTTTCAAACTTCAGACTGAACTCTATCATATTATGGTCGCTACTTCCTAAGGGTTCCCTTACTTTAAGATCTTTAATAGAGTCTGGTTCATTGCAAAGCACTAGGTCCAGAATAGCCTGCTCTCTTGTGGGCTCCATGACAAGCTGTTCCAAGAAGCCATCCTGTAAGCATTCCATGAATTCCCTTTCTTTAGATCCACTAACAACATTATTTACCCAGTCCACCTGCATATTGAAGACTCCCATGATCAATGTAACCTTGCCTTTCTGACATGCCTTCTCTATTTCCAGGTGCATGTTGCGTCCCTGGTCCTGACCACTGTTAGGAAGTCTATACACAACTCCAATTATGTTTTTTTTGCCTTTGTGGTTCCTCAATTCCACCCACACAGACTCCACATCATCTGACGCTATGTCATTCAATACCATAGATTTAATTTTGTTCTTAACTAACAAGGCAACCCCACCCCCTCTGCCCACCTCTCTGTCTTTTCGATAAGTTGAAAAACCATGGAGGTGTAACTGCCAGTCTTGCCCCCCCTGTAACCAAGTCTCTGTGATGCCTTCTACATCATAATCATTCACTATTATCTGTGCCATTAGTTCATCGGCTTTGTTATGTATGCTACGAGCATTCAGGTAAAGTGCCTTAATGCCAACTTCCTTATCATTCGAGATGTTGGAAGTCATATGTCCGAAATTATCCTTGCTTTTTACTGCATTCTCGGTCTGCCTCAATTTTAAATCCGCCTGGAAATATGCTATCCTGCTGCTTATCTTGCCATTTACCTCCATACTCCCTGTCGCTTTCACTTTCCCTTCCCCCCAATCAGAAGTTTAAAGTCCGACTGACCACCCTATTTATCCTCTTCGCTAGAACATTGGTACCTGATCGGTTCAGGTGGAGACCATCCCAACGGTACAGATCCCCCCTGTTCCAAAACTGATGCCAATGCCCCATGAAGTGGAATCCCTCTTTCCCACACCAATCCCTTAGCCACGTGTTTACTTGCCTAATTTTCTTGTCCCTATGCCAATTGGCACGTGGCTCGGGCAGTAATCCGGAGATTATGACCCTTGAGGACCTGTGCTTCAATTTCCTGCCTAGTGCTTCGTAATGTCCAAACAGGTCCTTCACCCTAATCTTGTCTATGTTGTTGGTACCAACGTGGACCACAACAACTGGATCCTCCCGCTCCCGCTCCAATATCCTTTCAAGACGGTCGGAGATGTCTCGCACCCTGGCACCGGGCAGGCAAAACACCATGCGAGACTCCCGATCCGGCTTGCAAAGGATACTATCTGTCCCCCTAATTATAGAATCCCCTATAACCACTACTTGTCTATTAGCTCCCCCCTCTTGAATGGCCTTCTGGACCATGGTGCCTTGGTCAGTTGGCTCAACCTGTCCAGAGCCGTTTTCCTCATCCGAACAGGGAGCAAGAATCTCGTACCTGTTGGACAAGGTCAAGGGCTGAGGCTCCTCCACTCCTGAACTCCGGTTCCCCCTACCTGCCTCACTTACAGTCACACTCTTTTGTGCCTGATCACTAGCTGAATGTGAATTACTTAACCTCCCAGGTGTGACTGCCTCCTGAAACAAAGCATCCAGGTAACTCTCCCCCTCCCGGATGTGCCGCAGTGTTTGAAGCTCAGATTCCAGATCATCAACTCTGATCCGGAGTTCTTCCAGCAACCAACACTTGCTGCAGATGTGGTCACTGCCGTTCACAATGGGATCAGCCAGCTCCCACATCATACAGCAACAACACATCACCTGCCCAGCCATCTCTGCTTAGTTAGTTAATTAGTTACTTTGTACAAGTATGAATTAGAATACCTTCTGATACCTCTCTGCTATAGTTTTTTTTACCCTAAATAATTAATCGAATGAAACCCATTGTGACTTCCTTCCGATGAAGTTAATAAATTCCTGCAGAAACGAAATGTGCTCCATGTTCTTCCTGATCTACACCAGCTAATACATGCACAACAAATTCTTCAAACTTCAAAGAAGTGCCTGATTTTCTCCACATTGTCCGGACAGGAATGCGTGTGTGACTGAGAAGTCTCAAATGATGCTAACTAATATACAGTCAGGTGTGGCATGTTGGCGCAATGATCACCACTGCTTTCTCACAGGCCAGGGCCTTTGCTTCAATTGCAGCTTTGGGAGATAGTGTGCGTGTGACGTTTGCACAATCTCTCCATATCCGTTTGGGGATCATTCCCCGGCGCAAAGACGTGCAGGTTACGTGGATTTATCATTGCTAAATTCTTCAGGGACGACTGCGTACGGTAGTTAGCCTTGGGAAATGCAGTGTTACAGGAAGAGGGCGAGGGATTATTCCAGGTAGAATAGCATTTAGAACGTAGGTGTGGAATTGTTCGGTAGATTGGCCAGTTTCCATCCTCCAGGGATCCCATGATTCTGTGAGACAAATATCCCACTCTGATTTTATGATTGAATAACAATAACTGAAACATGTCAGAGTGGTTGGGATTAAGACAATGACCTGTGAAATCCGCACAGTGATGTGGTGGGCTTGGGGTGATTGACATTCAAAATTTGTAAGCATTTGTGCTGAACGATTACACCCAGTGGAGAGTGTTATATTGTTGAAAGCACACATGTTCACTTTCAAATTGTGTATTTTCTGAATATTGAAGGATCAAGCAGTGCACGCATTGCTCCCCGACTGAAAGGGCTGGGGGACAGGCTGTTCCAAAACAGACAGATGTAACTTTTGTTGGTGAAAACCTGAATTTTGCTAGCTGTTTCAACAGCAACTCAAATTTAACTAATTACATTAAGTTACATCCAGGATCCCAGAAGCTAATGAAATTTCAATTTTCGTTTTGCTTTAGCATCTGGAATCTAATCAAATCATACAAATTGAATGCATCATTGGTGTGTATGTAAAACCAGCATTTGAAAACTAGAGTGAGAGCTATTACTGGAGAGCTAAAACTTTCCTCTCTAAGAAATTAGAACTCACTCTGTATCAAAAAGTACCTTTTTTCAGCAAAACATACATTTTAAAAATGAAACAAGTTGAAACAATTGAGATGAACAGATATAAGTGGAAGACACGGGAGCACATGCAAACTGGGTGGACTTGAGATGACGTTGATATGATGTTAAACAACTGTGTTATTGAAACAGCATGTTAATACGATTCTGTTCAGTTAAAGGAAAGAATGTTTAGTTTGTTCATTGTATTGTTTAGTCGTCGCAATAGAGTCAAATAAAATGTTGTTTTTCTTTATGTAATGGAAATTAGAAATTCTTTGTCACTCACTAATTTTTAAATAGATTCGGAGGTGAGGAGATGTTTTCCGAGTTTTTGCTTTTAATTAACAAGGTGTCCGACGTCCTCGTTGCAACAAGGGTTTTCTTTGATTCCTATTGACTGCAGTTTTGCAAAAGCTCTTCAATGTCTTAGTGAGCCTTAATGTCACGGGCAGACAATCTCACCTTGCCTTTTGATTGCAGTATTTTATCCATGTTGGTTCAATACTGCAATGAGGACAAATGCTAAGTGCCTCTGATGGAACACACAGCATCAGAGAGCTGCTTATTGTTGACTGAGTACAGCCACAAAGCACAATTATTATTCGCTTCCATCATGTTGCTGATGGTTAAGCGTTGATTGACTGGAGTCAGGGTTGGATTTGTCCTGCTTTTATGGACTCTACACAACTGGACATTTTTTAAAAACCTGTATTCAGCATGAATGTCGTGGTTACACTTCGCTGCTCTGAACGCGGGAGTAGGGCATTGAGTATGATGATCATCAATCATTGTATCAAAAGGGAAACACAGGCTTGAAGGCCCAAATAGCCGCCCGCTATTCCGATATATCAATGCTGTGGATCTTCGGGGGACGGAGAATTTATATAGAATCTTCCAGAGTCCACATCATTTCATACTTCTGCCTGGAAATAATTGACAATGTTTCAGACTTACCTTGTATACGCATTGTGTTGACGCCACCGTCTGCCCTATGCCAGAGACAGTCTTTGAGATGAGTAGTTCAGTTCCAGTCTGGCTTGTTATGAATGAGGACAGTGTGAACTTTCTCCAAAGCCTGTCTGCCTGAACACCTGTGACCGCACACATGTGCACTCAATTCTCTCAACTGGGAGGAAGATCAGATACGAATCCAATCCATCTCATTTGAGTGTTTCTTTGATCTGGATGGATTGCATTTGATTCATGAAACGTTTGACCATTCTAATTCTGCGATTGAGTCACTTATTGGTGTCAGGACGTGATTATAAGTGTTCAAATTTGAAGTGCCCCCGGTCAGTCAACATTAAGCCACATCTACAAACGTGCCTCTCATTCACTCCTTTTTGCACTTTGAACCAGCAACTGAGGCATTAGTGAGCAGAACAGTATTCCAGCTCACTTCGAATAGGATGACACTGCCAATGGAATGAAAAGCCAAATTTCAGCTCAAAACACAATTTTTCAATGGAACATTATGCAATGAGGGTGTCAAACTTCCGACCTGAGACTAAAACTCTCTTATTCTCCTGACACTGGCAAGAGGACAACACAGACAAGGTACAATTACATCTCTTGTCAAGGCCAGGTTACCTTTTAAAAACCATACACTGAATTTAATTCAGAGGCATCAGAGGCCAACGGCATTAATGCTTCCTCATCAAAAGGTCAGTGGAATCTTTGAGATATATGATAAGGAGCCAGTAAAGATTGAGTAACTTTCAGCCCTTCGATACCGCTCCAACATTTAAAGAAATCATGGCTGATCGGAGGCCAACATCCATTCCCTGCCTTTGGCCCATATCCCTCAAAACTTCAGCTGGAGAAGATAAAATCTCAGCTTTAATGTGAACAAATCGTGCTGAATCCGCTGCCACTTGTATAAGGGAGTTCCAAACATCTGACGAATTCTGTGGGTGAAAGTGCTTCTGAATATGCACCGTGAATGGCTTGACCCTAAATTTAGATTATGGACCGTATCAACTCAGAAATATCTTTGTGAACAGCCGAAGATGCTGTCTAAATGCAAAAGATAGTCTGAGGTTTTAACAAGGTGGAGGATTCCAAAAACTTGGTGTCAGCGATTTCCAGCTTTAGACTGCATTTCGTGTAATAGCAGTTGTCCTTGATTAGGGTTCCACTTCCAAAGTATAGGCTGGGACCTTCATTGTCGAAAGGTGGGGCAGTCTTATCCCAGCAATTACATACCCATCTATGTCACCAGGAATCAGCCCTGTGTGCGGATACATGCAAAATAATTCTGCAGTTTGTCTGCCGTTGTCTTCTTATTAATTAGAGTGTCATTTGTGTCTCTCTTTAGAAACACGGACAGACCAAACCGAATGCAATCTATCCGTATGTAACGACACCGTGGTAAACCTTTCTGCGAACTAAACCAAACACACAGAAAATCTCACCTCGTCTCATAATCTGTTCGTGTATCTGTGACAAAGAGTGACCCAAATTCCACAATTTAACAATAGTATATCAATTTTATTCTGTAACTCTAAAACTGAACATTACCAACAAATATTGAAAACTCTAAGTCTCCTTCGATGGGTTTTAATAAATCGGTGCATAATTTAAACTGACTGGTTAAATTGGAACTGATGTGAAATAGTCGGTCTGGATTGTTATTAGACAGAGGAAAAACTGGTGGTGATCGACACTGAGGGATATCACACCACAGACGTTTTGTGAAGGAGAGTCGTAACAGGAAACCTGACGGATTTAAACCCACACTGGTAGCGTCCTAAGGAAAACTGGCAAACGGTTCTGAGAATGTGTTTCGTTTTCAGAAACATCTTTAAGGAGGATACCTTAGAGTGTTTTTTCGAACAATCAAAAACATTTCCTGTTAACGATTAAAGGAGCTGTTTTTGCTCTATTGATATATTCAAGATATGGAATAACTATTTAGATGAGCATTTAAAACGCGATAGAACACACAAGGTCAATAATTGGAAACTGGGTTCAGAAGTGCGATGTTAGATGACTGTCATTGATATAATGGACCGAGGGGACAGTCCGATTGCTGCTAAAACTTAGTGATTCCCCATCATTTTGCAACTGAACACAAAACCAAACGTGTTAAGAAGTAAAGGTGCAAGCATTGCATGCACCTTCGCTTCTGCTATGATTCTTGGGAATCAGCACACACTGCTATTTCTTGGGTTTGATGCCAAGACAGGAATCCGGATTTAGCATTCTTCTAAACGCTGTGAACATGAACATGAATTCCTGACATTAAGAACAGCAAAGCGAGCAGCACTTCAAGACTCAGTGAGCGTTTTACTTCAGTGAGTAAACTAACTGGGAGAAAGCGGTGTTATTGATTGTCTTGGCCTTCTCAGACTCAGTACTGCAAGAAAAAATACTCCTTATGTAAACATACACGTTCGTTGAAGATTTACCTTCTTGCATGCAGAAAGTTTCGTTCTTGGACAGCCAAGGAACAGAGCGCCTCATATCAGAATGCTATTCACACATTTAAGACAGGCATGAGAAAGAATTTCAGAGCAAATTACTGCAGATGCTGAAATCGGTACCGAAAACAATTTTTAAAAATCTGGAAATCTCAGCGGATCAAGAAGCCACGCAGAGATAGGAAGTCAATGTTTCCAGTTTCAGAGCTGATGGGAAGGGAGGAGGTGGCAGTATTTATGCAAAAGTTGGGAGAGAGGGTGGCCTGCTGTATGAGAAAGGATATTACCCTTTCGGGTTATGCAATTGGCAACTGAGAATAACAGAACAATGGTGTGATTGTGAACCCACTCCAACTCCTTCCCTTTCTTTTAGGTTTAGCTGTTACAGTCTCTCTCACCATGACTTCGCCCTTCCCCTACTCCAATAGGACTGTCTGTTCTTTCTAATCTGGCAAGTATACACGCTATTGCTCTGTCATTCTCGCGTGCCAGCCGAATTATGTACATCATGTGCTGTCGGGTCTGGCTCATTAAGTATATATGAGGCTAAAAGAGACACGGCTTTAATCAAAAAAGTTATGAAGAGTTTTGAAGACGGCCAGTTGTGCAGTTCAGAATTATCCAATCAGACTTGAGCTCATTGAGTAGCGGAACAGACTCTGGTTGAACGGTCTCTTTCTGCTTCTAAAATTCATTCTGTTTGTATGAATCTGCAAAGATGATCTGGGTAAAGTGTGCCAAGTTAAAAATGTGTGGATCCACTCGGGGCACTGAACCGACGTGAGAAGGCAACACACAAAGAAGAGTCAATTGGGTGATTGATCAGGAGTTGTAAGTATACCAGAGTAAACAGGATAACTGCCCTTCAGGGTTCACATTGATTTAGGCTCCAGTTAGCACACGGTCACTTCTCACAAACCACCATTGGCCTTCCACATTCCTGTTCTCTCCTCTGTTCTTATTTTGAGCCAAATACACAACAGGCAAAACCTGCTGATTTGCGTCTGTAACATGGAGTGAAGTGATTCTGAATGTTTCACAGCATCATGCTACTTCTAAAGATCAGTAAGTATTTACCATTGATTACTATAAATGGTAACGATTAACAGACCATGACATTGAATGTCATGAATCCTGATGACCTACTTAGATGGAAGATATCTATTTATATCACCCGGGACACAGTGTGATTTAGCATTACATCCTCCCATCTTTTCGGATATGATCCCTTCTTCAGTTTGTGTCTTGTTACACTGACTTGCTTTATGTTATACAGGCTGACAATTCATTTATGAGCTGGCAGTTTCTCATGCATGAGACCTTCTCTCTCACATGGTAATATACTGGCTCTGTAGCTCAGTGGTTAGAACACTGGTCTTCTAAGTATAAATGCGCTTGAAATAATACATTCCTGTCTGTCTTTCTATAGAATTTGAGGAAGACCATTGGGAATGACATTAAGCAGTCGGCTTTAGCAATGTTCCAATGAATCAGAAAGAGCCAGGTCAGTCAGCATAAACTGCAGAGTGACAGGGAATTAATAGGGGAGGTAAACGGACAGGGGAGTGACCAGTTGCTTCCTTTTGCCACGGTAAACAGAATCTCCTTTAGAAATCTGACATGGGACAATATAAGCCAAATGGGTGTTGTCCTAATTTCAGGTGGTTGGTCTCTCATCGTGCATTGGTTACACTCCGTGGAATGAGTTTTCATGTTTTGCTCTGTGGGTGAAAATGCGCTTCAACTCCTCAAGGGAGCGTTAACACAACTTACCCATGACAAACATCACCCTATTATTTGTGTCGTTTAGATTAAAGTATTCGGGGGGGAAATGTAACTAAGATGAAGAATTGGAAAGTCAGAGCATAAAAGGCTACAGGCCAGGGTTGGAAAACTGGGATGACGTTGTCATTATGAAACGATGCGACGATGACTGTAGTCATCTGTACTGACGCATTGGTTGTGACTGAGCGGTTACAGCGCCATGGTCCGAGTTCCATTCCCCGTCAAAATCCTGGGTGATTTTTGATCCTGACTTGCAGTAAATATCCAGAAATCATTTATCAACAAGCAGGTGTTTGAATCTGGAACGCACTGACAGGTTCCGCAGAGGCAGAAACCTACATAACCCTGGAAAGTACTCAGATGTGAACTTGTGATGTAAAGGCATAAAAGGACAAGTGATGGAAAATGGGATTACGATCGTGAAACGGTTGTTTTTGACAAGACCACGTGGAGGAGCTTGAGGGCTGTCGACCCACCAGTACGTCCCTGCTCGACAGGTACCTTTGATAGCCTATTGGCTCGGATTTGGCGCTTTCACGACCGCTACGCAGCTTCAATTCCTCGCAAGTGAATCATCTTCCACTGCTGTCGTGAACCTGGGATTGATGCTGATTTTTCAGGGACATTTATGGAAAAGCTTCTTGCTCTTGCCTATCAGGAATGAAATCCTCATCTCAGTTTCCGAGTAACTCTGCATAAATTTGTGAAAGCCCACATGTCTTGCAGTCGAGCGAGGTAGGATTCGAATCTCCAAACTCCTGATTCGGAGTTAGGTGTGTTATCCAGTTGCTTTGTGCATGCAGACAGGGGTGGCGAGGGTGGAGAAGGCGAAGGGAGAGAAGGCGATGGAGATAGAAGGCGAGCGTGGAGAAGGCGAGGGGAGGGAAGGCGAGGGTGGAGAAGGCGAGGGTGGAGAAGGCGAGGGGAGAGAAGGCGAAGGTGGAGAAGGAGAGTTGGAGAAGGCGAGGGGGTGAGAAGGCGGTGGTGGCGAAGGCGAGGGTAAACAGGCGGGGAGAAGGCGGGGAGTGTAGGCGATGGTGGAGAAGGTTTGGAGGGAATGCGAGAGAGAGAAGGCGGGGGTGAAGGCAGTGGGAGAAGGTGGCAGAGAAGGCGGGGTTTGAAGGTGGGGAGTGAAGGTGAGGGGAGAGAAGGAGGTGGTTAAGGCGAGGGTGGAGACCGCCGGGGACAGAAGGCGGGGAGTAAAGCAGGGGTGAAGCCGAGGGTGGAGAAGGCTGGGGGAGAAAAGGGAGGAAGTGAAGGCGGGGAGAGAAGGCGAGGGGAGAGACGTTTAGGGAAGAAAGCGAAGGGTGGGAAGGCGAGGGTTGTGTGAAGGCGAGGGGATGAAGGCGAGGCGGGTGAATGAGAGGGTATTTGAAGGTGAGGGAGTGAAGGCGAGAGGTGTGAAGGCGAGAGGAAAAGGCAAGGGAGCATGAAAGCGATGGGTTTGAAGACAAGGGGGATTAAGGCGAGGGTGGCTGAAGGCAAGGTGGTGAAGGCGAGGAGGTGATTCCGAGGGGTGTGATGGCGTGGGGGGTTGATGGCGAGAGGGTGTAGGCGAGGGGCGGTGAAGGTGAGCGGGGTGAATGTGAGGAGGAGAAGGCGAGAGCGTGAGGGTCGGGGGTGTGAAGGCAAGGGGGGTTAAAGAGAGCATGAAGGCGAGGGGAGTGATGGCGAGGGGAGGGAAGGCCGGGGTGAGAATGCGAGGTAGAAGATGGGGGGAGAAGGCGAGGGATGAGAAAGCAGGGTGAAAATGCGAGTGTAGAGAAGGCGGTGTTGATAATGCGGGGCTGAAGGGAGGGGATCAAGGCGAGGGTGGAGAAGGCGGGGAGAGAAGACGGGAGTAAAGGCGGGGAGAGAAGACGAGGTGGGAGAAGGTTGGGGGGAGATGGCCAGGGTGGAGAAGGCCAGGGTGGAGAAGGCGAGGTGGAAGAAAGTGGCGGGAGAATGCGGGGAGAGAAGATGAGGGTGGTGAAGCCGAGGGTGGAGATGGCGGGAGAGAAGGCAAGAGGGAGAAGGCCGGGGAGAAGGCGAGGGTGGAGAAGGCGAGGGTGGAGAAGGCGAGGGGAGAGAAGGCGGGGGAGAAGGCGAGGGAGAGAAGGCAGGCAGAGAACGCGGGGCGTGAAGGCGGAGGTGAGAATGTGGAGGAGAAGGCGGTGGGGTTGAACACAGGGAGTGAAGTAGATGGGAGAGAAGGAGCGGTTTAAGGCGAGGGTGGAGAATGCGGGGGAGAGAAGGCGGTGGTGAAAGCGGAGATTGAAGCCGAGGGGGAGAAGACGGGGAGAGAAGTTGGAAGAGAAGGTGGAGGAAAGAGAAGGCAAGGGGGATGACGGCGGGGAGAGAGAAGGCGAGGCGTGAAGGCGAGTGAGGGTGAAGGCGCGGGTGTGTGTGTAGGTGAGAGGATGGTGAGGGCGAGGGGAGTGAAGGCGAGGAAAGATTAAGATGGGGAGAGTAGGCAGAGGAGAGTAGGTGGGACGGAGAAAGCGAGAGGAGAGAAGTCGAGGGCAAAGGAGGTTGGGGAGAAGGCGAGGGGAGAGAAGGCAAGGGCGGAGAAGGCGAGGGGATGAAGGCGAGGGGTTGAAGGCAAGGTGGGTAAATGCGAGGGTATTTGAAGGCGAGGGGGGGTAAAGGCGAGAGGTGTGCAGACGAGAGGGAAAGGCAAGGGAGCGTGAAGGCGATGGAGTTGAAGACAAGGGGGATTAAGGCGAGGCAGGGTGAAGGCAAGGTGGTGAAGGTGAGGGGGTGAATTCGAGGGGTGTGACGGCGTGGGGTGTTGAGGGCGAGTGGGTTTAGGTGAGGGCTGGTGAAGGTCAGGGGGATTGAAGGCGAGGGACGGTGAAGGCGAGCGGGGTGAAGGTGAGGAGGTGAAGGCGAGGGCGTGAGGGTCAGGGGGTGTGAAGGCAAGGGGAGTTAAAGAGGGCGTGAAGGCGAGGGGAGTGATGGCGAGGGGAGCGAAGGCGAGGGTGGAGAGGGCGGGGGTGATAATGTGGGGGTGAAGGTGGGTGAACAAGGCGAGGGTGGAGAAGGCGGGGAGAGAAGGCAGGAGCAAAGGCGGGGAGAGAAGACGAGGTGGAAGAAGGTGGGGGGAGAAGGCCATGGTGGAGAAGACGAGGGTGGAAAAGGCGAGAGGGAAGAAATTGGCTGGAGAATGCGGGGAGAGACGATGAGGGTGGTGAAGCCGAGGTTGAAGATAGCGGGGGAGAAGGCGGGGAGAGAAGATGAGGGTGGAGAATGCGGGGGAGAAGGCGGGAGAGAAAGCAAGAGGGAGAAGGCTGGGGAGGAGGCGAGGGTGGAGAAGGCGAGCGGAGAGAAGGCGAGGGCAGAGAAGGTCAGTGGAGAAGGCGAGGGGAGAGAAGGCAAGGGGGAGAAGGCGAGGGGTTGAAGGCGAGGCAGGTGAATGCGACGAGATTTGAAGGCGAGATGGAGAAGGCGAGGGTGAGATTGCGGAGGTGAAGGTGGGGGAGAAGGCGAGGGTGGAGAAGGCGGGGGAGAAGATGAGGGTAGTGAAGGCGAGAGGGATGAAGGCGGGGAGAGAGAAGGCGATGGGTGTAAAGGCAGAGGACGGTGAAGGCAAGGGGGTCTGTTTAGGTGAGAGGGCGGTGAGAGTGAGGGGGTGAAGGCAAGGGTGGTGAAGGCGGGGAGGGTGAAGACGAGGGGACAGAAGGCAGGGGAGAGAAGGCGGGCGAGAAAAGGTGAGGGGAGAGATGGCGAGGGTGTGTGAAGGCAAGGAGTTAAACGTGAGGGGTGGTGAAGGTGGGGGGAGCCAAGGCGAGGGAGAGTGAAGGCGAGCGGGGTGAAGGTGAGGGGGTGAGGGTGTGGGGTGTGAGGTGAAGGTGTGTTGAAGGCGAGGGGGTGAGGGTGAGGGGAGTGATGGCGAGGTGAATGAAGGCGAGAATGGAGAAGGCAGGGTGAGAATGCGGGGATGAAGGTGGGGGGAGATGGCAGGGGCAGAAGGCGGGGAAAGAAGGTGAGTGGGGTAAAGGCAATGGAGCGAGAAGGCGAGGTGGATTAAGGCGAGGGTGGAGAAGGCAGGGGAGAGAAGGCGCGGAGAGAAGGTGAGGGTGGAGAATGTGGGGAAGAAGGCGGGGTGAGAAGACGGGGAGAAAGCGGGGAGGGAAGGCGAGTGGGGTGAAGGTGAGGGGGTGAGGGTGTGGGGGTGTGAGGTGAAGGTGGGTTGAAGGCGAGGGGGTGAGGGTGAGGGGAGTGATGGCGAGGTGAATGAAGGCGAGAATGGAGAAGGCAGGGTGAGAATGCGGGGATGAAGGTGGGGGGAGATGGCAGGGGTATGAAGGCAGGGAGAGAGAAGGCAATGGGTGGAGGAGGGGGAGGGTGAAGGCGAGGATGTGTGTGAAGCTGAGAGGATGGTGAGGGCGAGGGGGGTGAAGGTGCAGGTGGTGAAGGCGGGGGCGGGTGAATCCAAGTGGGAGAGAAGGCAGGGGAGAGAAGGCGGGGGGAGTAGGTGGGGGAGAAGGTGAGTGTGGAGAAGGCGGGGAGAAGGCGAGGATGCAGAAGACGAGGGTGATGAAGGCGAGGGAGAGAAGGCGAGGGGGAGAAGGCGGAGAGAACATGAGGGTGGTGAAGGCGAGGGGGATGAAGACAGGGGAGAGAGAAGGCGATGGGTGTGAAGGCACAGGACGGTGAAGGCAAGGGGGTGTGTTAAGGCGAGAAACTGGTGAAAGTGATGGGGGTGAAGGCGCGGGTGGTGAAGTTGGGGGAGGGTGAATACGAGGGGAGAGAAGGCGGGGAGAGAAGGTGAGGGCACAGAAGGTTAGGGGAGAAGGCGAGGAGAGGGAAGGCAAGGGGGTGTGAAGGCGAGAAGTTAAAGGCGAGGGGTGGTGAAGGTGAGGGGGAGCCAAGGCGAAGGAGAGTAAAGGCGAGCAGGGTGAAGCTGAGGGTGAATGTGAAAGGGTGAGGGTGAGGGGGTGTGAAGTCAAGGTGGGTTGAAGGCGAGGGGGTGAAGCTGAGGGGAGTGATGGCGAGGGGAACGAAGGCGAAGGTGGAGAAGGCAGGGTGAGAATGCGAGGATGAAGGTGGAGGGTGATGTTAGGGGCAGAAAGCGGCGAGAGAAGGTGAGTGGGGTGAAGGCAAGGGAGCGAGAAGGCGAGGGGGATTAAGGCGAGGGCGGAGAAGGCAGGGGAGAGAAGGCGGGGAGAGAAGGTGAGGGTGGAGAATGTGGGGAAGAAGGCGGGGTGAGAAGACGGGGAGAAGGCGGGGAGGGAAGGCGAGTTGGGTGAAGGCAGAGTGAAGTGGGGGAGAGAAGATGAGGGGGAGCGAAGGTGGGGGAGAAGGCGAGGGAGAAAGCGAGTGTGGTGAAGGCGAGGGCGGAGAACGCGGCGTTTGAAGGGTTGGAAGGGTTTGAAGGGTGTGAGGGAGGGGAAGGCGAGGGGAATGATGGCGAGGGGAGCGAAGACGAGGGCGGAGAAGGCGGGAGAGAGAAGGCGAGGGTGGAGAAGGTGGGGGAGAGAAATTGGGGAGAGTAGGTGGGGAGAGATGGCGAGGGTGGAGAAGGTGGGGGTGAGAATGCGCGGGTGAAGGTGGGTGGAGAATTCGAAGGTGGAGAAGGCAAGGGTGGAGAAGGCGTGTGGGAGAAGGTGGGGAGAGAAGACAAGGGGCGAGAAGGCGAGAGGGGAGAAGGTGAGGGTGGAGAAGTCAGGGTTGGGGAAGGCATGTGAGAGAAGGTGGGAAGAGAAGGCGGGGAGAAAGCGGGGAGAGAAGACAAGGGGCGAGAAGGCGAGGGTGGAGAAGGTGAGGGTGGAGAAGGTGGGGGAGAGAAGGCGGGGAGAGAAGGCGGGGGAGTAGGTGACGGGTGGAGAGGGTGGGAGAGAAGGCGAGGGTGGAGAATGCGCGGAGAGAAGGCGGGGAGAGAAGGTGGGGAAGAAGGTGGGGGAGAAGGTGAGTGGGGTGAAAGTAGGGGAGGAAGAAGGCGAGGGAGTGTGTGAAGGCGAGAGGATGGTGAGGGCGAGGGGGGTGAAGGCGAGGGTGGTGAAGGTGTGGGAGGGTGAAGACGAGGGGGAGAGGAGGCAGGGGAGAGAAGGCGAGGGGAGAGAGGCGACGGGAGCGAAGTTTGGGCAGAAGGTGAGGGGCGAGAAGGCAAGCGGAGATGGTGAGGGGGTGAAGACGAGAGGTTGAAGGCGAGAGGTGCGAACGCAAGGGAGTGTGAAGGCGATGGGGATGAAGGCAAGGGGGTTGAAGGCGTGGGGGATTAAGGCGAAGGTGGGTGTAGGCGATGGGGGTTGAAGGCGAGAAGGTGAAGACAAGGGGCGTGAAGGTGAGGGAGGGTGAAAGCGTGTGGGTTTCAGGTGAGGGCGTGAAGGTGAGGGGGTGAGGGTAAGAAGGTGTGAAGGCAAGATGGATTAAAAGGTAGGGCGTGAAGGCGAGGGGAGCGAAGGTGAGGGTGGAGAAGGTGGTGGAGAGAAGGAGGCATGAGAAGGTAAGGGTGACAAAGGCGGGAGATAAGGCGAGGGTGGAGACGGTGGGGAGAGAAGGCGGGGAAAAGGTGAGGGAGAAGGCGAGGGTGGAGAAGGCGGAGGAGAAGTCGGGGAGAGAAGACGAAGGGGGAGAAGATGGGGAGAAGTCGAGGATGGAGAAAGCGAGGATGGAGAAAGCGAGGGTGGAGGATGCGAGGGTGGAGAAGGCGAGGGAGAGAAGGCGAGGAAGAGAGAAGGCGAGGGTGGTGAAGGAGAGGGTGGAGAATGCGAGGGAGAGAAGGCAAGGGAAAGAAGGCA
The DNA here is from genome assembly GCF_037043375.1 of Chiloscyllium plagiosum. NCBI lineage: Eukaryota > Metazoa > Chordata > Chondrichthyes > Orectolobiformes > Hemiscylliidae > Chiloscyllium > Chiloscyllium plagiosum. The sequence continues at coordinate 88,997,317 of NW_028270159.1, forward strand.
AGGGAAGAAGTCGAGGGGTGAAGGCGGGCAGAGAAGGCGGGTGGGTGAAGGTGGCGGAGAAGGCGGGTGGTGAAGGCGGGGAGTGAAGGCGAGGGGAGAGAACGAGGGGGTTAAAGGGAGGGTGGAGCATTCGGGTGAGAGAAGGCGGGGAGTGAAAGCGGGGAGTGAAGCCGAGGGGGAGAAGGCAGTGTAAGAAGGCGGGGATAGAAGACAGGAGAGAGAAGGTGGGGGAGAAGGCAGGGGAGAAGGCGAGAGGGAGCAAATGGCAAGAGAAGGCGGGAAAAGAAGTCACGGGGTGAATGCGAGGATGGAGAAGGCAGGTGAAGAGGGTGGGAGAGAAGGCGAAGGGGATGAAGGCGGGGGAGAAGGTCGGGACAGAAGGCGGGGGTAGAAGGCAGGGGAGAGAAGGCGAGTGGGGTGAAGGCAAGGGAGGGAGAAGGCGAGGGGGATGAAGGCAGGGAAAAGAGAACGCGATGGGGTGAAGGCGGGAGGGTGAAGGTGAGGGGGTGTGTGAAGGCGAGAGAATGGTGAGGGCGAGGGGGGTGAAGGCAAGGGATGTGAAGGATGGGAGGGTGAAGCTGAGGGCAGAGAAGGCAGAGGAGCGAAGGCGGGCGAGAGAAAGCGAGGGGAGAGAAGGTGAGGGCAGAGAAGGTTGGGGAGAAGGCGAGGGGACAGAAGGCAAGGGGAGAAGCAAGGGGGCTGAAGGCGAGAGGTTGAAGGCGAGGCGGGTGAATGCGAAGGGATTTGAAGGCGAGGGAGTGAAGGCGAGAGGTGTCAAGGCTAGAGGGAAAGGCAAGGCAGCGTGAAGGCGATGGAGCTGAAGGCGAGCGGGATTAAGGCAAGAGTGGGTGAAGGCAAGGTGGTGAAGGCGAGTGGGTAAATTCAAGGGGAGTGATGTGTGGGGGGTTGAGGGTGAGTGGGCGTGAAGGCAACGGGGTGCGAAGGCGAGGGGGTGAAGGCGAAGGGTGGTGAAGGCGAGGGAGGATGAAGGCGAGCAGGGTGATCGTGAGGGGGTGAAGGAGAGGGGGGTGAGGATGAGAGGGTGTGAAGGCAACGGAGGATTAAAGGGGAGAGCGTGAAGGCGAGGGCAATGATGGCGAGGGGAGAAAAGGTGAGGGTGGAAAGGGCAGAGGAGAGAAGGTGGGTGAAAAGGCAAGGGCAGAGAAGGCGGGGGTGGTAATGCGGGGGAGAAGGCAGGGGAGAAGGCGGTGGACAAGGCGGGGAGAGAAGACAGAGAGAAAAGGCGAGGAGAAGGTGGGTGGAGAAGGCAAGGGCGGAGAAGATGGGGAGAGAAGGCGGGGCAAAAAGGCAAGGTTGGAGAAGGCAGGGGTGGTATTGTGGGGAGAAGGCAGAGGAGAAGGCAAGGGTGGAGAAGGCAGGGGAGAGAAGACGGGGAGAGAAGGCGGGAGGAAGGCGGGGGAGAAGGCGAGGGTGGAGAAGGCAGGGAGAGAAGGCGGGGAGAGAAGACGTGGGTAGAGAAGGCGGGAAGAAGGTGGGAGGAGAAGGCGAGGGTGGAGAAGGTGGTAGGAGAAGGCGAGTGTGGAGAAGGTTGGGGCGAAGCCGAGGGCTGAGAAAGCGATGACGGAGAAGGCGAGGGTGGAGAAGGTGAGGGAGAGAAGGCGAGGTGGAAGAAGATGGTGGAGAAGACGGGGGAGAATGCGGGGAGAGAAGACGAGGGTGGTGAAGCCGAGGGTGGAGAAAGCAGGGGAGAAGGCAGGGGATAGAAGGTGAGAGGGAGAAGGTGGCGGGAGAAGGCGAGGGTGGAGAAGGCGAGGGAAGAGAAGGCGAGGGAGAGAGAAGGCGAAGGTGGAGAAGGGAGGGGAGAAGTCGAGGGTTCAGATGGCGAAGGAGGAGAAGGCGAGGGGAGAGAAGGCGAGGTTGGAGAAGGCGAGGGGAGAGAAGGCGAGGGTGGAGAAGGAAGTGGAGAAGGCGAGGGTTCAGATGGCGAGGGCGGAGAAAGCGAGGGTGGAGAAGGAGAAGAAGGAGAAAGCGAGGGTGGAGAAGGCGAGGGGGAGAGAAAGCGAGGGAAGAGAAGACGATGGGAAAGAAGACTTTGTGGAGAAGGTGGGGGGAGAGAAGGTGAAGGGGAGAGAAGGTGAGGGATGAGAAGCCGAGGGGAGAGAATGCGAGTAGAGAGAAGGCGAGGGGTGGAGAAGGCGAGTGGGAGAAGGCGGAGTGGAGAGAAGGCGAGGGGAGCGAAGGTGGGGGGAGAGAAAGTGAGAGTGGAGAATGCGGGGGGAGAAGGCGATTGGGGACAATGAGGGGAAGAGAAGGCGAGTGAGGCGAATGCGGGGGAGAGAAGGTGAGGGTAAAGGCGAGTGGTTAAAGGCGGGGAGGAAGGTGAGGGAGAGAAGATGGGGAGAGAAGGCGGGAGGGAGAAGGTGGGGAAAGAAGGCAGGGAGAGAAGACGAGGGTGGAGAAGGCGGGGGAGAAGGAGGGGACAGAAGGTGGGTAGAGAAGGCGGGGAGAGAAGGCGAGTGGGGTGAAGGCAGGGGAAATAGAAGGCAATGCGGGTGAAGGTGGGGGACGGTGAAGGCGAGAGGATGGTGATAGCGAGGGTGTGAAGGCAAGGGTGGTGAAGGCATTGGGGAGGGAAGGCGGAGAGAGAAGGCGGGTGAGAGAATATGAGGGGAGAGAAGGCGACGGCAGAGAAGGTTAGGGGAGAAGGCGAGGGGAGAGAAGCCAAGGGGGAAAAGGCGAGCGGGGGTGAAGGCGAGGGGTTGAAGGCGAGGCGGGTGAATGTGAGGCGATTTGAAGGCGAGGGGGGTGAAGGCGGGGGAGAGAAAGTGGGCAGAGAAGGCGAGGGTGGAGAAGGTGAGGGTGAGATTGCGGGGGTGAAGGTGGGGGAAAAGGCGAGGGTGGAGAAGGTGGAGAGAAGGCGAGTGTGGAGAAGGGGAGGGCAGAGAAGGTTAGGGGAGAAGGCGAGGGGAGAGTAGACAAGGGGGACAAGGCGAGGGGTGGTGAAGGCGAGGAGGGGTGAAGGTGAGGATGGGTGAAGGCGAGGGGGGTGAATGCAAGGGGGGAAGGCGAGGTGTGTGAAGTAAATGGGTGTGAAGGAGAGGCGGTTTAAGGCGAGGGGGTGAAGGTGAACAGTGTGAAGAGTTGAAGGCGAGATGGGTTGAAGGCGAGTGGGGGTGAAGGTGAGGGGGGTTGAAGGCAAGGGGGGTTGAAGACGAGGATATGAAGGCAAGGGGGTGAAGTCAAGATGGTGTGAAGGTGAGAAGGTGAAGGCAATGGGGTGAAGTCAAGGGTGTGTGAAGGCAAAGGGGAGTGAAGGCGAGGGGTTTGAAGGCTAGGGGTGTGAAGGCGATGGGGTGTGAAGGCGTGGGGGTGAAGGGCAGGGAGGGTGAAGGCGACGGGAGTGAAGGCGGACGGGGTGAATGTGAGGGGGAGTGAAGGCGAGTGGGGATGAAGGCGAGGGGTGTGAAGGTGATGGGGAGACGGCGAGGGAGGGTGAAGGCGAGGGGAGTGAAGGTGAGGGGTGAAGGTGAGGGGGAGTGGCGTCGAGGGAGGATGAAGGCGAGGGGTGTGAACGCAATGGGGAGAAGGCGAGGGAGGGTGAAGGCGAGGGGAGTGAAGGTGAGGGGGTGAAGGTGAGGGGGAGTGAAGGCAAGGGGGTGAAGGGGAGGGAGGGTGAAGGTGAGGGGAGTGAAGGCGAGGGGGAAGGTGAGGGGCTGTGAAAGTGAGGGGTGAATGTGACGGGTGTGAAGGCGAGGGGTGTGAAGGTGACAGTGGAGAATGTGAGAGGAGAATGTGGGGATGAAAGTGAGGAGGGAGAAGACGTGGGGAGAGAAGACGAGGACAGAAAACGAGGATGGAGAATGTGGGGGGAGAAGTTGGGAAGGGAAGGCGGGGAGAGAAGACTAGGGGAGCAGGTGGGGGAAGAAGAAGGGGGGAGAAGGCGGTGCGGGAAGGCAGGGGAGAGAAGGCAGGAAGAGAAGGCGACAGTGGAGAACGTGAGGGAGAGAATGCGAGGGGGAGAAGGTGGGGAAGAGAAGACGAGGACAGAAAGAGAGGGTGGAGAATGCGGAGGAAGACGTTGGGGAGAGAAGGCGGGGAGAGAAGACGAGGGGAGCAGGCGGGGGGAGAAGAAGGGGGGAAGTTGGTGTGAGAAGGCAGGGGAGAGAAGGCAGGGAGAGAAGGCGAGAGTGGAGAACGTGGGGGAGAGAAAGCAAGGTGGAGAAGATGGGGCAGAGAAGACAAGGACAGAAAGCGAGGGTGAAGAATGCGGGGGGAGAAGTGGGGAGAGAAGGCAGGGAGAGAAGACTAGGGGGAGCAGGCGTGGGAGAAGGAAAGGGAGAAAGTGGGGAGAGAAGGCGAGAGTGGAGAAGGCAGGGGAGAGAAGGTGGGGAGAGAAAGAAGGGGAGAAAAGGGGACAGAAGGCGGGGGAGAACATGAGGGTGGAGAATGCGGGGGAGACAAGGCGGGGAGACAAGGCGGGGACGAAGGCGAGTGAGAGCAGATGAGGGAGAGAAGGCGGACGGGAGAATGCAAGGGAGAGAATGTGGGGCGGGAAGGCAGGGTGAAGGGGAGGGAGAGAGATGGCGTGGGTGGAGAATGTTGGGGAGAAGGTGAGGTGAGAAGGCAGGGGAGAGAAGGTGCGGGAGAAGGCAAGGGGTATATAATGGGGAGAGAAGGAGAGGTGAGAAGCAGGGGAGAGATGGTGCAGGAGAAGGTGGTAAGAGAAGGTGAGAGAAGAGTAGGTGAGGTGGGAGATGACGGGGAGAGAAGGAGCGGGCGAGAAGGTGCGGGAGAAGGCGAGGGGGTAGAAGGTAAGGGGAGAGAAGACCAGGGGGATAGAAGGCAAGGGTGGAGAGGGCGGGGAGAAGGCGAGGGGAGAGAATGTGTTCGGCAGAAGGCAGGGTGTGAAGGCGATGAGAGTGGAAGGCTGGAGCGAATTCGAAGTCAGGTTTACAGATGGAAAGCAAGCAAGAAAGACCTGTTCTCGTCCATGAAAAAGGCTGCTCTTGGAGAACAAGGTAGTTTTGGCCAAGATTCAAACTGTGGCTACCGTTCATGTATAAGGCCAGCGCGATAACCACAACACTTCAGAAACAAGCCCGGAGCAACACTGCTGCAGCTGAGTGGCGTCCAGCACTGAAATTTGCAGCCATTCTGCACTTCACCTTTCTGCTTCCAATAGCTCGATGTTGTCCAGCGTAATTGATATCTCGAAAAAGTAAAAAAAAAAGGAACATGAAATTGATGACAAAAGAAAGACAAGGATGTTTGGACCATAGGGTGAGGTGGAATAGACTGGGACAACTTTCCCTGCAGCTTAACGGCTGCGACATTATCTTATGGAAGGGTTAAAACAGAGTATTTACGTGTTTTACTCAAGTTGGGGTGAGTTGAAAACTCGAGGGCATAGGTTTAAGGTAAGTGGGCTGAAATTGACAAAGGACCTGAGGCACCATTTCCCACACAGAAGGTTGTGCGTGCATGGAATGAGCTACCGGAGGGAGTGGAGTAGGCTAGTACACTCAGAAAATTGCAAAGGTAACCGGATGAGTGTCTGGATTAGAAGCGTTTAGAGGGATGGGGCAAAATGTTTGAAATGGGATTTTGTTTAATAATGGCTATGTGGTGAGCATGGATGAGATACATTGAAGTATCTGTTTCCACGCGGTGTACCCCAATAACGTTGTGTTGCTTACACCGGCTTTAAAGGATTACTTTTTAGCGGAGCTGGCCGTCGCTGTCTGTGGCACAATGATTTAGTCTTTTCGTCTGCCTACGGGAAAGGTAGTATTGTGAAACACAACAGAAACGAACGACTTCCTTACTTTTGACCCGACTGACTATACTCCGTGAAATATTCCCAGATCCACAGCTGAAGATTTTCCTGCTGGAGGTTACCTCAGACACCCTGTTAACGCGTAATGTATTGAGCGAATCACAAAACAGAAAGCATTCAACACGGAACACGAACGAAACTGGCAAACCAAATGCATTTTCAGAAACAGCGAAGCATGAATGCAATATGTGAGACAATCCGAGGGCATGAGCCATAAAGTAATCACACAACTAACAACAGGGCAATTCCAAACTACTCTTTCAAGCATACTGCAGCCTTAGTGCACCACCACTTCCCAGACAATGCTGAAAAGAGAGAAAGAAAGAACATAATAAGAATGGGCCATAAAAAGTGAATTTCACCAATCACAGTCTCGATTAGATTACCTTTCCCTTCCGATGTCTCCAGGACGGAAATGAAGGAAATGGGAGAAATTCAATAACATATCACATCGAAATTCATTAGAACGATTTTCCCATTCGCCAGAAAACTAAATAACGACGAGTCGAGTCACCGTAGGACTTTGTTTCACAACAGCGATGAAATAACAGTCTCCATTCGGTTCCAGTAAAAACTCAACTTTCCTGGAACAGCAGAGCTGTTTGCAATTTTCTGCGCGGGTGGCGAACATGATCATGATAGCAGAGACACTTGGAAATATTTGGCACTTTCGCAGGAAGCATTTTACTTTTGTTTTCAACATCAATGCAACAGGGACTGAAACAGCATTTTAACAAGCTGCAGCGTTGGAGTTGATCAGCAGAAACGGCAGCGGTAGGATTCGAACCCACGCCACTATTGAGACTTGAATCGGGATTCAGCGCCTTAGATCGCTCAGCCACACGACCAGCCAGCCGCAAAGCCCATTGTCTTGCATTTCCAATTGTGCTCTCCTGCATAACAACAGATGCAAAGTCACAGGAACAGGGTTCCATGATCCGTCTCCGACTCGCACAGCTGCTGGGATGTGCCCGGTTACAATGTCAATTTCGCAGCAGATGATAGCCCATCAATCCAAACAAAAATCAGTGGTAAGCTGAGTCTATCTTCTCAGACTCTTTTTCAGCTACAAATGTACGTGAGAATATATGTTCGCTTATGAATTGGTCAAATAACCATGAGCTGCTTGACATTTCCGCAATTTCAATTCTTGCTTTGCTAAATGATTTCACCCATTGCTCGAAACAGGACAACTTTCACGTTTACACGGAACGTGGAATACACCGGACTACAGGGAAAATGCACAAAGCTGAGGAGGCCTTGTTCCACATCATAACGTGCAGCATAGTTTCTGTCACTATGTCTGTTTTGCAGAATAAGAGTCCCAAAGAGTGTTCTCCACCTTAAAACATTATAATCCGAGAATGACAGATCACATTTTGAGAATGCTCTGACCTCGGAGCCAGTTCGAGAAGCCACTTTCCTTGCGTTTTACCTTAACCGTGCAATTTGCTGCAGAGATGTTCACTCCTGGACATGAACCACATGGATACCAACTGAGATGGAAACCTGTGTGGGAATCGACGAGAAGCGACTCAATAAATTTTGCTAAATTCCACGGTGCATATTAGAAATGCAGTTTCTGTTCACGTCAATCTAAAAGGCAGTTTCTGCACATAGTAACAGAAGTTAATTACCTCACCCCGCCCCCCTCTCCGGAAGAGGTGCTAACTGCCCTTGAGTGCTTTTTGTTCTCGATGTGAAGAGCTCTCACACCTGAGTCACCTTCACACGTCTCTGGTTGCTGAGTGAATCACAAAGAAGGAATTTCACCAGAGCTGCAAGTGCCTCACTTCCCCACTCGCCCTCCCCGTTTACATTTTCCTGCTCGTCAGTGATTTAAAGAAAACTAAATGGATGCGATGTCATTCTTTAGCCTCTCTGTCGATTCCTCCGTTTCAGTTCCGACGTGGCTTAGATCACAGGGCGCACCTTAATACTAGCGACGCTATGAAAGCACAAGTCCAAAGGTGAGAGTGTAACTTCTTTCATTGCTGTTGCTGATTGAATGAGCCACTAACGTGCGAATTGCTCCACAACATGATACAGGACCTCTGGTGCCAATTCTCGCACGTTGAATAACGACAGACAGTTTCCAAATGAGGCCTTTCAGAGACGACTTTGGGGGTACATTTGAGAGACAGACAAGTTCAGGAATTCGTGGTGCACGTGACACCAGCGCATCAGCTTCTTCCCTCTCTTTGACCTGAGCCGCCGACCCAAGGAATGGAAATGCGGTACTGCTTTTCGTGGAAGGATCAGAAGGCGGTAACTACACTCTCAAACAAATGGCATATGAACCACGGTGGAGAAAAACTTTACAATGCTTTGCACTGTAATTAAATGGAACTGCATTACATTTCACTGCGAGAGCAGATTTATTCAAGCAAATTCGAAGGCAGGTTTGCAGATGGGAATGTAAGCAAGAAAGCTCCGTTCTTGTACATGTAAAAGGCTGCAGTTGAAGAACAAAGCAGTTTCTTAACAGTTTCGAACTAGGGACCGTTCGCGTGTGAGGCGAACGTGATGACCACCGCACTACACAAACAAGCCACAGCCGCACTGGCTACTGCTCAATGGCATCCAGCACTGAAAGTTGAAGCCATTCTACGTCTCCCCTTTCTGTTTTCAAAAGCTCGTTGTTGTCCAGCGTAATTGACATCATGAAAACGTAAAAAAAAGACACGTGAAATTGATGACAAAATATAGACAAGGATGTCGTCAATGTTTGGACCGTAGGGCGAGGTGGAATAGGCTGGGACGACTTTCCCTGCAGCGTAACGGCTGCGACATGATCTTATGGAAGGGTTGTAAACTGAGCATTTACGTGTTTTACCCAAGTCTGGGTGAGTTGAAAACTCGAGAGCACAGGTTTAAGGTGAGTGGACTGAAATTGACAAAGGACCTGAGGCACATTTCCCACACAGAAGGTTGTGCGTGCATGGAATGAACTACCAGAGGAAGTGGATGAGGCTATTACACTCAGAAAATTGCAAAGGTAATCGGATGAGTTTCTGGATAGGATGGGTTTAGAGGGATTGGGGCCAAATGCTGGGGAACAGAACTTGTTTAATTTTGGCTATGTGGTGAGCATGGACGAGATACACCGAAGTATCTGTTTCCACGCGGTGTACCCCAATAATGTTGTGTTGCTTACACCGGCTTTAAATGATTACTTTTTAGCGGAGTTTGCCGTTGCAGTCTGTGGCACAATCATTTCGTCTGTTCGACTGCTCACGGGAAAGGTAGTATTGTGAAATACTGTAGAAACAAACGACTTCCTAACTTTTGCTCAGACTGACCATACTCCGGGAAATTTTCCCAGATCCTCAGTTGAGGATTTTTGATGCTGGAAGTTACCTCAGAAACCCTGTTAACTCGTAATGTATTGAGCGAATCGCAAACAAGAAAGCATTTATCACGGAACACACACAAAACTGGCAAACCAAATGCATTTTCAGACACAGCGAAGCATGAATGCTAAATGTGAGACAGTCCGAGGGATGAGCCATAAACTAATCTCACAATTAATAACAGGGCAATTCCAAGCTACTAATTCAAACATACTGGAGCCTTCATGCAAAACCACTTCCCAGAACGTGCTTAAAAGAGAGAAAGAAAGAACATAATATGAATGGGCGAAAAGAAGTGAATTTAACCAATCACAGTCAAGATTAGATTACCTTTCCCTTCCGATTTCTTCAGGACGGAAATGAATGAAATGGGAGAAATTTAACAACATATGACATCGAAATTCTTTTGAATTATGTTCCCATTCGCCAGAAAACCAAATAACGACGAGGTGAGTCACTGCAGGATTTTATTTCACAACAGCGATGAAGTAACAGTCTCCATTCGGTTCCAGTACAAGCTCAACTTGCCTGGAACATAAAACAGCAGTAGAGCTGCTTGCGGTTTTCCGTGCGGGAGGCGAGCACTGCCATGACAGCACAGACACTTTGAGAAAATCTGCACTCTCCCACACCACAGTTAACTCTCAAGAATCGTACCCAATTTGTTAAAACCTCAGCTTTCCTGGAACATAAAGCCGCTTGAGCCCGAGATTTACCGTGTGGGAGGCGAAGACGATCATGACAAGATGGACACTGACCCCCGTCTCCATAAAGCAAACGCCCAGTCTTGCTTTTTTATTTGAACACGCCGCAGCCACAGATATTGCTGTGGGGGGATTCGAGCCTTAGCTTCTTAAGTAATTGAGTTCTGAAGCAGGAGCCTCCGGCTCCTTGGCTACCCTTCATAGGGCTGATTCGGTTCGAATAGTGAAATTTCCTGTGTCTGATCCGCAGGACACCCTGCAGGATTTTCAGACAGCACCATCCCTACTGTGATATGTCCGTGTTTGATAATATTCTGCGATGTAGATGTGTCCCGGCTTTGCCAATGTCACCGTTGTTTAACTCCCTACATCCTGTTGGTCGAACTGTGATTCCAGTCAGAATCACAAATGTGTAACAAAACACCTTAGCTGTGCTGGTTCTCTACAGAGATAAATGTGCTTCTCTATTCGTATAGAGAAAACACCTTAGCTGTGCTTCTCTTGCCTTCTCCTTGTAACTCTACACAATTTTACTTTCAACATGAACATTGAATTAGTTTTTTTAACAACTCGATTGAAACTGCGTCTTTGTCAATATCAGACCCTGACCATTCCCGATGTGAAAACATTTCTCGTCATGCACATTTTTCGTCTTTTACTAATGTCTTTAAAACTCTGCCAAATCGTTCTCGATCCTTTCAGGCGTAGGGAGCATTCCTCCTTCCTTATTCCCTCTGTCTAACCCACTCATGTCTTGGAAACGTTTAACAAGGCCAGCTTTCGGCCTTCTGCTCTCCAAGGAGTCCTGTCCCAACTTTCCAAATGACCTTCATTGTTGACATTCCTCGTACACCACACCATTCTCATCAACGTGTTCAGCGCTGTTTCCAATCATTTCACGTTCCCACTTCCTAAAGTTTCACACCCAGAACTATGCGATTATCCAGATGGTCGATTTACTCAGAGTGGGACTGTGTGGGTGAACAGCCTCTAACACTTGTTTCACTTTCACCACATGTGGTACTGTGCCATGCCCACTACAATGACACTTCTGACCCAAAAACTCAAAGGAATTTCAAAGGGTGCAACTTAATGATTTACATCCTTATATCAAATATTTGATCAGACGACCGGGCAAAAGTGAAATCAAACAACCAGGGTTCGATGGCGATTTGAAGTAAGACATTCTCCCATGCCAGTATTAACACAAGCTAGTAAGCGAAGATCGTGCCCTAGACACTCTTACATTGCCAACACCAAACCAGCTGAGATTCGGTCAGGTCCAACTACATCCCAATTTGTTCTCAGATTTCTAAGCATCAAAGTGTTTTAAGAATATCGCCTTCTCATTCCATCTCCTTGTTCACAGGACAGTGCTGTTTATCCCTTCCGTTTGCACTAAGTTGTCTCCATTGGCAGAGTATTCAGCTATTTCCCTCCACCGGCAAGCAGTGTGAGGGGAGGCTAGCGCGGACACACTCGAAACCTCGCTCACATCGGCACAGCCAGTTCCCTCAAGTGTTGGGAATCAGCAAGTTTGATTGGGAGCTTCCTGCAAATATCATTTATCTGAGAAGCGATAAAGATGTTGAGCTGATGGGTAAGACACAAGTGTACTCCGAACTCTCTACCCTCAGGTAAATTCATGTGAGGGCATTTTTGTGCAGCCTGTTTGCTGTTCAAAATCCATCTTCACACAGCAATCCTGCAGAAAGGCTTTTGTAACAGTAACATCGGCTTCGTTGCTGCAATCGGGCAGCAGTGAACATCTGAGACCCAACATTCCCAGATAAAGACAATCCGAGTGAAAGTCTCACTCACTGAGAGTCATCCCCACGTCCCTGAGCTGCGGGGCTGCAGACAGTTTAATGCAGAAGATAGGGTTAACAATGAGACTTTGTTTCACCATCAGCCACTCTGTCCCAGAGACAGGCAGAGGGGCAGCATCAATGTGTGGCGTCACTCACGCGCCGACAGAAGCTGTTCAGCCCATCGAGTTCATAGCGACTCTCTGACGCTTGTGTATCCCTGTGGTTATTCATAGTTGGTGATGTATATCTTAATAATGCGGAGCTGTCCCTGTATCGCAATTTTGTCTCCAACAAATTGATCGAATTGTAATTGACAGCTTTTCATTTCAAGAGGAGGACACTGCTGTGCGAACCAGCATAGGGAATAACTGCAGGGCGTCATGTGCATAGAGCACTCTACATCTGATATCGCTCACCTTCACCAGTTTATTACCAGCTCTGGCAAGAGATTTTGCGAATCAGATCAGAGCACACCGACCGAGAACAGGTAAAGAGCTTCCAAAACTTCACAAGTGTGTTTTCTCATTTGTGTAAATTTCCCGTATGTATCAGTATGAAATATTCATTTCAGATATATTGAATGAAAGGAAGTGGGAAGTGAAACAACATGTAATATGTAGAATGGAGATCTATTATAGAGAAACACTGGAGGGGGCAGTACACACAATGAAACATGGAATTGTCAACGAGTAGAGGATGTTTTCAATCCATTAATTTCATGGTTATGAGCCCAATACGCTCCCACTGGGCCGCTCTGTTAGCGCTGACCGTAGCAGTTTCACACAGTCTTCAGCATTTCGTCTGGCGTATGGCATGTACCTCAGAGGATGATTTCAAAAGGTCTTCACTATTATTGTGTGACACTCTGTGGTGCAGATGTGTCCCGGCTGTGTCAATATAACCTGTGACTAACTTACCACATTCTGTTGGTTTAACTGTGATTTCACTCAATATCACAAAATATGTCACAGTTCAAAGTGAGGCTATGCAGCCCCCAACCAATAAAGAAATGTCTATGGCGGTCGATTGATTGACTTTATTTGATTGATTGATTGTCACATGAACCTCAGTACAGAGAAAACTTTTGTTTGCGATTGGTAAAGGCAGATCATACAAATCAAGGACATGCAGATCACAGCATAAGTAAAACATTTTGGACAGATTAAGGCTTTCAGGTTACTCCGCACAGGACGTGCACTCGGCAAAATCCACATTAACAGGATCAGCATCGTTTGAAGTTAGCGAATCCATTTCTCAGTCTTGTAACGACCTCGAAGAAGTTGCTGTTGTGTGTCTTTAAGCTTCGGTGCCTTGTTCTGAACTCGAGCTCATCAAAATTATACATTCTGCGTCATACATAGAACCAAATGCAAAACTCCAGTGCTCAAGTATGACTTCTCACACGTACATCACCCACCCGAGGCGATATTGCACCCAAAACCAACAAGCCAGAACCGGAACAGAAGCATGATCCATAAATCAGGTGAGTTTCCTTGCTTAAAAAATAGGGGTTTTCTGTTGCTTCGGAGGGAAGGCCGCAGTGAGTTTTAATAACAGCTCCTTGCCATTCTGACTTCCGGTTCCCCGGAGGCTGTGCGAGCCACTTCTTTTGCGAGCGGGCTCCCATCATTGGCAGCTGGACGAACTCATCTTCAATTGCCAATTAGTGTTGTGGAAGAGAAACATGAACACGCTTTTCAGCCCACTATCAAACACGGGGCTGTGGAGCGCGGGAGGGGGTTAGAGGTAGTGGGAGTTATGGAAATTCTGGAAAGCTGTACAAAAGAGAGATCGCACATGCACAGGACTTAATATTCTTCAGGGAACCTTGTGCAAATAACGCCATCTGAGACAGATAGAAATGTGAATAACTGCAGGGAAAGAGAGAATCTCTCCCTGTCATCTGTGTTTGCGTCCTTCTCGAAGTCACAGCGAAGGCTCTGCTGTCTGAATCAGCATGGGATGTTACTGCAGCGAGTCCTGTCGCTCAGGCACGTTGCACCTGATGTGTATAAGTTTTGTCACGTTACCGCCAGCTCAGAGAACAGATTTCAAAGCTCACATCATCCCAGAGTGACAGGGAACAGAAGGAAGTGATTCAGACCATCATCTTACCACCTGCTGGAGAGGAAACGGATGTGGGTGAGTAGACAATCTCATGTTCCCAGCATTTCCAATCTTGGTCTGTGTGACAACAAAAGCAGGAACCAGGAACTGTTTATCATGCTTCTTAAAACAGGCGTGAAAATTTGCAGAGCATAGATACATCTACATGCTGTTAGTGAAATGATGAACAGCAGAGTTCAGTTCACAGAGTATGGTCTGCCCTCTGGGTGATGGGCTCAGCTCCAACTGTGACCCTCTGCTCACCAGATTTGAACACAAACAAAGAAATGACTCAGTGACGAAATCTGTTGAAACGGATTCTGTGAGGAATTGAAAGCGATGGAATGAAAAGGCCCTTGAGAGCGGGATGTAACATTATCTGGGATCGTTTTCCAGACTCGGGGAGAGTGCGCAGTGCTGTTTCCATGGGTCAATAACACGACAGATAGATTGAATAAGCGTCAAATGTTATTGTCGGGATCCCTGTCGCTTCGACACACTGCACCTTTTGTACAATGGTACAAAAGCACGGACGTTTTGTGTAGAGGGGACAACTTCAAAATCGTTACTGAGGCAAAATGCACAAATGAGCGAAAGAACAAAGCAACCACAGAATCTGGTGTTACGTGAGGGGGTAAACCCCCTCTGCTAATGTAAACCAGCAACACAGAAATGATTCACCGCCGTGCTGTATTCTGTTAAAATTCCAGAGGCAAAGAACCAACCCAAAAATCACTACTTAAAGTTAAAAAGAACAAATTTATTGCTTTTTATTGACAGAGAATAATCAACCTACCACTCCTTTCTCGAAACCTTCTGCTCTACAATGCCTTCCCTCACTCCGATCCCAATAACATTTCCAAAAAGGTTCAAATTTAAAAAGCAGATAGTTGTCGAATGTTCTCTTTGTATATTCCTCTGTAGATTTTTTCTCCAGGTCGGTGTTGATGCTTTTTTTCTATGCAATCTATTTCTCCAGATAAGCACTTCTTGGAGATTTTACTAGCATCCTACATCTGTTGGTCTTTTAACTGTTCTCTTTGCTGTTCTTTGTCGCTCTGGGTAACTGTTCCAAATGTCCGATATTTGTCCCACAAAACGTCGGACCGTTTCATTTATTTTAACGTTGTAAAAATATCAAATTCAAACTTGATTGGGACATAATTTAAACTGATTGGCCGAATTAAAATTTGATTTTTGTATCCATGTAACACAGTTCTTAGTTGTTTTCATCAAATGTCATGTTGTTGCCTTGTTCTGAACTCTTTGTGCAGCCAGGCATTTCAGCACCATTAAAAGTACATTACACCCACAACTTCATAACAACGGCATTTGCCAAGATAGTTTATTTCTCTCAACATCGCTCTCTATCAATCTCATGTGCCTGAGATTTGAACAATCTGTGGTTAATGTTAATCAAAACTGCCCTATTCTCAGAGCCTCAGATTTAACACGCCACCTTACTTCTGTCTAACAATATTAAGTTTTGTCGCCGTGTATTTCTTCAGCACACGTTGAGAAGAAATAAAAATGAGAAAAACAGTCACCTGTTTGACTCTGATTTGACCCAATGCTGTTGCAGCCAACAGATTTCAGCTTTAAGTGAAATAGCCTTCATCTTTCCTGTACCAGAAATGAGATTGCATAGCATTGTGGTAAGTTGTCATGAGTTGAATTAGATCCAGCATCATTTCTCGGGGTGAAATTTACTGATGAAATACACGGGGGTTGGGGAGTTCAATTTGGTTAGGACGGGTATGATCCGAGTTCCCTTGATACAAAATCGTTAGAGACGATGGAAATGAGATTTACTGGGAGGTATAGCCACGAGGAAGAAAATAAGTGATTTAATGGGATGGTGGAATAGATGAAGATTCATGCGACATATATCAGGAATGACTGAGTTGTGTCCTAATGGAGATTTTCCAGCGGATGTGAGGTTGGTCAGGGTAAATAAGAGGGAAATTACCTCGTTCAGGTAAGTGTATAACTAGAGGTTAGAGCTTCAAAACCAGCGATGAACGACAACGAAATTTGCAGCAGGTACTTTTTATTCTGAGATTTTGAAATCGGAGATTACTTTTCAGACAGCAAATAAAATTAGAAGATGATTCCAGCATATTTCAAAGGCCAGTTGCAGACACACAAGGAGCGAATTTAACAGGGGCAGAGATTCTGGGCTTCCTGGATGGGGAGGCAAAAGTGACACACTCACAAATTATTTAGCGTTCATCGGAAAGAAATTGCATAATATCTGCAACTGAACATGTTAAGTGTAAGAAGAGCTGGTGGTGTTGAAAGGTGTAGCAGCTAATTCGACGTGAACTACTAAAAATTGTTAATGTACTGAGCTGTTTGTTTAGCTTTGCATTAAATGGAAGCCGGTTAGCTCAGTCCGCTGACGTGCTGAAAATGTGTTGCTGGAACAGCACAGCAGGTCAGACAGCATCCAGGGAACAGGAGAATCGATGTTTCGGGCATAAACCCTTCTTCAGGAATGAGGAAAGTGTGTCCAGCAGGCTAAGATAGAGGGAGGAAGAGAGCTTCTCCAAGGAAGGCATCCTTGTAAGAGGATTTGCAGTAGGTTAAAATCTTCGAGGAGAAAGTGAGGTCTGAAGATGCTGGAGATCAGAGCTGAAAATGTGTTGCTGGAACAACACAGCAGGTCAGACAGCATCTCGGGAACAGGAGAATTGACGTCTCGGGCATAAGCCATTTTTTAGGAATGAGGAAAGTGTCCAACCAGCCCAACCACCCTGTGGCTCAACACTTCAACTCCCCCTCCCACTCCACCAAGGATATGCAGGTCTTTGGACTCCTCCACCGCAAGACCACAACAACACGACAGTTGGAGGAAGATCGCCTGATCTTCCGCCTAGGAACCCTCCAACCACAAGGGATGAACTCGGATTTCACCAGTTTCCTCATTAGCCCTCCCCGCACCTCAAATCCCTCAAACTCAGCACCGCTTTCCTAACCTGCAATCTTCTTCCTGACCTCTGCACCCCTACCCCACTCTGACCTCTCATCCTCACCTTGACCTCTTTCCACCTATCGCATTTCCAACGCCCCTCCCCAAGTCCCTCCTCCCTACCTTTTATCTTAGCCTGCTGGACACACCTCCTCATTCCTGAAGAAAGGCTTATGCCCGAAACGTCGATTCTCCTGTTCCCTGGATGCTGTCTGACCTGCTGTGCTGTTCCAGCAACACATTTTCAGCACGTCAATGTCTTTTCCCAGTCCATCTACATCAACCTGTCGCCCAAATGGAAAAGACACTGAATAAACTGAAAAACTCTGTGCAACTGTGGGAGCAAAATGTGTTTAGAGACAGTCAGATCATGCAATGGGATTCTTGGCTGATCATGTTTCAAATGATACGATTCCCTCAAAATTCACCACCAAGAAGGTGAGGAGTCTTCTCTGGTCAGTAGCAGGGACGAGAACTCTAGGCGATGGGAACTGATGATGAGTCAGCAGAACAATCATTGATTCAGCTGGAATCTGAACAACACTCCGATTCTGGTGGGTCCCAAACCAACAAACTTTGAATCGCAATCTTAACAATGCAGTAGAGGTCCAACACGTCTTTCATTGGGCTGCAGAGCTGCGCTAACCTCCATTTCACTGCACTCAAAGTTACGGTGTTCAAGTCTTTCATCAAACTTCGGTTTATCCTCGCACCACTTCCCAGTACCTGGGCCTTGTCCGTGCATGCTCTAGCTCCTCAAGTGTTCAGCTGAATACTCCTGAAGTGTTTTGATGACTCTTAGCTTTACCACAAGTTCAAATAGTGAGTTCCAGAAAAACAACACTCTCAGGATGTAAACATTCTTCCTAAATCTTCTCTGAACATTCTCTCTCTAGCTTTTCATCTATATCCCTGGTTATTAACCCTTTCCATAAGAAGTTTATTACTGTCACACATACCTAATCCCTTTCTGTGCACGTTAATCAATTTCTCTCTCAGCTTTCTCCGCTCTCAGATAAAGAGGCCCAGACGAGCTCATCCATCTTTGCAGTGGCGTGAGTGTCGTGCTTTAAAAGCACAGCCGGTCAGGCAACATCCGTGGAGCAGGAGAATCGATGTTTCGGTCATAAGCCCTTCATCAGGAATGAGGATTTTGAGTCGGGGTTGAGGGAGAGGAATGGGGTTCGTGGTCAGGTGATGGGAAAGTGAATGAAGGTGAGGGAGAATGTGATAGTTCAGAAGGAGAATTGATGGACGGATCCGGACAGCAGAGCCTAGTTGGGACTGGGATAATGGAATGGCAGTGGCTCGTGCCCGAAACATCGATTCTCTTCTCCTCAGATGTTGTCTGACGTGCTGTGCTTTTGCAGCACTACACTCTCGACTCTGAGCTCCAGCACCTGCAGCCCTCACTTCCGCTTATCTTCGCAGAGGGAATGGTCTAGCTCAGGCACCACCTTGGTAAATCTACTCTGACCACGCCCCCATGTAAACACACGATTCCTTAAGGCTGGCAATCAGAACAGAACAAAATTATCCGAAGAAAAGCAGAAATATCTGAACAAAATCAGCAGGTTTAGTGCATCTAGGAGAGATTTTCGAACCAAACGATCCGCTTTTGGAATGAATGTATGTGTAGGTGGGGCAGGAATGTGAAAGAAGGTGGACAGGGTCTAAAATGATTGAACTCGATGTTGGATATTGAAGATTGTAGGTCTGTCAGCAGGAAATGACGTGCCGCTCTTCCAACTCGCGCTGTGCTGTGCGGGAGCTGTACAGCAGACCAAACTGAAATGGAGACATGGGAACACATTGGGCTGTTGCAGTGACAGGAACCTGGAAGCTCAGGGTCATTTTTTGCTTGCAGACAGAACGTAGGTGTACATGCGTTTGCCACCCGCTATGTGTTTCCCCAGTCCAGACGAGATTACATTATGAGCAGAAAATACAGTTTGCTAAATTGAGTGATGGGCAGATAAATCACTGGAACCTTACACAATGAGGAGGGACATCATAACCGTGCAGCATTACACCTTCTGAGATTTTGTGGAATGGTGCCATATGGGAAAGTGTTGGGGGTCAAGGAGGATTGGACGAGGATGTACAGAGAGAAGTTGTCCCGCATTGTGCCGATATTCAGTTATATGGGCAAGTGGGGAAAGGGCAGTAAAATGCATATCTTCCTGAGCTTCCTGTTATAAGCAAATACCTAGTTACGGAGCAAAACTACTTAATGATTTTCATGCCAACACCGACACTAGGTACAGCTGACAGAAGTCACGTGCTTACACTGTCACTGTCAGTCTGTCTCCCTGGGAGCAGTAGTAGTCCCCCTCGCTGATTAAGACAACACAGTTCTTCCTGTGATATATCCCTTCGAGAATGGAAGGACAGCTATTAATAACCTTTACTTAGAACGGAATATCTGTATTGCTCAATAAGAATCGCGTAACTATTCTAACTCCTTTTTAAAGTCACTTGACCCATAGCCTTGTATGTCTTGGCATCACAAATTCACATCTAAATACTTCGGAAAGTTATGTGGATTTTTGCCTCTCCGAGTCTTGCATGCACTGTGTTCGAGATTTCAACCACCCACTGTTTGAAAACGTTTTTCCACGCATTCACTATAACCTTTCCGCCTCTGACCTTAAATCGGTGTCCCCCCGTGATCGAAAGCTCTATCAAAGTAAAACATTTATTTCAGTCTACGCTATTCATATCCCTCAGTACTTTGTACATCATAATCATGCCGCCAACACCCCCCCCCCCCCCACCCCACCCAATCTCCTCTGCTCCAACTTGTCCACTCTCTCTTCTTCAGCCCAGACAATATCCTGGCGAATCTCCCCTGCATCGTTTCCAGCGCTGTCACATCCCTGCTATAATGTGAATTGCATAACTACATACAACAGTCTCGCTAGAGCTGAATGAACAAGTAAAATAAATGATGCGAAAGTCCACAGAAACTGATGTTTTTTAGAATAAAGTTTCTTTTCCTCACTGCTGTCCTGTGCCCTTTACCTGAGCCTGATGTTTCAATAATCGCTGATCCATGTCAGTAATAGCTACGACATGAGGATTGATCTCACAACCGCGGCATCAAAATGGATCAACTGGTTTGAAGGTCCCGATGGTGAGACTTGGGCATGGTCACACAGCAACTGTGAGCACAGCAGCACAGGCTGAACGAGATCAATGTGAAAGTGTTTGTAAGGGAAATGGGAGGGGGAACCTAAAGGAGTTAAGTGATTGCGGGAGGGAGGGAATTCTCCGAGAAGGGGTGAGTCTCAATCCTGATATATGACTCACAGAGATGTGAGAGAGAGAGGGGTTTGCTGAGAAAAAAATGATAATCTCTGAGAATGCTTTCATGTAAAATCAACTAATTCCTTTCTGTGTTTCTTCAGAATGAGTCACAAGGAGTGAAATGCAGTGATTCGGATTCGTACGAGCTTACTGAGGCCACAATGCAGAATATTTTAACATTCAAACCATCACTGAGTCATGCAGAGACACGCGTTTAAAAACAGCAATAACTAGAGTGACAGAGGAGATGTTAGGAAGAGTAGCAGATGCACAACAGGAATATTCGGTGCGCAATAGCAGATATGTGGGAATCCAGAATTAGCTGAATCTTTAAATTCGATATCCCCAGACGCTGTGGTGGTTCCATCGAGGACTGCGTGTTGATGACTGAGTTTGATAGATTTCTAGAAAACAAAAGGTTCAGGGGATAGGGCGGGATATTGGTGTAATTTATGTTTCAATAACAATGTGTTATTAACATTGTGTTAATAACAGTTTCTTCACCAACTTCCCCACACAAGGAAGCACCCATTGCTGCAGTCAGTCACATAACCCTAGTCCCTAGACCCGGAATCAGACAAACTTCGTGGCGCAGCCGCGAATACCAAACTGGAAGTGGGGGTGGAAATGAGCATGTGAAGCTATTCTGTGGCACCAGTGACATGATTGGTAAAGGCGCCTTCATGGAGTCATAGAGTCATAGAGATAGACAGTATGGAAGCAGACTATTTGGTCCATGCCGACCAGATATCCCAACCCAATCTAGTCCCACCTGTCACCCGGCCCATATCCCTTCAAACCCTTCCTATTCATATACCCATCCAAATGCCATTGAAATTTTGCAATTGTGCCAGCCTCCACCACTTCATATGGCAGCTTATTCCATACATGCACCACCCTGTATGTGAAAAAGTTACCCCTGATGTCTCTTTTATATCTTTTCCTTCTCAATCTAAATCTATGCCCTCGCATTCTGGACTCGCGACCCCAGGGAAAAGACTTTGTCGACTTATCCAAGAGCGTGAAATGCTGAGGCTGGGAGTGCTTCTGGTCAATTGGCTCAGAAGAAGCGTGCTGGAGCTTCAAGTGAGAGGTCGATGTATTAAAAGCGTTCTAAGAGATTTTCCTTAACAAAGTAGTATTTTGTTACTTTGACAGTAAGAACTGCTTTTGCTCACATCGTCCCCACATCAGTCTCTTGCTCCAGTAAACACTCCAATCCAGCGTACATTGCTTCCATTCCACAAAGAAACGCGTCCTATTCTCGCCCCATCTGGGATAATCTGAATTGACAATGTCATTCTTTGAATGGAGAAATGCAGCAGGGAGTTGTTAGTGCAGCGGTGGTCTATTGGGCTAGTAATTTTTGGAGACTGGAACGTGGCTGCTGCTGTTCATTAAATTCGATGAATAAAATCTGGAAAATAAACCCAATCTCAGGAACAGAGACAATAACTTTATATTGCTGAAAACTTATTCATTAATGTCCCTTCGAAAGGGAAATCTGCCGACTGTCAACAGTCCTGTCAACATGTGACTCCAGACCCACAACAATGTGGTTCAGCCATGAATGCCCTCTGACTCAGTTCGAGGTGAATTAGAATGAACAATAAATGCTCTTCAGACCAATGATAGCCACATTCCGTGGGAGATTAAGGAAGAATAAAAATGCATGGACAACAGGCGAAGGGGGAATCGTGTTTGTGTGGACTCGAATTCAACTGATTATCAAACTAAATAGACACAAGGATACCCATAGCGCCAAGAAGTCAGGGCCATAGGGTGACGGCAGGAAGGGATTCAATTACGCGCTGAGGTGTAAACTCACTTACTCAGTCACAGTGCGCATAAGTCATTCACCACTCCCATATGTGAGAAGTGATCCCGCAGAAGACCAACTGGCAAAGTCACCAGCAAGTTTACAAATGACAGCAGAAGTTCGATTCTGCTGTTATTGCAGTCGTTAATCCCAACCAGCAATGAAACCTGTTCGCATGTGTGTTTCCAGTGGAGTTCCACTGTTTTCTGATGTAGATCAGTGATTTAGACTTAGTTGTAGGAGCCATGGTTTAGAACTTTGCTGATGATGCAATAATTGATTATGGTGAAGAATGCCAGGGACTGCAGGGATGCATCAATCAGGTAGAAAGGTAAAATGCTCAATAGATTTGAATCCAGATCAATGAAAGTTAATGAATTTTGGGAGAAGAAACAATAACAGTGAGTATTCTGTGTGGTGTAGACGGACAAAAAGATCATGGAGTGGGAATTCACGATCGCTAAAGTTCAATGGACAGGGGAATCATTTGGAAGAAAGTACGTTCTGCAGATTTTGGGAATCAGAATCAATATTAGAGTGGTGCTGAAGAAGCACAGCAGGTCAGGCAGCATCTGAGTTGCAGAAAAAAATGACGTATCGGTCAAAAGCCCTTCATCAGGAATAAAGCTGCGAGCCTCGAGGGTGCAGAGATAAACAGGAGGACTGGGTCTGGGAAGAATTTAGCTGAGAGTGCAATAGGTGGATAGAGATGGGGTTAAAGGTGATAGGTCAGAGGAGAGGGTGGAGCGGATAGGTGGGAAGTAAGATAGACAGATGGGACAGGTCAATAGGATGGTGCCAGTCTAGAAGGCTGGAACTCGGATAAGGTGGGCGTGGAGAGATAAGGAAGCTGGTGAAGACCATATTGATGCCCTGGGGTTGAACATCCCAAGGTGGACGATGAGGCGTCAGGTGTTGACGGAATGGCGGTGGAAGAGGCGCAGGAACTGCATGTCCATGGGAGAGTGGGGGGGGGGGGGAGGGAGGGAGTTGATGCGTTTGGTTATGGGGAGTTGCGGTTGAATGTTGCAGGTGTACTGGAAATGTTCGCTGAAGTGCTCTGCGAGAAGGTGTCTGTTGGCCCCAATGTAGAGGAGACCAACCGATGCAATAAATGACATGTGTGGCAGTGCAGATTCACATTTGATGGATGTGGAAGGATCTATTGGAGCCTTGGAAGGATGTGATGGGGAAGATGTGGGTGCAGGTTTTGCAATTCCTGTGGTGGCAAGGGAAGGTGCCGGGAGGGGAGGGTGGGTCATTGGAGGGCGTGGGCTTGACTAGGTAGTCGTGCAGGAAACAGTCTTAGTGAAAAGTGGGTAGGGGTGGCGAGGGAAATATATCCCTCAAGTTCAGTGTTACTGACACCTTTTACAAACTCACTGACTCCCACAGCTGTCTGGATTATACCTCCTCCCACCCCGTCTCTTGCACAAATGTGATCCTATATTCCCAATTCTTCCACCTCCATCGCATCTGCTCCCAAAGGAGAATCACAGCGTTTCAGGCAGCATCCGAGGAGCAGTAAAATCGACGTTTTGGGCTAAAGCCCTTCGTCAGGAACACAGTCAGAGAGCCTGAAGGCTGGAGAGATAAATGAGAGGAGGTTTGGGGTGGGGAGAAAGTAGCATAGAGTACAATAGGTGAGTGGGAGAGGTGATGAAGGTGATGGGTCAGGGAGGAAGGTGGAGTGGATCGGTGGAAAGGAAGATAGGCAGGTAAGACAAGTCATGGGGACATTGCTGAGCTGGAAGTTTGGAGCTGGGGTGAGGTGGGGGAACGGTAAATGAATAAACTGGTCAAGTCTACATTGATGCCCTGGGGTTGCAGTGTTCTGAGCAGAAGATGAGGTGTTCTTCCTCCAGGCGTCGGTTGTGAGGGAGTGGCGGTGTAGGAAGCCGAGGAGCTCCATGCCCTCAGCTCAGTTAGAAGGTGAGTTGAACTGTTGGGCCACTGGGCAGTGTGGTTGCTTGGTGCGTGTGGCCCAGAGATGTTCCATAAAGCGCTCTGCTAGGAGGCGTCCTGTCTCCCTAATGTAGAGTAGACCGCATCAGGAGCAACGGATACAATAAATTATATTGGTGGATGTGCAGGTAAAACTTTGATGCCTGTGGATGGCTCCTTTGGGGCCATGGATGGAGGCGAGGGAGAAGGTGTGGACGCAGATTTTGCAATTATTGCGGTGGCAGGGGAAGGTGCCAGGACGGGAGGATGGGTTGTTGGGGGGCGTGGACCTGACCAGATAGTCACGGAGGGAACGGTCTTTGTGGAAGGTGAAATGGGATAGGGAGGGAAATATATCCCTGGTGGTGGGGTCCGTTGGAGGTGGTGGAAATGTCGGCGGATGATTTTGTTTCTGCGAAGGTTGGTAGGGTAGAAGGTGAGCACCTTGTTATTGTTGGAGGGGTTGAGTCTGAGGGCGGAGGTTCAGGATGTGGACAAGATGCATTGGAGGGCATCTTGAACCACATGCGAAGGGAAATTGCGGTCTCTAAAGAAGGAGACCATCTGGTGTGTTCTGTATTCTATGCTACTTTCTCTCCACCCCCACCCTACTCTCATTTATCTCTCCACCCTTCAGGTTCTCTGCCTGTATTCCTGATGAAGGGCGTTTGCCCGAAACTTCGATTTTTCTGCTCCTCGGATTCTGCTTGAACTGTTGTGCTTTTCCAGCACCGCTCTAATCTAAACTCTGCTTTCCAGCATCTGCAATCATCGTTTTTACGCTCTGCTCCCAAAGGACAAGTTCCACCACAGAACAAACCAGATGGCCTCCTTCTTTAAAGACCGGAACTTCGCAATCTATGTGGTTGAAGATGCCCTCCAACGCACCTCATCCATGTTCCGTACTCCACCCATGAACCCCAAACCTCCAACCACAACAAGACAGAACCCCCAGGTCCTCATCTTCTATCCCACCAACCTCTGCATAAATCACATCATCCGCTGACAGTTTCGCCAACTCAAAACGGATCCCATCACCAGGGATAGGTTCTCCTCCCCAGCCCTATCCACTTTCCACCAAGACCATTCGCTCTGTGACTACCTAGTCAAGTCCACGCCCTCCAATGTCCAACCCTTCCCTCCCAGCACCTTCCTCTGCCACCGCAGGAATTGCAAAACCTGCGCCCACATCTACCCTTTCATCTCTGTCCAAGGCTCGAATGGAGGCTTACAAATCCATCAAAGTTTCACCTGCACTTCCACACATGTCATTTCTTGTGTCCGTTGCTCCCGATGCGGTCTACTCTAAATTGGGGAGACCGGATGTCTTCTCATAGAGCACTTCAGAGAATATCGCCAGGACACCCACAAGAATCAATCCCAGTGCCCTCATGGCCAAACATTTCAACTCCCCCTCCCACTCTCCCGAGCACATGCAGATCTTGGGCCTCCTCCATTGGGCCTCCTCATCTTCCGCCTCGGGACCCTTCAAACCCAGGGCATCAATTGGGACTTCACCAGTTTCCTCATTTCCCCTCCCCCTACCTTACCCCAATTCCAAACTTCCAGCTCATCACCGTCCTCCTGACCTGTCACACCTGTGCATCTTCATTCCCACCTTTTCACTACACCTCTTCCCTGAAATATCATGTTCACCCTCCACCTCTATCCACTTACTGCACTCGCAGCTACCTTCTCCCCAGCCCCGCCCCACTCCCATTTATCTCTCCAACCAATATGCTCCCAGTCCCATTCCTGATGAAGGGCTTTTCCCTGTAATGTTCATTTTTCATGCTCATCAGATGCTGCCGGACCTGCTGTGCTTCTCCAACACCACTCTAATCTTGAGGGGAATCAGTTGATTGGGAGCGTTTTCGGATATTTTCTATTGTTGACCACTTTAGCAGCTACCAGTTTAGGGAACAGCTAAAGGACTGAGCACAAGTCAAGTCACCACATAAACATTTTTTTTTAATTGTAAGATAAAACATGGAAAGCAGAAGTATGCAAATTTGCCCATCAATACTGTTTCACCAATGAGTTTATCACTGATTCCTTTCCAGATCAGAGTGCTATGGGCCTTGGAGGGGAACTTGAAAATGCTGGTGTTTCGTTGCAACCTCCGATCTTGTCCTTTTGGTCAGTACAGCTATTGAGCTTTGAAGGTTCTGTCAAATATGCCCACATGAATTACTCCAGTGCATCCTTTAGTTGGTGCACTCTGTTGCAAGTGTGCCTAAGCGGTGAAGAGAATGAATATTGCAGGTATTGACGAGGGTACAATCAAGTGACTGCATTGCCGTGGACCGTGTCCAGTTCCTTAAGTGTTACTGAAGTTACACCTATCGAGGCAAATGGAGAGAGTTATGTTCCACGTCTCATTTGTGCCTTGCAAACGATTTAAGATTCACGGAGACACAAGCTGAGTTTATAATCAAAAAATGACTACCAAAGGACATGTTTTTGTTGGCAAATTGTTTATATAGCCAGTTTCTATCTGTTTATTTTTCTAAATACTAGCTCTGTGGACTATTACATTGGATAATTTGGTTACAGTAAAGCCATTGAATGTCAGTGGGATATGATTAGATCCTCATTTGTCAGAGTTATCATTATTCTATTTCGTCCTTGTGTGGACCAATCTGATTCCAGTCGCTGTCTGATTTCAAGTTTCAATTCCCGTCTGTGCTTGAAATTTCAATGGTTTCTTTGCATAAATGTCTCCACGTGCCTTAATAATATGTAAGGACGCTGCAGGGGACAGCAGAGATTAATGAACATGTTGTCAACACAGGAGAAAATGGAGCTTTGTGGGATGATTGGTTAGGCTGGGATTATTCTCCTTGAAACAAAGGACGCTGAGTGCAGCTCTATAATCACGTAATAACATTTATACACGTTCAATATTCATGGGAACTTGACAGGGTAGTTACTGGCATGTGGTTTACTCTGGTATGAGGGGAGCACCAGAGGACATAAACTCAGAATTAGGTATTGCCAAATTAATTCAGAAATGGGGAGTAATTTCTTTGCTCAGGGGCCAGTGAATACGTGGAACCCCTTACCAAAACTGTTGTTGAGGCTGAGTTGCTGTGTATTTTCAAACTGTGCCAGACAGATATTTAACGAGAAAGACGATGAAGCTTTGTCGAGGCAATGCAGGAGAATGGAGTTGAGGATTATCAGATCAGCCATGAGTTCATTGAATGGTGGAGTTGACTCGATGGGCTGAATGGCCTACTTCCAATCTTACATCATTTGGTCTAACTCCTTACTTTATCGATAAATTTAGAATTTTGAGGGGATGGGATGAAGTGATAGAAAATGTTTCCAAACTGATCAGACAGATTAGGAACTAGGCTCATAACCTCATGAACAAGAAATGTGCTGTGGCCTGGAGACAACAAATGGCACTGGGCACACCGCAGATGGGTATGTGCAGAAGTTGTATTTGCTAAAGAAAATTGGTGGATCTAATATTGTTGCCAAATTGGCGTCATGCTGGATGATGGATCGCGGTATGATTCACACAGCAAAAGGTTGTGAAAGAATGAAAGTTTCGTTTCATTGGAAAGGTTTTCTGTGGTTCCAATTCCAATTGACTGTTTGAAATACTGATCAGAAAGTTGTGTGGAATGTTACATTAAAATTCACAATCCCACTGGATAAACTATTGCACCCAATCTCTCCATATTTGTTTCACTTTCATTCGAAGTAAATTTATAGAAAGTCAAGATGGAATGAAAGGAGGAAAGAAACGTTTGCACTCCTTTTCATTATCCCAATTTAACTTACAACAGAATCAAATTGCTTTATTTCGACTTTGATGAGGTATCAATTTATCACAAATCTCCAATGCAATGAAGGACAAGAGCAAGATTCTCCATCCAGTGTATCCTAAAGATGCGAGGTACAAAGGGAAACCACAGGTATGTTTGATATAAGCAACAGCCAGAGTAGGATTCAAATCCACACATGCACAGTGAAAGAGCAACCTGATGCGTTAAACTCTGGGCCACTTAAGTCCATGGAAAAGGGGCTCACATATAACCACATCAAGATTACATATGGTGCACCTCGGGGAGAAGAAATTCCCTGAGCAGAATCGAATTCACACCATTATGTTTCTTCTTTCAGCGGAATAATAATATCAGCAAAATCCAAGGAATTGACTTGTCCTTGGAAGGAATACCCTGTCCTTGATTTATTCCGAGTCGGTACTGTCTCAGAATGAACCAGCAAACATGTAATTCCCGTCACATTCATACACTTAGTCTTGACGCATAATTTCTTCAGACAGTTTCTCTCTCACGTGAAGAAGTATATACGGAGAGAGAAGTGAAGGTGATGTTTTAGATCGATGGACTTTCTCAAATGGATGAACCTGAAGTGGGTAAAATTCCCGGAAATGCGGTGTTGTTCGTTTCATATTATTAATTTTGCTGCAACTTCACTTTGTTCATTGGAATGATCGGAAGTGAATTGCATTTACATGATTGAAATGTTTAATGTTGTATTGAATTTTGCTCCGAATTCATTCCAGCTTAAAGAAAATATTGATGAGAAAACAGAAGGCTAAATTACAAAACAAGATGCCAGTTTTGATGCTCAGTTACGTTGGCAGATTTCAGTGGGTATCAAATGAACCCAACATCATGGCGATTGTCGTCCCACCTTTAAACCATGGGATTAAAGCACGAAATCGATCTCTAAGAAACGGGTCACTTCCTATTCATTATGGAATTTCTTTCCTTGATAATATACAAAATCTGCTCAGTTCCATTTGTAATGCTGCATGTGAAATATTAATAGAAATCTTTCAAAACTCTGAAGTATTTTTTTTTGCTGAATCTTATTCAGCTGCATACGTTTGCGATATTTCTTTATATCTGAAGTCGTCCAAATTAGACATTGTTTCCTCGCACCTTCCACCCCCACATCCCACTTTTACACTTTTACCGAGCCACAGGTTGTCTCTCTCCTGGAAAAACTCACTGCTTGTGTGTCTCTAAATGTGCCTTTCCAAATATTTTGGAAACGGATTCTCTGAGTGACATAAATTCTGCTCCCATCATTTCTTTGTCCTACATCGATGGTTTTGAAAGCCTGACGTTCAGAAATATACGAACTTGAAATAGTGAATTTACCACCTATTTACTCTCTCCAAACCTCACATACCCTGGAAAACTTGCATTCGGTTTTCCTTGGTTCAGATTCAAGTTTTCCAAAACACAAATAACTAAAATGCCATCCCCACTAAACGCCGTCAGCATCATCTCTAATGCCTTAGCTCCCCAGTAAAAGCTGGCAGTGTCCTCTCTGATAGAATCACAGATTCTCTACAAGGCAGAAAGTCCAATTCAGCCAATCGAGTCTGTCGGGACACTCTGAACAGCATCTCAACCAGACCTAGCTCCCCTCTCTATTACTGCAGGCCTCTGGCTTGTAATTTTAAATAAACCTGCTGCAATAAAACCTGGCATCGTGTGACTGCTGACCTTATCACTGCGTTACCCATGGCTAATTCACTTAACTTACTGAATTCACTCCCCCTGGACACATCGGCGCAATGTAGCATTGCCAATCCACCTAACCTATAGACTTAACAGCAGTGCGACCCACTGAGCAAATGTACCATCACATTGAACACTAGCTGTATCATGTGTAATGGCTTTACACACTGGTAAGTCCGCCTAGTGAAAGCAAGCGGCCCCCGTCAACCCGAATTCAATGCATTCAAACGCGGTTCTACGCTGTACATCCTCATTAGTGCTGCCGGAAATGTTTTTGCACTCGGATCTGAGTGAGTTTACTCTTTTTCTTACTCAGATTCCTGCTTTAAGTAAACATATCAGTCAGGAACAACTCTATATAATGGTTTTCATTGCAACACAAACACAATGTGCAGTTTACAGAAATTACGTGCTTGCACTTTCACTGACGCTCTCTGCCCCAGGGGCTGCAGTCCTTCCCCAGCTGATTTAGACAGCACTGTCCTTCCTGTGACATATCCAATCGAGAATGGAAGGCCAGGCATTAATAACCTTCACTGGGGAACAGAGCTACAGGTTTAAAACTTTCACGGTGCCCCCAGCGGAGAATTGAGCCCTGTGACAGGAGGGAACACTAACCACGATACTGTGGAGGACAAAAACATCGAAGGAAGCCCTTTAGCCTGTTGTGGCTGCACTTGTCCAACACAACTGCTTAACGACCTGAATCAAGTTTTTCATTGTTTAGCCTATAGTCTTATATGTTTTGGCATCACAAATTAACATCTCAATTTTTTCAGGTCGGAAGGGTCTCCACCTCTCTGACTCTTTCCGCACATCTACCCAAAACCTTCTGCCTTTTCCCGAAATCTCTTGGCCCCAGTGTTCGATCCCTCCATCAATAACAAACGTTTTTTTCAGTCTATATTATCCATATCCCTCATTATTTTGTACATCTCAGTCATATCTTCTCCAATCTCTTCTGCTCAGCGACAAACAACCCCAGTCTGTCCAATCTCTCGACATAACTGAAACTCTTCAGCCCAGACAATATCCCATTGAATCTCTCCTGCAACGTTCCCAGTGCGATCACATCATTGCTATACTGTGAATTGCAGAACTGCACACAGTAATCTAGCTAGAGCCGAATTAACTTTTTTGTTTCTATTCTGTTACAGTATGAGGGCGTCGCTGGCTCGGCAGGATTGATTGTGATCCCTAATTGCACAGCGGGCAGTTGACACTCAACCGTATTGCAGTGAGTCTGGAGTCACATTGAGGCCCGACCAGGTAGGAATGGCAGGTTCCTTCCTCAAAGGACGTTAGTGAACCCGATGGTTTTGTTTTTTCAACAGTTGACCATGGATGTACAGGTGTTATTAGATTCGTAATTCCAGATATTTATTGAATCTCAATTCTAACACCTGGCATGGTTGGAGTCAAACGCGGGTCCCTGGTTCGTTTGCTTATTGTCTGAATTAACAGTCCAGTGGTAATAGTGCTCAGCCATTGCAGAAAACCCGTGAAACTAATCTTTCTCAATGAAGTCACTTTTCCTCGATATTGTCCTGTGTCATTTTCCTGAGCTTGACTCCCAATAATCGCAAGTCCATATCAGTAAAAGCTGCTACCTGAGGATTGGCCTTACAACAGCGGTAAGCAAATGAAGCAACTGGTCTGCAGGTCCCTATGGTGGGGTTGGGCACATTCACCCAGCAACAGTGACCGCAACAGCACAGAGTGAAGATTATCAATGTGAGAGTCAGTGTAAGATTCTGCAGTGCCTTAATGAAATAGGAAATGACTCCACAACCACATGATGAAAGAGCAGCGCTCCCAAAACTAGTGCCCAGTTAAACCTGTTACACTCAAACCTGCTGTTGTGTGATTTTTAACTTTGTACACCATAGTCGAAAACTGGCATCTCTAAATTAATGAAATGGGGGTGTGAGACGGAAAGTTCGGTTAATGATCGAAGGAGGGAGAGAAATCTCTGAGAACGTGTGGATTTGAATTCTGACATATGAAACACAGGGATGTAAGCGAGCAGAATTTGAAGGGAAAAGATAATCACCTTTGGAGAAAATTACCATGTGAAAACCACTGATTCCTTTGTGTTTCGCAAAAACTGGGGCAGATAGAGCAATTAGTGCCGTGACTCGGATTCGAACCGAAGTTGCTGCGGCCACAACGCAGAGTACGGACCACTATACGATCACGGCACTGCACAGACGCGCACGCTGGCACTGCGCAATAAGTACTGTATCATAGGAAATGTTAGGCAGCGCCACAAATGAACAATATCAGTGCTAAGCGAACAGTGGCAGATACGTGGGAACTCAGAATGGGCTGACTGTTTAATATCGGTTCCCCCAGTGGCTGTGGTGATTCCATTATTTATATGCTGTAGGCTGAGATAAACAGATTTCTCGAAAACATCAAAAACTCCGGGGACAGTACAGGTGTTGTTGAAATGTATGCTTCAATAGTAATGCAGTTTAACATCGGCTACTTCACCAGTTTCCCCACACAAGGCAGTAACCACTGCTGCCACATCGTCCCAATTCCCAGCCCCAGAATCTGAGGAATGGAGTAGCGCAGTCGCGAAGATCCAACTGGAAGTCGGGATGGGAATGAGGTCGCACAGATACTCGAAAACTCCAGTGACACAACCGGTGAATGCAGGGCATTTCTATGACAGTTTAGAGGCGCAAGCAATTGCGAGGTTGGGAGTGCTTCTGGTCAAAGGCGGGGCAGAAGGGTAATTTTTTGCCGTTTATTGCAATCTACAGTGCATCTTGCTGAGACAGCTGAGTGCCACAACTGGAGCGAGGGCGGCTGGTTTGAAGTTTGAACTTGCTTCACTATCACCAATTTGCCTGGAATGAATTGCTCTCACCATTTTCATTTCCAATTGTTTAATATCTCCCTGCAGTCTGCGGCTTTCTTCCTCATGGTTAATTGCATGACTAACTGTTGTATGATCTGCACACTGCTAAATCACGGCCACTACAAGTGAATATGAATCATTGATCTATATGAGAAAACAGTGGAACTCACTGCAGGCATGCTTTGTCGGTTTGCAGGCGACGCCAGAATTGTAGACAGTGAGGAAGATTATCTAAGTTTCAAAAGGATCTTAATCCAATGAGTCGTTGGACTGAAAAATGTAACATGGAGTTCAATCTGGATAAATGGAAGGTATTGCATTTTGGTACAACAACAAGAGTAGGGCTTTGCGTAGTGTTGGAGAACACAGAAGCTGGGGTGCAGGTGCATAATTCCTTGTAGTTTGCATCACCTACAGACAAGATGGTTCAAAGGCATTTAACATACTTCCATACTTAACATACTTAACATACAAGGCAGTGTTGTGTGATTTTTAACTTTGTACACCATAGTCCAACACCGGCATCGCTAAATTAATGAAATGGGGGTGTGGGACGGAACGTTCAGTTAGTGATCGAAGGAGGGAGAGAAATTTCTGAGAACGGGTGGATTTGAATTCTGACATATGAAACACAGGGATGTGAGCAAGCAGAATTTGAAGGGAAAAGATCATCACATTGGAGAAAATTACCATGTTAAAGCAACTGATTCCTTTGTGTTTCACAAAAACTGGGACACTTAGAGCGATTAGTGCCGTGACTCGGATTCGAACCGAGGTTTCTGCGGCCACAACGCAGAGAACTAATACGATCACGGAGTCCCACAGAGGCGCATCAGCAGCATGCAATAAGTACTGTATCACAGGAAATGTTAGGCAGCGCACCAAATGCACAATATCAGTGATGAGCGAACAGTGGCAGATACGTGGGAACTCAGAATGGGCTGACCGTTTAATATCGGTTCCCCCAGTGGCTGTGGTGATTCCATTATTTGTATACTGTAGGCTGAGATAAATAGATTTCTCGAAAACATCAAAAACTCCGGGGACAGTGCAGGTGTTGTTGAAATGTATGCTTCAATAGTAATGCAGTTTAACATCGGCTACTTCACCAGTTTCCCCACACAAGGCAGTAACCACTGCTGCCACATAGTCCCAATTCCCAGCCCCAGAATCTGAGGAATGGAGTGGCGCAGTCGCGAAGATCCACCTGGAAGTCGGGATGGGAATGAGGTCGCACAGATACTCGAAAACTCCAGTGACACAACCGGAGAATGCAGGGCATTTCTATGACGGTTTCGAGGCGCAAGTAATTCCGAGGTTGGGAGTGCTCCTGGCCAAAGGCGGGAGACAAGGGAAAATTTGTTGCCGTTTATAGCAATCTACAGAGCAGCTTGCTGAGACAGCTGTGTGCCACAACTGGAGCGTGAACGGCTGGTTTGAAGTTTGAACTTGCTTCACTATCACCAACTTGCCTGGAATGAATTTCCTTCACCATTTTCATTTCCAATTGTTTAATTTCTCCCTGCAGTCTGCGGCTTTCTTCCTCATGGTTAATTGCATGACTAACTGTTGTATGATCTGCACACTGCTAAATCTCGGCCACTCCAAGTAAATATGAATCATTGATCTATATGAGAAAACAGTGGAACTCACTGCAGGCATGCTTTGTCGGTTTGCAGGCGACGCCAGAATTGTAGATATTGAGGAAGATTATCGAAGTTTCAAAAGGATCTTCATCCAATGAGTCGTTGGACTGAAAAATGTAACATGGAGTTCAATCTGGATAAATGGAAGGTATTGCATTTTGGTACAACAACAAGTTGCGTCGTGTTGGAGAACACGGAAGCTCGGGGTGCAGGTGCATAATTCCTTGTAGTTTTCATCACCTACAGATAAGGTGGTTCAAAGGCATTTAACATACTTCCCTTCATTGTTCAGTCCTTCGTGTATAGGAGTCTGGACGTTATGTTGAAGCTTTGCAGGACATTGATGAGGCCTCTTCTTGAATATTATGTCCAGTTCCGGTCGCCCAGTTGTAGGAATGATATTATTCAGCTGGAGCAGGTTCAAAAAAGTATGCACGCATGTTGCTGTGTGTGGAAGGTTTGAGTTATAATGAAAGGCTGGATAGGCTGAGA
Organism: Chiloscyllium plagiosum; assembly: GCF_037043375.1. Lineage (NCBI taxonomy): Eukaryota > Metazoa > Chordata > Chondrichthyes > Orectolobiformes > Hemiscylliidae > Chiloscyllium > Chiloscyllium plagiosum. The sequence continues at coordinate 89,031,651 of NW_028270159.1, forward strand.
CTATTTTCAGCTTCGAGATCTGGGTGCTGGACAACCACAACAGGTAAGGCAACATCCCAGGAGCAGGAGAATAATTTTTTTTGCGCAAGTGTTCTTCATCAGGCTCTTCCCCGAAATGTCGATTCTCCCGCTCCTCAAATGCTGCATGACCTGTTGTGCATCCCAGCACAAAACTCTGGATTCTGATCTCTCATCTCAGTTCTCACTGTCCCGAAGTTGAGACTGTTTTCACTCTAGGTTAGGGGTTTGAACGGCGACCTGACAGAATTTGGGAGAAGATTTGTAGCTCAGATGCTCGTTGTTGTGGTTCTGTTTGCCGAGCTGGAAATTTTTGTTGCAAATGTTTCGTCCCCTGTCTAGGTGACATCCTCAGTGCTTGGGAGCCCCCTGTGAAGCGCTTCTGTGGTGTTTCCTCTGGCATTTATAGAGGCCTGTCCGAGCCGCTTCCGGTTGTCAGTCCGGCACACTGCAGCACACCAGAACTGCAAAAAGAGGAAGAGGAACACATGTACAAGGTATTCGCCAAAAACGGATATCCTCGCAATTTCATCAACAGATGCCTAAGGGAAAGACAACGGAACGAGGACATGCCGCAACCCAAAAGATTAGCCACACTACCATACATCAGGAGCATTTCAGAACTGACAGCCAGACTACTGCGACCACTAGGACTTATAACAGCACACAAACCAACAGCCACCCTCAGACAACAACTCACCAGAACGAAGGACCCGATACCCAGCATGAGCAAAACTAATGTAGTGTACAAAATCCCATGCAAGGACTGCACAAAACACTATATAGGACAAACAGGAAGACAGCTAACGATCCGCATCCATGAACATCAACGAGCCAGGAAACGCCACGACCAGCTATCCTTAGTAGCCACACACGCAGACGACAAGCAACATGAATTCGACTGGGACAACACTACCATTATAGGGCAAGCCAAAAAAGAACAGCCAGGGAATTCCTAGAAGCATGGCACTCATCCACAAACTCCATCAACAAACACATCGACCTGGACCCAATATACAGGCCACTACAGCGGACAGCTGAAACTGACAACCGGAAGCGGCAGGGACAGGCCACTTAAATGCCGGAGGAAACACCACAGAAGCGCTTCACAGGAGGCTCCCAAGCACTGAGGATGTCACCTAGACAGGGGACGAAACGTTTGCAACAAACATTTCCAGCTCGGCGAACAGAACCACAACAACCTGACAGAAGTTTATGAATTATTGAGAGGCAAGTTAGAGTTAACGATAGCTGCCTTTTCTCGGGATGGGGATTTCAAGGTGAGAGGGCATATGTTTAAGATGAAAAGACAGAGGTTTTTTTAAAAAAGTCATGTGAGGCTTTTTTTTAAGGAAGGTGTTTTACGTGTGCAATTAACTTGCTGAGGAAGTGATGGATGAGGGTATGTTTGCAACATTTAATGGACAATTGATTCCAAATATGAATGGGAAAGTGGGATTTTTAAAATAAATTTATTCATGCCTAGTACATCAGTTATTTCCCAGAGGACATTTAAGAGTCAACCGCGGTATTATACATCTGGAGTCTCCTGTGGGAAAGAGCAGTTGAATATGACAATTTGCTTCCCGAACTGGCATGAGTGAATCAGATGGGATTTTCCATACAACTGATTTAGGTCATCACGAGATTCTTCAATTCCAGGTGCTTATTGAATTCAAACTCCACCATCTGTCATGCCAGGACCTTAACTCTTTGTCCTCAAAATATTACCTGTTTTTTTGGATTAACAACACAGTAATAAAACTACAAGGGCATTATAACCGCTCAACGGGTACAGGAGGAGGCAGATGGGAGTAGATTAGTTTGGCAGTATGTTCAGCATGGATTGGTTGCACTGACGGGCCTGTATGCCTTCATGCTGTATGACTCTATGATTGACGCTATGGAGCAAATATCTGGTTGGGATTAACAGCAGCACTGACAGCATAATCGAACACCTGATGGGATATATAATCCTGCTGGAGTCTGGGAGGTTGTTTTGATCAGTCATCCCTTCCCACACACGGGACTGGTGAACGGCCTCTCCCCAGTGTTACTGATTAAATGAGTTTCCATTTCTGTGGTTAATTGAATCCCTTCCAGCAGTTCCCACATTGCCCTGCTTTCTCTGCGGTATCAGTGTCCTTTTTTCTACACAGGGTGAACGATCCTTTCACATTGTGTCCACACAGGTACAAATCCCGTTTTCCATGTTGTTAATGTGTTTTCCTTCTTCCTTATTCACCCACAGGGTGTGAGTATCACTGGTCAGGACAACACTTATTTTTCGCCCCTCGTTCGTTGCTGTCTGGCTACACCACAAACCTGGGTGCAATCCCAGCCTCCGGTGTCTGTCTGTGGGCAGTCTGCACATTCTCTGTGTGTTTGCGTTTTTATTTCTCCCTCTGACCAAAGGTGTGCCTGTTACAGCGATCAACAATGGGAAATGCAGGCTTATGGGGCAGGGAATACCCTGGGGTCTGGTGGGATGCGCTTCCGATGTACCCTGTGAACTGGAAGGGCCGACAAGCCTGCTTTCCCACATGATGGGGATTCCTGAATTAAGGGTCAGCTCATGTTTTTTTTTCTGGTCCTGGAGTCTCTCGTAGGCCGGACTGGGTGAAGATGGTTGAATCCACTGCATAAGGGACATGAATGAATGAGATTGAAGGAAATTTAAATCATGATCTCTGTTCCTGAGGTCAGGCTTGCATTTCAGGTTTTATTCGTCGAACGTAAACATCACCTTTTCCGTGTTCCAGTCGCCAAGGATGACTAGTTTAAAATATCACCCCAACACCACCTTCTCCAGGTTGAAACCTTGACTGTGTGGAAGAAACTGATACTGAGTAGATGCGAGCAAATGTAGCTGCCACTGCCAGTATCGGAAACACAGATCCAAATAGCAAAAACATCTTTTAAACCCACCACTGCAAAGTTAAGGGCTCATCACGCTCCACTTGTGCCACTCAGCTGTCTTAGAAAGATGCACCGGAAATCGCTATGGTAGTATAAACGGGGACAACCATTCCCTTGAGCAGGAGCACACTTAACCGAGGAATTTCTTGCGCCTCTGTACCATCACAGAAGGACAAGGCGCTCACCTATTGCATCACTGGAGCCAGAGAGTCACTCTGCGCACTCATTCCCATCCCCATTTCCAGTTGGATCTGGGCGGCTGTGCCGATGTTAAGCTAAAATGCTATTGAAGCAAACATTTCAACAATATCCTGTACGGTCTCCTGAGTCTTTGATGTTTTGTCGAAATCGATCAATCTCAGTTTTCATCATTCTCATTCAAGGGATCTCCACAGCCTCTGAGGACATCGAACTGAAAAATTCAGCTCATTCTCAGTTCCCACATGTCTGTCACTGTTCGCTGAGTACTGATACTGTATATTTGCTGTTCTTCCGAACATTTCCTCTGCTAGTATACTTATTGCTGCTTGCAAGCATCCTGTTCTGTGTTTACTGTGATCGTGGTTGTCGGTATTTTGCATTGTGACCACAGCAACCTCGATTTGAAACCAAATCACGGCACTAAGTGTTCTCTCCGTTGTCCTTTTTGTGACACATGCTAAGATATTAATTGTTTTACCTTCAAATTCCGCTCTCTTACATCTCTGCGTTTCATATATCAGGATTCAAACATACCCGTTGTCGGAGATTTCTCTCCTTCCCACGATCATTAAACCTCCTTTCCGTCCCTCCTCCCATTTCTCTGGGGCAATGCACAATCTATCACTCTCTTTCACATTCATACTGTTCTGTCTGTGCTGCTGCTGCGGTCACTGTTGTTGGGTGAACGTGCCCCAGTACCACCATCGGGACCTTCAAACAAATCGATCCATTTGGATACCGGGGTTGTGAAATCAATCCCCATGTAGCAGCTTTTACTGACCAGAGACAATTGTAGCGTCAGGCTCATGGAAAATACCAGGACAGTTTTGGTGAAAATACATTTTATTGTTTAAGATCAGCTTTTATGGCTTTCTGCGTTGGTCTTGTGATAATTTCATAGGACTGATAATCCAGAGACCGAGGTAATAGTCTGGGTACTCGGGCTTGAATCCCATCATGCCATAATTGTCAAATTTGGATTAAAAAATTATCTGCAAGGAAGAATCTAATGACTACTATAGATCCATTGACAATTGTTGAAAAAAAAATCTGTTTCACTGATGTCATTGCGGGATGGAATTTGCTATCCTTACATGGCCTGGGCTGCATGTGACTTCAGACCCATAGCAATATAGTTGAGTCTCAACTGCCCTCTGGGCAATTAGGAATGGATAATAAATGCTGCTCAGCTAGAATCGCCCTCATACAAATCCAGAAATTTTAAAACAAATGCTCATTAGGCTCAAGCAAGAGTGTTGTTTGCAGTTTTGCAAGTCACATTATAGCAGGGATGTGATCGTACTGAGAAAATTGCAGGAGATATTTACCGGGATACTGTTTGGGTTGAAGAGTTTCAGTTGTGAAGGAAGACAGGACAGAGTGGAGTGTTTCTTGCAGTGCAAAGGAGATGTGTACACGACATGATTGAGTTAGGGCACGGACAGGGTTGAATAAACGAGTTTCCCATTGATGGAGGGATCGATCAGCAGGGGCCAGAGACTTAAGGAGAAAGTCAGAAACGTTTGAGAAGATGTGCGAAAAAGCTTTATCAGCTAGTGGGTGGTTGGAATTTGGAATACACTGTCTACATTTTTCAGAGCGGCAGAAAGCTTCATAACCTGAATAAATATTCAGATGTGAACTTTTGATGCCAAGATATATAAGGCTGTGAGGTAAGCATTCTGAAATGGATTCAGTTCATTAGGCAGTTGTTTTTTGACAAGTGTGGCCACATTTGGTTGAAGGGCCTCCTTTGACACTTTTGCCCTCGGTAGTATAATGGTTAGTGTCCCCGCCTGTCACAGGGCTCAATTCTCCGCTGGGGACAATGTAAACGTTTTAAAACTGTCGCTCCATTCCCAAGTGCGGGTATTGATACCTGTCCTTCCATTCTCGATGAGGCATATCACACGAAGGACAGTGCTGCCTGAATAAAGGTGGGGAAGGACTGCAACTCTCAGGGAGGCAGAGTGTCAGTGAACGGCCAAACACGTGACTTCTGCAAACTTCACCTTGTGACTGTGTTGGAATGAAAAGCATTTGACAGACTTGTTCCGGATTGAAGTGTTTACAAGAAGCAGGAAGCTGAGGAAGAAACAACATAAACACATTCAAGTATGAGTGCAGAAACATTTCCTGCAGCACGAATTAAATTGTAAAGCACAGAGTGGCGTTTCGATACAGTGAATTTGGGTTCATTTGTTTTGATGAGGCTATTACCAGGGTATAAAACCATTAAAAAATGATACAGCATTTGCTCAGTATGATGGAACATTGTCTCAGTAATTCGCACTGCTGTTCAGAGGGAGGGTTATTTTGATTGGCAAAGTTAAATTGCCCTCTCGTGTCCAGGGAGTGAATTAAGTAAGTTAGGTGAATTAGCCATGGGTAACGCGGGGATAAGGTCAGCAGTCACAGGACGTCAGGTTATACTCCAACAGGTTTATTTGAAATCATAAGAGGGAGGGATTCCCCTTCTTCAGGTGAAATATAAGGAAATAGGGAGGGGAGCTAGGTTTGGTTGAGATGCTCTTCAGAGAGTCAACACCGGCTAAATTGACTGAAATGCTCTTTCTGCACTGCAGAATTTAGTGATTCTATGAATTGTTAATGACGGTGTTTACTGAGGTGTAAAGCCATTAGATAGGATGCTGATGGGGGTGTACTGAGGATGAGATTTTATTCACTTGTCTTTTTTGAAAATTGAGAACAGTTATCCCTGATCCAAGGAAGACTTAATGGGGGTTTTCAGGTGATGAAATGTTTGGACAGAGTAAATAGGTGGAAAATTCCCTCTTTCAAGTAAGTAAACATCTAGATGTCAGGCATTCAATACCTTTGATAAACCCTTTGAAGGACAAAGCAATGATGAGAACAGAATCGCTGTCACTCCGAGAATCTGTTTTTTTTCAAAATATTTGGACATTTGGTGACATACAAGGAATAAATTTCACAAGGAGAGAGACAGCGTGTGGCTAGGTAAAGGTGTAGGGCTGGCGTGTAGTCGGTCGGAAGTTGCGGGGAAACAATGTCTCAGTTGGTTGACTTTAAATGTAAAGACATTTCTTTAATGTGTGCAGCTGAATAAGATTCGGGTCCAAAACTCTACATTTTGAAAGATTTGGCATAATATTCCACCTAAAGCATTGTAAATGGAACTGAGTGGATTTTTATTTATTGTGAAGAAGAATATGTTACATAATGAATGGGAAGTTACCAATTGCTTGGAGATCGACTTCCTGCTTTCATCACATGCGTTAAGGATGTGAGAACAAACACCATGATGTTTGGTCCATTTAATACTCAGTGAAATCTGCCAAAACAACGAGCAACGGAACTGGTGGGTTTTATTTTGCACTTTAACCCTGTTTTTCTAAGCAGTATTTTCCTTAAGCTGAAAAAAAGTCAGAGCAAATTTGAATACAACATTAATCGTTCCAATGTGATATATCTAATTCACTTCTGATTATTACAATGAACATTGTGAGGTTTCAGCAAAATTAAAATGAAACGAACAAATCAGCATGTCTTGCGATTTAATCCAATTCAGGTTTAGCCATATGAGAAAGGCCATTGAGCGACAACGTCGCCTTTATTTCCCTCACCATGGCTTCTTCACGTGAGAGAGAAAGTGACTGAAGAAATTATGTGTCAAATGGAGGTGTAATTATGACTCAGAATGTATCACTGACAGCTATTCATTCTGACCAGCATGGCTATTTATTGGAATTTCCTCTTATTATAATTCAAGTGAAAGCAGAAACACAATGGTGTGGATTCGATTCCGCTCTGGAACTTTCTCATCCATGACGTTCACCACATGTAACCTGATGAGGTCACATGTCATCCCTCTACACAATGTGCTGAGGAGACCGAGAAATGATGGTGGTGGGTTATTATACCGCTGTGCTCCACATTCACTGGTTCGAGTCACACTCTGGTTGTTAACTTTACACACCGCTCTGGCAGTTTTTCTTTGCACCTCACACTCTGGTATACACTGGATAGAGAATCTTGTTCTTGCCCTTCACTGCACGTGAGACTCACAAATAATCGACACCACATTAAAGTCGAAATGAAGAGTGAGAGCAGTCATTCTATTCAATTGGAGATGAAATTGGTGGAATGAGAAGGAACGCATTTTTCTTTCCGCCCTACATTCCATCTTGTCTTTCTATGAATTTACATCGAAAGAAAGAGAAAAAAAAAACAAGAGATTGGGAGCACAAGTTTATCCATTGGGGTTGTTCATGAGTATTTTAACCTAACACTTCTCACAAAGATCTATCATTATTTCAAACAGTCACTCGGAATTGGAACCGCAGAAAATTTCTCCAATGGAAAAAACTTCTTTCTTTCACAAATTTCTGCTGTGTGTGAATCATACAACAATCCATCATCCAGCGTGATCACTGACTTTCCAACTGTATAAGATCTAGCAACTTCCTTCAGCAATCGCAGCTTCTGTACACAGCCACCTGTGCTGTGCCCAGTGTCAGTTGTTGCCCCCAGGTCACAGCATATTTGTTCTTCCTGAGTTTATGAGCCTTGTTCCTGATCTGTCTGATCTGTTTAATAAACCTTTTCTGTCACTTCATCACATCCCCTCATAATTCTGAACTCATGAATAAAATAAGGCGTTAGACGAAATGTTAAACCAAATGGAAGTATGCTATTCAGCCCAAGGAGTCTGCTCAACCACTCAATGGTTGATCTGTTTTGGAGATGCCGGTGTTGGACTGGGGTATACAAAGTTAAAAATTACACAACACCTGATAGTCACCTGACTATCACCTGATGAAGGAGCGTCGCTCCGAAAGCTAGTGTGCTTCCAATTAAACCTGTTGGACTATAACCTGGTGTTGTGTGATTTTTAACATAGTCGATCTGATAATCTTGAATTCCTTTCAGCTCACTTAGTTCGACAAAGTTTCATCATCTTTCTGATTAACTATCTGGCACTGTTGAAAATACCCAACCACACAGTCTCAACAGCGGGTACTGGAAAATGCCACAGATTCTTTGATCCCTGAGCAAAGAAATTACTACTCATTTCTGAATTAAATGGGCAATATCTAATTCTGAGATTATGTCCTCTGGTGCTCTCCTCAGAGCATAGGGCAAGCCACCTGCCCGTATCTACCCTGTCAAGATCCCACGAATATTGAACGTTATTATGTGATTATAAAGTTCCCCTCCTCCTCCTTTGTTTCAAGGAGAATAATCCCAGCCTAACCAATCATTCCACGAAGTTCTACTGTATACAGAATTAGCAACATGTTATTAAGTTTGCGCTGTCCCTTATAGCGTCCTTATATATTATTAAGACAGGTGGAGAAATTTCGGTGAGGAAACGGGTTGAAATTTCAGGCATCAGACGGGAATTGGAATTGAAATCAGAAAGCGATTAGAATCGGATTGACCCACAGAAGGACCAAATGCAGCGAAGATAACTCTGACAAATGAGAATCTAATCATATTCGATTGACATTCAATGGCTTCAATGTAACTGAATTCCTCCGTGTAATCGTCCTGGGAGCTAGTATTTAGGAGAAATAGAACCTGACCGCCCATATAAAGAAGTTGACGACAAACACCTGTCCGTGGGTCGACTTTGTTTGATTATTAACTCAACTCGTGTCTCCGTGAAGCCTACATCGTCCGCAACTCACAATTTAGATGTTTAACAGAACTCTCTCCATTTGCCGAGGTGGGTGCAGCTTCAATGCCACTGAAGGAACTGGGCACCCTCCACGACAATGCAGTCACTTCACTGTATATTGTTCAACACCTGAACTTTTATTCCCTTAACTGCTCAGGCACAATTGCAGCAGAGTGCACCACCTAGAAGATTCACTGGAGTAAGTCATCCAGGCTTTGTTGACAGAACCTTCAAAGCTCAAAAATTGTACTGACTATAAGGACAAGGTTGAAGATGCACTGAACCTCCACCATTTGCAAATTACCCTCTGAGGCACATACCAGCATGACCTGGAGAGGAATCAGTGGTAAATTCATTGAGTGGTGAAGTAGGTTGATGGGCAAAGATTTATACTTCAGCCCTCTATCTTTCATCTTTCAATTTTTAAAAATGTAGATTATTGCATGGACCAGACTTGTGCTCATTCCTTTCGTTGTTTCCTAAACTGGCGGTTGCTAAAGATCGAATATCATCCACAGTCTGTGGTCAACAATAGAAAATACCCAAAAACCTCTCGAACAACTGATCTCCCTGTCCAACAATCTTCAGGGATCTGTGAATGTCCACTCCAAGATCTCTTTGTTCCTATACACCACTCAGAACGCTCACTGTTATTGTTCCAACTCCCCAAATTCACTACCACTCATTGGTCTGGATTCAATTCCATTCACCATTTTTCCTTTCCACCTGATGGATACATCCCTGCGGTCACTGACAATATTCATTATAGTCAACTATGTATCGTCAGTAAACTTCTAAATCATGACTCCTAATAAAAAAGTTTGATTTATTGATCGTCATCAGGAAACAGTGGTACTTCACTGGGAAAAATCTTCCCAACATGGTTCCTTGCTGCATGGGATGAACAACTGCCATGTTCCAATCTCCAAGGGTTGCTAACCCAGTATCTCGCCACTACATTTGCAGATGACACAAAGATTGGTGGAGAAGCCAGAAATCATAGGGGACTGTCAAAGAATGAAGGGGAACATAGATAGACAGAAGGGTTGAGCGGAGAATTGGCAAATGGTGTTCCATTCAAGCAAATGTGAAGTGATGATTTAGGAAAGTCTAATTCCAGAGCCAAGTATACTGTAAACGGAACAGCCTTGGGTAAACTTGATGAGAAGGGAGATCTGGGAGTTCAGGTTCTTTGTACCCTGAAGGTGACTGCACAGGTGGATAGAGTGGTCAAGAAGGCATATGGCATGCTTGCCTTCACCGGATAGGGCATTGAGTATAACAGCAGGCAGGTCCTGCTAAAATTGTACAGGAGTTTGATTCGGCCGCGTTTAGAATACTCTGCACAGTTCTGGTATCCAAATTATCAAAATTATGTGGACGTTTAGGAGAGAATGCGGAGAAGGTTTACGCAGATGTTGCCTGGTATGGAAGATGCAAGCTCTGAGGAGAGGTTGAGTAGGTTACTTCTGCTTTCATTAGAATAAACGAGATTGCTGGGACCTGATTGAGGTCTACAATATAATGAAGGGTACAGACAGGGTGGCTAAAGATAAGCTTTTTTCCAAGATGAGTAATTCAATAATGAGAGGCCACACGTTAAATGAGAGAGGTGAAATGTTTAAGGGAGATAGACATGGAAAGTATTTTACACAGAGGTTGGCAGGTGCTGGAATGCGTTGCCAGCAGAGGTAGTAGAGGCAGGCATGGTAGATTCATTTCAGGTGCGCCTGGACAGATGCATGAGTAAGTGAGAAGCAGAGGGATACGGATGCTTAGAAATTGGGCGACATGTTTAGATAGTTGATTTGGACCGGCTGATGCTTGGCCGTCCAAAGGGCCTGTTCCTGGGCTGAACATTTTCTGTATTCTTTGTTCTTCTTTGTTCACTACACTACCAACTGTGGGTTACAGGTGAAGGAGTGTTACTTCTGCAATCATAATTACTTATGCAAGATAAATGAACTCACACCAGTGCACAATTGTTTCAAGCAAGAGCTGAGTCAACAAGAATGAAACCTTTGTGAAGGAAATATATAATTGTTTTCATATTAGCTAAAATGTGCATACAAGAATGAAAGGTGACTGCAAACAATGGTAGATCGTACAGACAAATAGATAAGGTGCTGTGAGGGTGTAGGTTAAGCCAGATATGCTTGTACAAGCAGTAGTTATAAGCATTTGTTTCCCATTTCTGCAAAAAAAAAACAAAAAGGAAACCCAATTGAAAGGTTTTAAGGTTCAATATGGTTGGGGTAAGGGAGGAAATGTCACAAGTGGGGGAAATAGATCGCAGTGAAGGAGGATATACCTAACAGTTAACCACAGCCAGGATGTGGTGAAAAGGGCAAGTAAAACCTGTACTTTGTTATGCACAAGGCCGGATAAGGCAAGAGAGAAACAAGAGTAATGGGCACCGGGTTTGGAGTAGTGAATCCTATGTACTTGCTAAACTCTGCGAGTCTATTTCAGGGACCACGCTTGCAAGTGTATAATAAACATACTGACTGCTTCATATCTTGTTTCGCATGAAATTATTGAAGTGAGTGGGCTTAGTTTCTAACAATTGGGGGATTGTCCGGGATATTCTTCCATCGCCGGGAGGAGTGGTTGGCCCTGGACACTGGGAGGAGGCCTCCCATTCACAATTGAGGAGCGGTTTCTTGTCCCGGTTTTGTCCGCTCCCTTGGGCGGCTGGTACGTATCCCACAAGAGAGTCATCTGAATCAGACAGTGAAAGAAGGTCGATAAAAAATATGGAAAAAAAGGGGCCAGGCAACTCTGTGCACAGACCAACGTCAGAAAACTGAATTTTAAGTATTAACTTGGTGGCCGGGAAAAGGGGTATTTAATCGCTGAGGGACTGGTGAGTGGCCCGAGAAATGGGGGGTAGGCAGAGTAAGTCGAACTGTCACGGAGTAAAGGAAGAAAAAGTCCCTGGTAACATTCTCCTGAAAGTCCGTTGGGGAGGATGTTGAGGGAATGGACAAGTAACACTTGTACAAGGGAAAAAGATAAAAAGAAAATGATTGAATATTGTTGTTTAGTATGGACCAAAGAACCAATCCTCCATCCAGCTGTCTTCTGGCCAAAGTATGATTCGGATGAGGATTGGGTGTGTCAGTATTTAAATTTGTATTTGAATAAAAAATAAACTTTTAGTCAAGAAGAGGCGGACTATGCGTCCTGTTGGAAGGGCAGTTTGGGAATGATGGTAGTAAAGCCAAAGGATTCCCCCTCTGCCCCACCCAGTTCCTGGGATAGTTTTTCCTGTTTGCACTCCCGCCCCACCCCCGTACCATAAAATCAGATAAGGTGAAAATGGAGGAGGAGGAGAGACAGACAGACAGACAGGGACAGGGAACGGATGACCCACAAGAGGAGAACGAAGGGGCGATGGACGGGGATGTTGTTGTTCCCGACCCTCAATCCACAATAAAAGGAAGGGAAGATAAAGTAGACGTAGAGGAGGTCTTTGGAGCCTAAGGGGGAAAAACAAAAACAAAAAAGGGGAAGAATATAAAGACTTATCCCGTTTCGGAGGTACCAATAGGGGACAAAGAGATTGGATTTGTAAGTGCCCCCTCTCCAGTGGGGAGGTCAGAACATTTAAAAAGAAGATGAAGGTCCTGGTTGAGGATCCGGTAGGGCTGTCTGAACAAATTGATCAATTCTTGGGGCCCAGTCTGTATACGTGGACTGAGAAAATGTCTATTTTGAATGTACTATTTACTGGGGAAGAAAGGGGACCAGGAGCAGTTATTGAAATATGGGACAGGGAACTTCCCATTGGAGATGGGGATACTGAACAGGGAGAGACGGAGTTTCCTCTCAGAGACACCCAGCGGGAAAATCAAAACCCGGAGCATAGGGAAGAAATGAGGAAATTGAAAGACCTGATTCTAAAAGGAAGAAGAGAGGCAGTTCCGAAGTCGCAGAATTTGACTAAAGCCTTTGAAGTTGAAGAGGAGAAAGATTAGACACCCTCAGCTTTCTTGCAAAGATTAAGAGACTCAATGCGGAAATATTCTGGAATGAACCCTGAGGACCCAGTGGCACAGGGTCGTTTGAAAGTATATTTTGTGACAAAGGCATGGCCAGACATACAGAGAAAGATACGGAAGATAGAAGGGAGGAGTGAAAAACCATTAGATGAATTATTAAGAGAGGCACAGAAAGTGTTTGCAAAGAGAGACGTTGAGAGACAAAAACAGAATGCAAAAATGATGGTAGCTACGATTGATGAAGTAGTTAAGAAAAGAATGGAACCAATAATGAGCAACCGGAGCGGTGGGTGGCAACATGTAGGACAGAGAGAAAGAGGGAGAGGGAGAGGAAAAGGGGGAGCATTTGATAGAGGGTTCTGGCGACAGGGACAGAGATGGAAGTCTCCACAGGCAGAATGTTGTTATTGCAGAAACTCGGGTATTTTAAGCGGGAGTGTACTGATCTACAAAGGGAAGAAAGGGCAATTCCGCTCATGAATTTTGATGAAGATTAGGGGTGTTAGGGGTGCCTGCCCCCGGGGAGCCACCAGGATAAATTTGAAGGTGGGACCCTGTGGGGAAGAGGTAGTCTTCCTAGTAGATACGGGGGTAGCACGGTCATCACTGAATTTTAAACCAAAGAAAGTAGGAATGTCAACACGGTCAATTACTGTTTTCGGGGTAAAAGGGGAAAGATTTACTGTTCCAGTATTTGAACCTATGATGATAGAAGTTCCGACGGATACAGTCACAGGGGAACTGTTGTATATCCCTGATATAGGAAGTAACTTACTAGGGATAGATTTAATTATCCTCTTAGGACTGGAGATTTGAATTCAGGAAAAAGAATTAGTTGTACAAATGGCAATGTTGACAGAAGATGTGGAGAGAGAGATAGACCCTATTATATGGGCTAGAGAAGGGAATTGTGGAAAAATACAGATCCGTCCCCTAGAAATAACTTTAAAATGGAAAGGGGACGTTGTTTATGAGCGACATTATCCCATTTCCATAGAAGGTAAACGAGGACTGCAGCCAGTAATTGAGGGGCTAGAGATGGACTGTTGGAGCCATGTATGTCTCCTTATAATATCCTAATTCTACCAGTGCGGAAATCTGATGGAACTTATCGATTGGTGCAGGATTTGACAACATTGAATCGAATAGTACAGATCAGGCACCCAGTGGTGCCAAATCCCTGTACGTTATAAAGTAAGATCCCTCATGACCACAAATGGTTTAGTGTGATAGATTTAAAGGATGCCTTTTAGGCTTGTCCCTTGGCGGAGGAAAGTAGAAATTTGTTCGCCTTTGAATGGGAAGATCCCAAGACAGGACGGAAACAGCAATACCGGTGGACCGCGCTCCCCCAGGGGTTTACGCAATCCCCGAATTTATTTGGACAGATGTCAGAACAAATATTGGAGAAATTTAGCAGCCCCAAAGGAACTACCCTGTTGCAGTATTTAGACGACCTCTTAGTAACAGGAAAGAGAAGAGAAAGAGTAGTAGAAGCCACTAAAAAAAATGTTGAATTTCCTGCGTCAGCAGGGACTGCGAGTATCTAAAAACAAAATACAATATGTGGAGCGAGAAGTGAAATACTTTGGACATTTTGTTAGTGAGGGAAAGAGAAAGGTAAGCCCGGAACGGTTAAAGGGAATAGTGGGGATTCCGTTGCCCAGGAATAAACGGAAACATCTTAATTGTTTGGGTTTAACTGGATACTGCAGATTGTGGATTGATTCTTATGCTCAAAAGACGAATAAATTAGATCTCAAACCATTACAGGAGGAACCAAAGTGTCTGAGTTGGGAAGAAGAGGAAAAATAACAATTTAAGTAATTCAAAACAGATCTGATCCATGCCCCCATGTTAGCCTTACCTTCTCTAGATAAACCTTTCCAGCTCTTTGCTACCGTTGATAAGGGAGCGGCTTTGGGTGTATTAACCCAGAGGTGGAGAGGAATGAAACAGCCAGTAGCATATCTTTCGAAGCTCTTGGATCCAGTATCCTGGGGGTGGCCTGAGTGTGTGCAGGCCCTGGGTGCCACTGCATTGTTGGTGGAGGAAAGCAGAAAGCTTACATTTGGGGGAGCCCTAATAGTAAGTACCCGACACCAAGTGAGAATGATCCTAAACCAAAAACCTGGGCGATGGTTGACAGACTCGCGGATTCTGAAGTATGAAGCAATATTAATACAAAAGGATGATCTAGTGTTGGTCACGGACAATTGTTTAAATCCAGCTGCCTTTCTTTGGAAAGGGAAGGAGAATCTCCTCAGAATCCAGAACACAACTGCCTTGACGTTATAGAATAATAAACTAAGGTCCACATGGACCTGAGAGATGTTCCACTTCATGCAGGAGCCTGACTTTTTATAGACGGATCATCCCGGGAGACTGAAGGGAAAAGAAATAATGAGTATGCAGTCGTAGACGGGACGAAAGGTAGTGTGGTAGAGACAGGAAGGTTGCCAAATAGGTGGTCAGCTCAGACCTGCGAACTCTATGCATTGGAAAGAGCCCTTAGGGCATTAGAAAATAAAGAGGGAGCAGCATACAGTGACTCAAATATGCATTTGGTGTTGTGCACACTTTTGGAAAGAATTGGCAGGAAAGAGGACTGATCAATAGCCGGGGGAAGGAATTAGCACATGAGGAGCTGATTAAATGGGTCTTGGAGTCCCTATTACTCCCCCGAGAAATAGTGGTAGTGCATGTAAATGGTCATCAGAAAGGAAATGGACCAGAAGTTAGGGGGAATAGATTAGCCGATGAAGTGGCTAAGGAAGCAGATCTCGACCCACAAGGAGTGCTGATTCATTCCCTAATACCTACTGTCCCTGATCCCCGGAAGCTTCTATACTTACTGAAAGAGAAGAAAGAGAATTGAGAGATTTAGGGGCTACAAAGACAGCTGACGGGCATTGAAAGTTACCTGATGGAAGGGAAATGTTAAACAAAATGATGATGCGGGAGATTATGGCCGTCCTACATCAAGGCAGCCATTGGGGAGTACAAGCAATGTGTGATTTAGTTCTTAGGGAATATGGATGTAAAGGAATATATACAATTGCTAAACAAATATGTGAAGGATGTATAATATGCACAAAGGTAAATAAGAAAGTCCTGAGAAAACAGACCCCGGGAGGAAGAGACCCAGGATTGAGACCCTTCAGAGTGTATAAGAAGATTATACTGAACTACCCAGAGTAGGAAGACTAAAATATATGCTGGTCATAGTAGATCATCTACCTGGTTGGGTTAGAACATAGAACATAGAACATAGAAGAATACAGCGCAGTACAGGCCCTTGGGCCCTCGATGTTGCGCCGATCCAAGCCCACCTAAACTACACTAACCCACTATCCTCCATATACCTATCCAATGCCCTCTTAAATGCCCATAAAGATGGAGAGTCCACCACTGTTACTGGCAGGGCATTCCATGAACTAACGACTCGCTGAGTGAAGAACCTACCCCTAACATCAGTCCTATATCTACCCCCCCCTTAATTTAAAGCTATGCCCCCTTGTAATACCCGACTCAATACGCGGGAAAAGGTTCATACTGTCGACCCTATCTAACCCCCTAATCATCTTGTACACCTCAATCAAGTCACCCCTAAACCTTCTTTTCTCTAGTGAAAACAGCCCCAAGTGCCTCAGTCTTTCCTCATACGATTTTCCTTCCATACCAGGCAACATCCTGGTAAACCTCCTCTGCACCCGTTCCAATGCCTCCACATCCTTCCTATAGTATGGCGACCAAAACTGCACACAATATTCCAGATGCGGCCGTACCAGAGTCTTATACAACTGCATCATGACCTCAGGACTCCGGAACTCAATTCCTCTACCAATAAAAGCCAGTAAAGGCATACCCTCTAGCTACTGCCACTGCAAGTGTGATGTCTAAAACAATATTAGAGCACATAATTCCCCGATATGGGCTCGTGAACCATATAGATTCCGACCAAGGAACTCATTTTACCTCTGAAGTGTTACAGGGGGTAATGGAAGGTTTGGGAATTTTCTGGGAGTTCCATGCTCCATGGCACCCACCATCATCAGGAAGGCTTGAGAGAATGAACCAAACACTCAAACGACAGCACTCGAAATTGATAATAGAAACCAGACTCCCTTGGAACAAATGTTTACCTATAGCTCTCTTGCAAGTACGAACAGCCCCAAGGAAAGATTTGGGACTAACCCCGATGAAATCATATTTGCATTACCTTATCTGGGAAAGAACGGAGAATTGACAATTCCCGAAACTGAAGACTTGTTCTAAAGAAGTATATACTGGGCTTGTCCGCCGCTTTGTCTTTCCTCAGGAAACAAGGTTTATTGGCACAGACGCCGCCCCTTGAATTCACCGCCCATCCCATCCGGCCGGGAGATTGGGGCTTAGTAAAATCATGGACAGAGACTAAATTGCAGCCGGACTGGGAAGGGCCATATCAGGATCCTTTGACCGAAACGGCAATAAGGACAGCGGAGAAAGGCTGGACTCACTGCACACGGATCAAAGGGCTAGTAAAATGTCCAGTTGAGGAAGAAGTCTGGACAGCCGAATCAACGCAAGACCCGCTGAAACTCAGGCTGAAGAGACTGAGAGTAACTGATTATACAGTGGCGATACGAGCGCGGGATTATTTATGTAGGATTGTGTATTAAGGTTTTTTGTGCTTCAGCACAATTTTTAGAATGTTGGGGATGCTTAGAGTTATGATGCTAGCTCTCTTAGTATTGGGATTTTGTCAAATATAATTTTCATATGTGTTATTAACGGTACCTGAGTCTGATAATCAGCAAGCAATAGATCTGATGCATGTAACTTAGTAAATTGTGGGGATGTAGATAATCAGAGACAGTACCGCAGCTCAGAGATACATCTTAAGTCCATTGGGGATGGTACTTGGTATAATGGTCTCGTCACAGTACACTGGGCCCTCCTTCCGACCAGTTTGCGATTGTCCCGATAAATAGTGTAACCCAATATACCTAATGATAAAGAAAACCACATGGCTCAAAGCAATTCTGGGAGGTGGGGGGAGGGTGTGGGCACCTATGAAATACAATTAGATAAAACATTTGGGATAGAAATGTAAGCAAACGGGAAGGATTTCTCGGGCTGTTGTTTTCAAATTAGCGTAGGACAGGGAAAACGGGCAGAACTATTGGATAATAAGGTACAACCTTTCACCCCTCCCGATGATCCTAAAGTAGTAAAAATTATAGAGATGAAGGACTTGAAACAGACCATCAAAATAGAAACTGGATACGGGGATGCAAATGCCTGGGTTGAATGGTTAAAGTATAGTGTAAAAAGTCTGAACAAGAGCAATTGCTATGCATGTGCCTCCAGTAGTCCAGTGGCCCAGGTGGTTCCCTTTCCGCTTGAGTGGAAGTGAGACAGGAAGGACATGAAATGTATGATAGCCCTGTATCAGAATAAGACTGCATGGAATGATAGGAATTGTACCTCCCTATCTCTTATTTTCGCTCCCTTGGAGAAGAAAGATTCAAAAGCCCCGCTATGTTTTCAACCGCAGTTGGAAATCACACGTCGTGTGTGGGTAGAGGAGGTACAAATCGGTCTAGAGATTTGGGGGAGCTGAAAGTATGTACAGAGATTAAGAATGTCACCAAAACGGACAAGGGAGGGAACTACTCAGCACCAAAGGCACCCCGAGCGGATCTGTGGTGGTACTGTGGAGGCGAAATATTGAGACCCACCCTACCACCGGATTGGAGAGGGATATGTGCAATTGTACAATTGGTAATTCTATTTATCCTGGCATTTGAGGAGGAAAAGATAGTGGGGAAAAAGGGAAGGAGTAAGAGATCACTGTTAGACACTTCTTTCGATGACAGGATTTATCTCGATTCTGTAGGAGTCCCTAGGAGGGTACCTGATGAGTTCAAGGCTCGTAATCATATTGCAGCAGCCTATGAGTCAGCTCTCTTTTGGTGGGTAACAATTAATAAAAATGTAGATTAGATAAATTACATTTTCTATAATCAACAGCGATTTATAAATTATACAATAGATGTGGTTAAAGGAATATCAGAACAGCTTGATGCAACAAATAGGATGGCATGGGAAAACAGAATGGCCCTCGATATGATTTTAGCAGAAAAAGGGTGTGTATGTGTGATGTTAGGAGGAAACTGTTGCACCTTTATTCCTAATAACACTGCACCTGATGGTTCAATTACTCGGGTGCTAAGGGGATTGACTACCTTAGCAGAGGAACTGGCTGAGAATTCAGGAGTAGATACATCTCTCACTGGATGGCGTGAATCATGGTTTGGAAAATGGAAGGGGGTGGTGGTTTCCATCCTTACTTCCCTGATAGTAGTAGCCGGGGTATTGGTAGCCATTGGCTGTTGCATCATGCCCTGTATACGAGGACTCACCCAAAGACTGATTCAGACAGCCTTAATAAAACAGATACCCCTAAAATGGAATCAGGCAGAGGAACTTTGTCGATTAAATAATGAGGGGATGAGTGAGTCCAAGATGGATGAAATCTCCGGAATGATGCTTCTGAATTTTGGGGGCAATGCTTAAAAGAAAAATGCAGAAGATAACAAATGGTAATTAAAGAAAAAGGGGGAAATTTTGGGATATAGGTAAAGTAGAGTCACTTCTGCAACATAATTATTTATGCAAGGTTTATGCACTCACACCAGTGTATAATGGTTTCAACCAAGAGCTGAGTCAACAAGAATGAAAACTATGTAAAAACAATGACTGCAGATGCTGGAAACCAGATTCTGGATTAGTGGTTCTGGAAGAGCACAGCGTTTCAGGCAGCATCCAAGTAGCTTCGAAATCGACGTTTCGGGCATTTGCCCGAAACGTCGATTTCGAAGCTACTTGGATGCTGCCTGAACTGCTGTGCTCTTCCAGCACTACTCATCAAGAATGAAAACTATGTGAAGGAAATATATAATTGTTTTGTATT
Organism: Chiloscyllium plagiosum; assembly: GCF_037043375.1. Classification (NCBI taxonomy): domain Eukaryota; kingdom Metazoa; phylum Chordata; class Chondrichthyes; order Orectolobiformes; family Hemiscylliidae; genus Chiloscyllium; species Chiloscyllium plagiosum. Next base: position 89,051,416 of record NW_028270159.1, read on the forward strand.
AGCTAAAATGTGCATACAAGGATGAAACGTGCCTGCAGACAATGGTAGATGTGACAGACAAATTTGAATGTGCCTGCACTTTTCCAACACCACAGCTTCCTCACTTTCTCCAAATATGCTTAATGAACATGAACTGAAAATGTTAGCATCAGCAGTTGAACAAGACCAAATAAACATATTTTTTGAAATATCTATAGTGAAAACTTGTTTGAGAACATACAACAAATCAGATCGAACAACATCTCTTGCCGTTAGAACCCTTGGCCCTTCATAATAAAGAATAACCATGCTTTGACCAACCAGTATGGTGTATAACGACTGAACTGAAATACCAGAGGATAACGATTGCATTTATTGAAGGGAATGATAACCAGATCCTTATTGTGATAGTGGGAATTGATCTCAGGAACAATAAGATATTTACTGTGATTATTCCACTGAACAGTAATTAGATGGTCATGAAGATCTTTGTGTGGCTTTATGTGCAGTGTTTTGTTTGAACATTGATTTCAGTAACATGAGATATTTTACAAGATTGACAATTGACAGTTAAAGATAAGTTTTAAAGGTAACATTTAAAAAAATTGTCAGTTTTGTTTAGCGAAACACAATTCTAAGTTTATGAAATCTCTACTGTGTGGAAACAGGCCATTTGGCCCAACAAGTCTACACTGACGTTCCAAAGAATAATCCACTCGGCACCATTCTGCTCTCAGATTACTGGACATTTACCCCTGACTAATGCACATAACCTACACATCCCTGAACAGAACGTATAGCTTAGCATGGCCAATGTACCTAACCTGCATATCTTTGGATTGTTGGAGAAAACCAGAACATGCAAACTCCACACAAACATATGGCCGAGGATGGAATCAAACCCAAGTGCATAACACTGTAAGACAGGAGTGTTAACCACTGATCCTCTGTTCTCAATGCCCAGCCCCCATGTTCAAGAGGTCTATGTAGCTGTTCATTGGTTCTCTTGTCCAGATACTAATTTATAATTGATATCGCTTTAATTGTGCCCAGAATTTTGAGATTTGTCTCAAAGTTAAGAAGAAAACGAGGAGCAATTAATATGAGAAGTTGAGAGAATAGAAAGCACAGTAAATTTAAATTACAGACTGTGAGAAACAATGCTCACTTACTTCAATAATTTCAGCCCAAGACAAGATCTGAAGCAATCAGTTTGTTTATTAGACGCTTGCAAGCGTGGTGCCTGGAATAAGGCACACAGAGTTTAGCAAATACATATCTTATATAGGATTCACTACTCCAAACCCGGTGTATCGAAAAGATTCCTGAAGGGCTTATGCCCAAAACGTTGATTCTGCTTCTCTTGAATGCTATCTGACCTGCTGTGCTTTACAGGCACAACGCTCTTGCTATTGGAAATATTTGACTGAACATTCAGAGACAATACTAAAACTTACCTCTGTCAATTTAATTTACTGCGCTTTCTATTCACTGAAGTTTTCATGTTAATTGCTCCTCTTTTTCTTCTTAAATCTGATACAAATTTCAAAATACAGAACACAATAAAATTCATATGAATTATAAATTTACATTCTGGGCAAGAAAACCAATGGAAGGCGATATAGAATTCTTGAACAGCCTACACATATGAATGAAAAAGCAATTCCTTCTAAAAAAAATGTTTCCACGTCTGTATCTTTTTCTCAATTCAATAATCCTGCAAGTAGTTTATAATTGTCAGTTGATCTCTCTGAATGAGCACCTAATCAATGTCAATGTAACAGCTGAAACATTAACAATAGATTGATAACTGGGTGTTAAAGACCTTATTTGAAGCCAACAAATGTTTGGTATTTACTAGAATCCCACCAGAAAACATTCTTGAATCATAATACAAGAAGTGAGATATGTGAGAGATGTGCAAACCTTATTTTTAAATTAACAAACTCGAATATTTTCAAAGCATTTCAATCTTACGGTCAAAATGAACAGGTGAATGGAAAAATAAAAACAAGCTTCTGACAATTCATAAACTGAACAACAATTACATATTCACTTTGATCAAAGGACAGAGGAATATTTAGATGAATCACAACATTTAGTTACATAGTAGGTAACCAGCTGACTGACAAGTAATAGGTGGGAGCATTTGTTAGTTTCCTGAAGAAGATATCAACTTTATTTCCAATTTATAGCACGACAGAATAATGTTTAATGTGTATCAATTGTTTGAACTTGCCCCTTTGCAACAAAATAAAGGATCAATCTCATCGTAATCTTTAATTCTGCAACATTTTCAAATATTCTCCAGGAACTTATAAGCAATAGAATTAGATACAGGTATCCCCATTATCTGAAAGTACAGCGTTATTATGAAACCTTGCATAAGCTGAAAAGGCGTAAATCGAAGAAGCTTTAATCTTTTTCCTTTTTTTTCGTAAAAGTGAAAATCCTCTTCAGATTTCTTCCAGTTAGAGAAAGCAGGGACAGATGTAAGTCTTTTGTAAAAGCAAAGTGGCTAAAGCAAACTTTCCAAAAGTAGGGGATATGTGTACACATATTTCTTGGTAACCTGACTCAAATAAGTATCACATTTTGTGATTATTCTTATAATAGATAAAAGCAGATCTAATGTTGGATTGAAAAGCAATTCAATCTGTGCTTGTGTACTCTCTAATCACCATTCAGAGCAGCTCTTGATATATTTCTGTTGAAGTTGTGATTTGAAACCTTCCCTCGGGTCTAGTAATAGAGACCCTGCCACAGCTCCACAAGCTCCTTTCATAATGTTACCACTCAGGACGGCAGGACTGCAATATTATGTTTAATGTGGTAACTCAAATCAAAACTCATCAGCTGTTTATTGCAGTAATTTGGATGGGAATTAATCAGGTAGTTTCTGTGTGTAATGGACTGGAAATTAAACAATATTTTACAATAACAATGGAATAAAGGAATGATAAACTTAAATAAACAGGAATCTCATGACAATTCTTTGAAAGACAAATTGACAAAACTGTGTGATCATTGTACTTTGATTTCTAATATGCATCAGTCACTCAATGTGAATATTCAGCTGAAGACAATTTCCCTTCCTTTCAACAACGTACAACTTTCACAAATTCAAACTGAACAGGCATTGAAAAAGGAAGGAACAAGCAGATGGTAATTCGATTTTCTTTACATAAACATGCGATTAATTTTAAGTAAGTTTTATATACGTAAAAAGGAAACTTATTGTGGTTCGAAATACAATAAATGTGAGCATGAAGTGAAATATAATCAAATCAATTTAACTGTGTTTTCTCAGTTAAAATACAGTTCAATACTCAAAGTAATCGAGTGATTGTACACTGCAATATCTTTAATTCAGTGCTGAGATATAATTCCACATTTATACCCCTTAGAGTGAAGCAAACTTGTGCCAGGAGTCAGAGGGGGTAGGGGAGGTCCTGAATGAGTACTTTGCTTAAGTATTCACGAGTGAGTGGGACCTTGTTCTTTGTGAGAACAATGTGAAACAGGCTGATATGGTCGAACAGGTCGATATTAAGACGGAGAATGTGCTGAAAATATTGAAAAATCATGGGGATAGATAAGTCCCCTGGGCCAGAAAGGATATAACTTAGGTTGTTATGGGAAGGGAGTCAAGGGATTACTGTGTTTTGGCGATGATCTTTGCATCCTCACGGTCCACTGGAGTCATACCAGATGATTGGAGGGTGGCAAACGTCATTCCCTTATTCAAGAAAGGCAACTGAAATATTCCTGGGAATCATCGATGAGTCAGTCTTACATCAGTTGTGGGCAAATTATTGGAGAGGATTCTGAGAGACAGGATTTATGATTATTTGGAAAAGGATAGATTGATTAGAGATGGTCAGCATGGCTTTGTGAGCGGCAGGTTATGTCTCACAAACCTTATTGAATTATTTGAGGATGTGACAAACACATTGGTGAGGACAGAGTAGTGGATGTGGTATGTCTGGACTTTAGCAAGGTGTTTGATTAGGTTCCACATGGTAGGCTCATTTAGAAAGTAATGAGGTCTGGGATACAGGGAAACCTGCCTGGTTAAATAATAAATTGGCTGGCCCATAGAAGACAGGGTGAGATTAAATGGATAGTTTTCAGCTTGGAGCACGGTGACCAATGGTGTTCTGAAGGGATTAGTTCTGGGGCCTCTGCTCTTTGTGATCTTTTATAAATGACTTGGATGAGGAAGTGGAAGGGTGGGTTAGGAAGTTTCCAATGACACGAGAGTTGGTGGAGTTGTGGATAGTGTGGAGAGCCTTTGTAGGCTGCTAGAGGACATTGACATAATGCAGAGCTGGGCTGAGAAGTGGCAGATGGAATTCTACCTGGGAAAATGTGAGTTATTCATTTTGGAATTTCAAATTTGAGTGCATATTTTCAGATTAAATGCAGGATTCTTGACAATGTGGTGGAAAAGAGGGATTGTGGGGTGCACGTCCATATATCCCTCATAGCTGACATCCGAGGTGATAGGGTTATTAAGACAGTGTATGGTGTGTTGGCTTTCATTAGCAGGGATATTGAGTCTAAGAGCCACGTATTTATGCTGCAGCTCTATGGATCAGTGGTGAGATTACACTTAGAATATTGTGTTCGGTTCTGGTCACCTCATTATATATAGGATGCGGAAGCCTTAGAGAAGGTGCAGATGAGATTTATCAAGATGTTGCCTGGACTGGAAGGCATGTCTTCTGAAGAAATATTGAGGGAGCTGGGGCTTTGCTCATTGCAGTGAAAGAGGGTGAGAGCTTACTTGATAGCTTTGTGTAAGATGATGAGAGGCATAGATAGAGTGGATGATGAAAGACTTTTCCCAACAAAGTGGCATAATTTTAAGGTGAATTGGGAAAGTTGTGTGGAGATGTCAGAGATAGTTTCTTTATAGATAGTGGTGGGTGTGTGGAATGTACTGCCAGTGGTGGTAGTAGATTCAGATCCATCAGGGACATCTAAGCGACTCTTGGATAGGCACATGGATGATAGTAACTGAAGGGCATGTTGGTTCGTTTGATCTTAGAGTAGGATAAAGGATCGGAACAACATCGTGGCCAAAGGGCCTGTACTGTGCTGTATTGTTCTATATTCTATGGACTGAAATGAACAATTATTACATATTAGCAACATATAGATTTTCAAAACTCTATTAGCATACTTAAGAATAATGATAAATTTCATCTTGCTATTTGACTGTGCTATCTGCAAAAATGACCAGGAATTATTGTAGGGAAAAGTAATTAGGCTTTTCTAAATTTATAAGGCTGGGATTACACAGATCATTCAAATGAGCAAAAGTCATATTTTTAACAGTGCGAGTTGCAGCAGAAATAATGGATTCTTTTGTAGGTGCATTGATTGGAAATAAAATTGATTTTTATATTACTGTATAGGTACTGGGGAATATTGGATTAAATTCAGATATAAACTTCACTGCTGTGTTAGCAAGACTAAACTAAAGCATATAATAATTATTATCATGCAAATGCCTTAATAATTACTGTTAGAATTCTGGAAAAAAGATATATTGCACCATTTTTCAAACAGTCAATAAATTAAATTGTGAATCTCAGTATACTTGTTACCCAGACCAATTATTATGCAAATTATTGTAATGGTAATGACTTAATAACTAATGCTAAATCCTAAACAGATACATTGGTTCAATAATTTGTCAGCCTGTTGCTCTGAAATTGATTGGATATTTATTAAGATCCGTAAACTGAGGGACAAAATATAATAGCTCACTTGATAGAATTGAGGGAAAAAATGAGACAGTGTTTATTGAAAAGGATTGTTTTTGTTTAAAAATGCAGTTGATGCAAGAATAATATATTTTCCTCCATTGGTTTTCTTGTAGAGACATGGGTTTTTTTTTAATTGTCATGATTCAATGTTGAGACACTTGTGTCAGAGTCTGCAAAGGGGAGAGTGAGAGAGAAAGAAATTTTAAAAAAGCAGAAAGGAAAGGAACTGGCGAGCAGAGGAGCTCCAAATGTAGTGTCTCACCCTGCTATCATCTTATTGGGTGAGCTGGAATGCAGACTAGTCAAGGAACAACCTGACACAGTCATACGCTCAGAATGTTAGCTTACAATGTCCTAGACACCACCGTCAACATCCCTGCATGTCCTGTCCCACCGGCAGGACATGGATGTAACTGAAATGCTGGGACATGCAGGGTTATGGACTAAGATTGGCAGAATGTGATCAGTGTGATTTATTTAACATTTCTCCAGAATATTAAACTCCAGTACAATTTGAAAAGTTATTAGCGTCATCAGACTTGAACTACAAATGTCAGAAAAAAATTATCAGGAAGTTAAAGCACAGATCGAGGCCACTTGGCCCATCCCATATGTGTTGACTGTAATAGAACTCCCTAGGCTTTACAGCTTTTTGTACTCACCATTGAAAGCAACAATTTCAGACTGTGAACTCTGCCAAATATGCTTTTATAATCTGTTTTATAAATGTATTTCTTTGACAGCTGCACACCTTGTTTCCTTGTTTCTTTCCCAGCCCTTACTCCATTCCCTTGGCCTTGCGGGACGACCATTTCTGCTGTTTAATCTCTCCTGCATTCCCCCGTGTGACAGACTGCCTTTTTGTCCTTGTCTCACTCCCACCTTGCTCGCAACTTGTGACATTTCTGATGGTTCCCAGACCTCTGTAACTATCACTGCGCCCCCTGGGTCAATGGCGCGAGTTTTGAATTCTCTTCCTCCTGAGATAATCAGAAATCTTTCCGGTTGCAGTTTCCGCCAGATTTTATTTTGAAAAGCAGAGCATTTGTGTCAGAGTCAAGTATTTGTGAGCCTTCATCCACAATTCCCAGCATTTGGATGTAATTTGTGACCCTCCCACAGATGTGTAACGTTACTGGATTGGCCATGCTGACATGGCCGCAGTGTGCAATTTAGGTGGGTTGGGCTAGCCATTGTTAATGTGGGGTTATGGGGGTAGGGTGGGTGAGCAGGTCATTATGGACTCGATGGGCCAAATAGACTCTTTCTGCACCCACTGGATTCTGTGATTCTAACTAGTTGTGATTGTTGTCATATTTTCCTCATGCCAGGTTCATTCAACTCAGATACATATGATTCTGTGGGTGCTCACTCACTCCTTCCCTTCAGTTTTACATCAATTTCACACTGAATGTGAGGGTGGGAATGGGTGTGTAAATATAAATACTCCAACCGAAACCCCTCACAGGTCAGGACCTGTTTCTGCTACTTTCATCACTCACAAGGAACAGGAAAATAAAGGTTCAGTCACAAATCTTACAGGAACATAGCTGTTATAATGACCAGGAAAGGCTGAACAGCTGAAAACGCTTTTTGCAAGAAAAGGGGAGGCTCAGAGACAGCCTGGTACAAGTAGAAAGCTTTGTGTCTGTGTTTTCAGAGATTTGTGGTTGAAATCATTGGGTTGGAAGCATGTTTCATTGCCCCAGATCATCAAAGGTGCTATCTAAATGTGCATCTTTCTTTCTATCTGTCTGAGTTAACAATCAGATGGACAGGTCAATGTCTGAGTGTCTTACCAAATCCCTGATTGAATGTCTCCCCCCACAAACTCAGGTGCCTCACCACTCACTGGGTCATGGGGAAACTCTGCCGTTACAATGAGAACTGTTTTTGCTGTCGCCTCTCCTCGTGCTTCCGCCTAACCCCGACTTCCCTTCATTAAATCCCAGCTGCCTCTAGCCCACCCACATGGACATGTTGTCGAGCATGACAGGAGATTGGGTTGAAACCGAGAGTTCAATAGCCAGAATGAAATAGAAAGAAGAAAATAAAAGATGATTGTGGATCCCAGGGGATACAGACTCCAGGATTAGTCCTTGTGGGAATTCCTGCAGTAATACAAGACAGCATTCCCTGATGAGTTAAACCTGGGTTGCAAGACAGGGAGACACTGAACATGGGCAGGTTTAGTTCAAACACAGGAGGTTTGTTCAGTCAGTAACAGTGTGTTCGACATGGATGTGAAGTGAACAGTGAGGGGAAATGTTACCACAAGCTGCCGATGGATAACTTGCATTGGAACAGGAGGAGGCCATTCAGCCCCTCAACCCTGCTCTGCCATTCATGATGATCATAGCTGATGTGTGACCTAACGTACAACTTTCAAAACCCTCTAATTTCATCAATAAACTCTTCTGCAACACACAAGATGAGTATTGTAAAACTAAACATCTGCAAATGCTGGGACATCAGAAACAAAATCAGAAATTGCTGGAAAAATTCAGTAGTTCTGGCAGCATCGGTGGAGAGTGAACCGTTCGTGTCCAGTGACCAGTCCGGTGACCAGCTACAGCTGTCCATTCTGCTGTTTCTGTAACACTGGAACAGGTTCTGGTGCGAGGGAAATGAGATTGTCAATAACAACTGAGAAAACAAGAGGACGTACTCAATCAGAATTAGGAATTCACTTACCCCTCCCAGTGGGACACACACCGACAAAGTCACACTGCGGAGAGGCCGTTCACCTGCCCCACGTATGGGAAGGGATTTACTCCATCTTACAATCTGCTGAAGCACCAGAGATGACACAGTGGATTTAGACCCGTCACCTCCTCCATGTGTGAGAAAGGATTCATTCAAATCTCTCACCAGCGGAGACATTAGTGCATTCCCACTGGGTAGAGGCCATTCACCTGCTCAGTCCTCTGACCTGCTTAAACACCAGTGAGCTCACACTGGGGAAAGGTCATTCACTTGTTCCCTGTGTGGGGGGAGATTCACTCAAATGCAGCACCTGCGGAGTCCCCAGTGAGCCCACACAGGGGGAGAGGCCATTCAGATGATCAGTGTGTGAGAGAGGATTCAGTGATTCATCCCCCCCCCCGAGACCCCAGCGATCCCACAAAGGGGGAGGGGCCATTCAGATGGTCAGTGTCTGAGAGGGGATTCAGTAATTCATCCTGCCCCACTGAGAACCCAGTGAGCCCAAACCGCGGGAGAGCTCATTCAGATGCTCAGTATGGGAGAAGCGATTCAGTGATTCATTGCTCCTGCTGAGACTCCCAAGGAGCCCACACCAAGGAGAGGCCATTCAGTTGCTTAGTGTGGGAGAAGGGATTCAGTGATTCATCGCTCCTGCTGAGACTCCAAGGAGCCCATACTGAGGAGAGGCCATTCAGATGCTTAGTGTGGGAGAAGGGATTCAGTGATTATTCCTGCCCCAGAGACTCCAGCGGGTTTACTCTGGGTAGGAGCTGTTCACCCCTCTGTGTGACAAGGGATTTGCTGCATCTTCAACACGATTGAGAGACCAGTGAGTGCTCACAGGGAAGTGGTCATACACCCCTACACCGTGTTGACTGCAGGATTCTCATTCTGATGTTACTGTCCATCAGAGTCAGGAGTGGACCTTGTACATGATGACACTATTGGAGTATTGATGTTGTTGTTGTTAACCACATTAACTGGGCTGGAATTGACTGAACTTACATTGCCACTTTCTGAACCTCAGGATGCCTCTCTGGGAAGTAAGTCTCCACAAACAGCAATGTGACAAGGAGCAGGGATCATCTGTTTTGATTTAAATTGTGATTGCAGCACAGGTGCTTCACAGCATCAGGTACAAGGTTGGAGTCCAGTCTTGGTCAATAGCCTGTGTGGAGTTCCCACATTCTCCCCATGATAGTGTGGGTCCCCTCCAGCTGCTCTGGTTTCCTCCCACAGTCCAAAGATGTGCAGGTTAGATGGATCAGTCGTGCTAAATTGTCCACAGTATCCTGGATTGTGCAGACGAGGTGGATCAGCCATGGGAAATGCAGTGTTACAGTGATAGAGTGCTCTGGGCGTGATGTTCTTCGGATGGTCAGTGGGGTTTGATGGGCCAATGCTCTCCTTCCACACTGTCGGGATTCTATTCTATGATTGAGGATAAAGGCTACACAGCACGGTGTCCTTGGAGAAGGAACATGTGGTGTGTATCAGTGCTCTCGATGCCTTCAGATAGAGGTGGGCATCTCAGGGGATACAGTGCTTTATCTCCACCATTGCCCTCCTCCCCACAACTCTACCTTGATTTTGTCCCTTCTCATTCTGTCACTTGTAATGGTTTGCTTGTCCCGTAATTGGCTTTGTTTATAAATATTCAATTGGTAACACAAATGGTTTACTGCTGGTGTTTTTCTGTCTAGATTAGAGTGGTGCTGGAAAAGCACAGCAGGTCAGGCAGGATCCGAGGAGCCAGAAAATCAATGTCTTGGCAAAAGCCCTTTTCCAGCACCACTCTAACCTAGGCTCTGGTTTCCAGCATCTGCAGTCCTCACTTTTGCACTGCTGGTGATTATATGTTAGCCAAAAGCAAAATGGCGTAATGATGATTTTGATGGTGGGAAGGTTGCTGTGATCACATTTCTGGGTCAGAGAAATGGGGAAAAAGAACGCTTCACAGCTCACTGAACGAGAACTGAAAAGCTTTTAAATCAAACCTCAGACAGGGAGGCAATATTTCCCTGGAGTTTGAGTAACTGGAAAGTGATGGTGTCTGGGAATAGACAGGATTTTGTTTTACAGGAGGTTGAAAGTTTTAAAACTGTTATATTCAGACATTTCAATTTATTTTCTTTAATTTTATTTGCTGTGCAAAAAACTTTTACAACATTTTAAAGCCAAAATGTACAAACCTTGTGTTAAAGATAAATGTTAAATAAAATCCATCAAACCATCCCTCACTGAAAACTGTTGTGGAGGTGCAATCTCCTGGAGAATCCCTGCTCACTTCTTCCTACCCGGGTTTCATGACTACATACATACCTGGGAGATAGCAGCAGGAGGCCATTCAGCCTTTTAATCCTGCTCCACCATTCAATGGGAAACAGCTGACCATCCAGCTCAGTCTCCTGCTCCTGCTGTGCTCCAATCCCCTTTCATGACTTTACCTCGAAGAACTATATCGAAGTCCTCCTTTGGCTTCACTGTCTTTTGTTCCAGTGATGTTGCTGTGTTACTGTGTGGGTGTAGGCAGGGGTAATGTGATTGTGCTGCCTCCTGGAGGATGTACTCAGCATCCCTCATCATCCTGCAGTAACATCAACCGGGGTTCAGCAACGAGAGATAGAGACCATTTCCAGGATATGGGCATCACTGACTCAGCCAGCATTTATTCCTCATCTCTAGTTACCCTTGAGAACACGGTAGTGAGCTGCTGTCTTGAACCACTCGCAGTCCATTTGGTGCAGAGAGACCGACAATGCTGGGAGGGAGAGGGTTGCAGGATTTTGGCCCAGTGATTCTCTATCTTTGGTTCTTCAAATATTGTTAAATTTAATCACCAGTCTGCAAATCTTCACCATCTCGCACCCTGTATAAAGGAATATGTACAGATTAGAAATTCAGAACAGATAATTCTAATTTCTCTGGTATATTTTTCCCCTTTGTTCCCCCAAAGCTGTAACCGTCCAGCCCACTTACTCTCTCCCACCATTCTGACTCTGCTGTCCCCTAATGTACACCCTCCCCATTCTCATGGAGTAACTGATAAACAGATCCATGCCACCACTTTCCGTCCCTGGTTAGACTCTGCACCCTTTCTGGGTTCACTTCCTTTCCCTTCAGTTGCTGCAAGTGAATAATGTAACAGCAGAATGAAACAAAAGGAAACAGACAGGGAGGTGGCAGATCCTGGACAGAAGAGGAATCTTTAGTCTGGGAGAATGGGTCAGATCCTTCTTTGTTTCTCAGATGTCGATTCCCAGCATTACAACAAGTTGGGGATGGAACTTGGTTCCACGTGAGTGTGATGGCACTTTGACCCCACACCCCCTCCAACTGATGAATACTATAAGCAGATGTGCCCCTTCTCCACCCAATCAGTGTGAATGCTTTCTGCTGGTTACCCAAAACACATGCTCCAAAACCCATCCACATTCTGTACATGTACAGTACCAGGTTTCCCTGCACACATGTGATCCCTGCCTCAGGGATTGTGGGAGTTATAGTCCCCATGAAGCCTCTGGAGACCTGTTGCTGGAAAGTGAATGAAAAGTGTGGGGTGGAGGGTGTTGTGTATCCGATCCCCATTCAGACACACAGGACATGTGGGTTGTCACTGGGTTTTACTGAGACATCCGCTTAGAAAACTCGATTTCTGATGTAAGGAATATACATTCAGCCAATTGCGGGGTGGGGAGGTTAATAAGAGGCAGCAAATTTTAAGAGAGGTGGCTCAGTGGCTAGCACTGCTGCCTCACAGCGTCAGAGACCCGGGTTTGATTCCAGCCTTAGACAACTGTGTGGAGTTTACACATTCTCCCTATGTCTGCGTGGGTTCTCTCTGGGTGTTCCGGTTTCTTTCCACAGTCCTTAGATGTGCAAGTTTGATGGATTGGCCATGCTAAATTGCCTACAGGGTCCACGCATGTGCCAGTTAGACAATTAACAACAGGAAATGCAGGGTTACAGGGAATGGATGGGTCTGAATGGGATGCTCACTATAGGGTTGGCGTGGACTCGATGGATGAATACCCTGTTTCTGCACTATAGGAATTCTATTCTATTCTCATGAAGAAGAATGTACCTATCTCAACGTGTTCTGAATTTGTGGAATTCCCTATTCAAAATGCAGTGGATGCCAGGGCAATGAGCAAACTTAATGAAAAGATACAGATGTTTAATTTGCAATGAGTTGAAGGGTGAGAGCGCGCAGGCGGGAAAATCCAGCTGAGAGCAAGGTGAGCTCAATCATCACCGTATTAAATGGTGGAGATGGTTCGAAGGGCTGCATTGACTCTCCTGTGCCCAGTGCTTATCTTCTTACGGTAATAATTGGAAAGCTGAATCCAAACATCACCACCTTCAGAAAATGCAGGATACTCAGATGGATTAGCATTCCAAACTTAGATAGTGAGGAAGCGAGTAGGAGATAATGATTTTGCAATTTTACACTGAGGGGACACAGTGATTTATGGTTTTCGACTGTGTAAGACATTCACACCGTCCAGAATACTCTGTTGTGAATATCTATCCTGTACTTTACTACAAAGCCAAGGTCTCTGACAATGAAACCCAAAACACCGCCTCCCCACGTAATCTGATAAAAGACTTGAGAAGTCTGGTTGAATTTAGAACACAGATGGAAAACGGGAAGATTAAATCCAATCCCAAGATCCTGTGCTTAAACAAAGGAGACGACAATAGGATGAGGCAGGATTTGGCTAATATAGACTGGAAGCAAAGACTTTAGGGTGGGACAGTTGACAGACAGTGGAGGAATATCAAAGAATTTTTCAAACTGCTCAGCGAAAACATATATCAGTGAAAAGGAAGGACTGTAGGAAAAGGAGTAATCTGCCGTGGGTGGGTAAGGAAATAATGGAGTCTGTCAAATTGAAATAGAAGGCATACAAATTGGTAAAAACCAAGGAGAAACCAGGCGATTAGAAAAACTTCAAAGATCAACAGAAAGCTTGATGGGATTCGGGATAAAATGTAATGAGTAGCTATCTCCAGGGACAGAATAGCAGTTTACACTGCTGGAGGGGAACCTATTGTTTGGGGAACATATGACCTCTGTAATTGTTGAAGCACTTAACTGTTACCATAGAGATAATCCTGATCAAGTTAAAAATCACAGCACACTCCAAAAACTTGTATTTACAAATAAACCTGTTGGACTATAACCTAGTGTTGTGTGGTTTTTAACTTTGTTGATCCCACCTCAACCCCGGCTCCTCCAAATCAGAATCCTGATAGACAGCCCCACTGAAACTGAAGCGCCTGTCAGGCACTTGAGGGAGCCAAAGGGGCGTGGGGGGAGGGGTATGTGGTTTAACCACAAAGTGCTGAACAGAACTAGACTTTTTAAACTGCTGTTGCCATGGAGAGATAGTCTCTATTCAAAGTCACAAACCACAAAGGTAGAAGAATGGGAGCCGTACACCGGACAGGCGGGGAGTTACCTGATGCTGTCTGGAGGCATTTTGCACGTAAAATATCCAGGTAACTACCATGTCTCATCAATAAAGACTCAAAGAAGACCTCTCAGAGTTCTGTGCCTATTTATTCCTACTCAGCAGGGTTCAGGAATATGAGGACACAGCAGTCAGACTTCACAGTGGAGGATATGAAGAACATGCCAGGAATTGGCATGAATAAGGAGACTGAGGAAGGTGAGGACCTATAAATAACCGTTATCATGAAAGAGTTAGAGCTGGGCAACCTAATAGAGCTAAAGGTAGTCAAGTCTCTTTGCCCTGATGGAATACATCCCAAGATACCAACAGAGTTAGGGGGAGAAATAGCAAATGCACTTAGTCATAGAATCCTACAGCATAGACAGGCACTTTGGCCCAAACTGGCCCATGCCGATCAGAATGTCCATCCACGCTAACCCTATTTCCATGCACTTAGCTCATCTGCTTCTGAAACTTTCCTATCCATGTATTTGTCCAAATGCCCTTTAGATGTTGTTAACAGACCCGCCTCAACGACTTCCACTGGCAGTTCATTCCATATACATACCACCCTCTGTGTAGAACAGTTGCCCCTCAGGGTACCCTTTTAGTCTTTCTCCTCTAACCTTAAACTGATACCCTTCAGTCCTTATTCCCTGGGAAAAAGACTGAGTGCATTCACCTTACCTATGCCTCTCATGATCTTATACACATCGTTAATGTATTCCCCCTCGGTTTCCTCTGCTCTAAACAAAAAAGTCCTCGCTTGTCTAACCTCTCCCTGTAACTCAGACGCCTGAGATCTGGCATCATCCTTGTAAATTTCTTCTGCACCCTTCCAGTTTCATAACTGAAACCTACACTGCATCCATCACATTTCCAGTGTTTCCCCATGGCACTGGAACCGACGTGACAACACCAATGGATTATAATCCATGATCGATAATTAACTCCGTTACAACAATTCCATTTTCACAGCTTTTTCCATGATGCAGGAATCCTTTTGTCTTTCTGGTTTCATGGTAAATTGTCCTCATACAAAACCAATCTGGGGCTTAACTGTTCCTGGGAAATGTGCCATGATTTTTTAGACTTTCAAAAACCAAATGAAATTTCTCTCCACAGTCCCCACGCTAACATGGACTTCGCTGTCTCAGTACTTTTTCCAGTCACGCTGACATTTGTGCTATTCGTCCACAGGCAGAATGCACACCTTTCGTTCCAGATGAAAAGGCCAATGATATCCAGATCGGCACGGATCAAGTAATTATCAAAACTGAACATGAAATTCAATGTGAATTTCTCAACTACAAATTCCCCCTTTCAGTACTCTACAACAGAGAAAACAAAAAGTGCTGGAGATACTCAGCAGGTCTGGCAGCATCTGAAATGGTGACAGATGCAGGAAACATTGCAGCCTGGAAGAAGTGTTTAGATGATCACACCAGGCATGTGTGCTTGATGACCGGTATGGAGAAGATGGGGGCATTGTGATGAACAGTTTTATACCAGTCCTGCAGCCGCCCCATTTTATTCCGTGTTTCTCTGAGATTCCCTCTTTTCAGAAGCAGGTAGGAGTGGGAAGCAGTGGAGAATGTAAATGATGTGTGACCTTCCTAGTGAGAGGATTCGAGTACCGGAGCAGGGATCCCTTTCTGGAAGGGCCTTGGCGAGACCACACCTGGAGTACTGTGTGTACCTTTGTTCCCCTTTCCCAAGGAGAGCTATCCTGGTTACTGAGAGAGAGTAAAGGAGGGTCACCAGCCTGAGTCCTGGGAGGTGGAGATAGTTAAGGGCTGCAGATGCTGGAAGTCAGAGTTTATACAATGTTGATCTGGGGAAGTGCAGCAGGTCAGGCAGCATCAGAGGGGCAGGAAAGTTGATGCTTTGGGTCAGGACAGTTTGTCAGTCCGGATGACTAGTCCTGACCCGAAACATCAATTTTCCAGCCCCATCGTATCCATGCTGGTCATCAAACGCCTATTTATTCTAGTCCCACGTTCTTGCACTCAGTGTAACATCTTGGTGTGATCATCTAAACACTTCTTCAAGGCTGCAATGTTTCCTGCATCTGTCACCATTTCAGATGCTGACAGACTTGCTGAGGATGTCCAGCAATTTATGTTCTTATTGCAGATTTCCACCATTTTGCTGAAGCACATAGAGTCATAGACATGTATACAGCTCCATATTTTGTTAACTCACATTTCTGAGATGGCAGGACTGATGGCTGAAGAGGGACTCAATCCTCGTTTAATCCTCCTTTTCTTTGGCTTTCTGAGCTGCTGACTACATCACTAATATTCTACCTCCCATTCCCTGACCTGAATCTGACCCATCTAAGCCGACACTTTAGTTCCCAACCCCCTGCCAGACTAGTTAAAACCTCACCAATGGAACTGCAAAAGCCCCCATCAGATTTGTCTCAGCTCTGCCCAGGGGTAACCGGTCAGGCTGGTATAGGACCCACCCAGAAACAGTCCCAGTGCCTGAAGAATCTAAACCTTTCTCTGGTACACCATTTCCCCAGCCACATATCCAGCGGATCTACCCTCTTATTCCTGCTCTCACGAGCACATGGCACTGGGAGTAAGTCTGACCTTATTACATTTCAGGATCTACATTTTAATGCATCTCTGCTCTCCCTATATCTAGCTTTCAGGCCCTCATCCCCCTGTTTAGCGATGTCGTTGGTATCTGTGTGTTCCACCACTACGGGCTGTTTAACTCCAGCTCCAGAAAGTCCTGCAGCCGCCCCATGATATTGCGGATCCTAGCTTTATGGAGGTAACATACCATCCTGGATTCATGTCTGTGGTCACAGCAGTGCCCGCCCTAACCCTGAGCATTGAATCCCCTGTCACTATAGCCGTGTTTCCTCTCTTTCCTCCCGCTCTGTGCAGCGGAGCTCTCTGTGGTGGCATGACCCTGACTGGTGCTGATTTCCCGAGAAGCCACCCCACCCATTCCCGCCCTTACAGAATCCCAAGCGGGATACAGTATCTGTATGAGAAGGGGATGACCACTGGGGACTCGTGCACCCCCTTCCTGAGCCTTTTACTTGATCTGATGGTCACCCATTCCCTTTCTGCTTGTGTAGCCCTCACCTGCAGTGTGACTAACTCACTAAACATGCTGTCCATAACATTCTCAGATTCTCCGCAGTGAGTCCACTCACAGCTCCAGGTCTGAAAAGCAGTTTCCCAGTAACTGCAGATGAACACACTTGCAGCACACATAGCCGTCAGGGACACTGGAAGCGTCCCTTATTTCCCACACTGTACAAGAGGACCACACCACGGGTCTGAGGTGCCCTATCACAACATCTCTCTACATTCATCTCGTTACTCCCATTAAGAAAATTTAAATGAGTGAGCAACCTTCCTTCACTTCAAACATGTACATTATAATAAAAAAAATCTTCACTTCAGCAGATATGTCATACTTTAAAAACTTAAATACTCCACAGGTATCACTGAGAAATTGGCTGTTCCCATTGGGACCACGTGAATTACTGAACGGCCTGGACTAAACTTGAGTTTCAGCTTCACCTTCTCCCAGTCTCACCTCACTCTGTTTACACCCAACTCCAAAACACTCTCATTGAGCCAAGCAGCACTCTCAGTACAGCCTTGTCATTTTCAATATCTGCTCATACCTACACTGCCCTCAGCCTCCTGTACTGTTCTAATGCATCTCAATGGGAGCTCAGGAACAGCATCTCATCTTTCAGTTCAGCCCTTTGTAACCCCAGAGTCAACATGGACTTCAGCAGTTTCTGGATGAACAGACAGTTGTCAGAATCTGGAATGTTCCACCTGAAATGGTGCTGGAATTTGAGTCCACAACGAAATTCAATGAGAAGCTTGCAGGGAATTGGAAGTAGAGGGTTTACAGGTTAACATCATGAAATGGGTGACTGGGACTAAAACTGGCATTTGGATAAATCTGTGCTCTCTCTCAGGCCAATATCTCCTTCCACAGCTGCAGGGCCAAGAATTGAACACATACCCAAAGGGTGATCTGACCATGAACTTGAACATCTTTCTGCTTTTTGCTTGACAAAACTATTGGTGATATTTTCCCAGACTGAACAAACCTTTCTCGTTCCACAGTTAAATGCCAATGATATTCAGATCGTGATGACTCCGTGGACTGTAGAAACTTGTTTTTGAGATCCCAGTCTCAATTATTCTCAATTAATATCCTATAAAATGAATTCGCAAAACAAAGCTCACAATCAGTGCAAGATGAATAGTGAAGGCGAACACTTCTCTTGGAATGTGTTTGATGTGTAAACACTCCTCTTGAAATCACCCCGCCCCCCAAAAAGAGGACATGTGCATGCGCCTTGCTGTACCTTGCCCCAAATAAAGATGGCGACCATAACCCAGGACCTCTCACTGCCTGAGGCCCACAGCTGTTTTCCCCTTTGCTGCAAATGTGGGACCAAGATTTTCTAATTCAGATTAACAACCTGCACAGAGTATGACTAAACCCTCCCAGTCTACATGGATACATCTCATCCGGTTTCTGCTCCCACTCTCCCCTTTCTGCCTCCTGCAAACACCAAGGGTCATCACGGGTTCTGTGACCCTTCATTAGAACCGAAAACAGCTGGGAAAAGTAGAATCCCTATAGCGTGGAAACGGGCTCTTCGGCCCAACAATTACACACCCACCTTCCGAAGTTCATTTCACCCAGACCCATTCCCCTCCCTATTACTCTCCATTTCCCCAGACTAATGCACATCCCTGAACACTACGGGAAATTTAGCTGGGCCAATTCACTGAACCTGCACATCTTTGGACTACAGGAGATAGGGGTTAAAGAGTAAATAATAGGTGGGGACAGAGTGCAAAGAGAGACAGGAACATTTGTAAAGACAAAGGAGTGAATAACGATCTGGTGGGAGGGTGGAAAGCTGTTAGTGGAGGAGACAGGAACCTGGTAGCATCTGAGTGGCGGTGGTGGAAATGGTGACTGAGGAGTTACATTGTGCCTGCAAAAAGGTCCCGGAGCTTCAAGTTGCCTGTCACTTTAACACACAAGACTGTTCCCTGTCCAACATCTCTGTCTCATGCTTACTGCGGTGTTCCAGTGAAGCTTGATACAAGCTGGCAGAACACTCCAGAACATACCAAATGGCCTCCTATTTCAAGGACTGCAATTTCCCCTCCCATGTGGTCAACAATGCCCTCCAGTGTATCTCCTCCCCTTCCCACACCACTGCCCTTGAACCCCACCCTTCCAACCCCAACAAGGATGGGATCCCCCCACTCCTCACCTTCCACCCAGATACAACACATCATCCTCTGCCATTTCCACCACCTACAATCAGACCCCACTAGAGATATGTTTCCCTCCCCTCCCCTTTCAGCATTCCACAGAGACCATTCCCTCTGTGACTTCCTCGTTAGGTCCACGCTCCCCAGAACCCATCCTCCACACCCAGCACCTTCGCTTGCCACTGCAAGTAGTGTAAAACCTGTGCCCACACCTCCATCCAAGGCACCAAAGGATACTCCCACATCCAGCAGAGAATTCCCTGCCCACCCAAACACCTCAACTATTGTGTCCTTTGCTCTCAACGTGGTCTCCTCTACACTGGGGAGTCAGGACCCCAACTTGTGGAATATTTCAGGGAATATTTCTGGGGCACATGCACCAACCAACCCCACCACCTTGTGGCCGACCACTTCAGCTACATCCCCTCCGCCGCCACACTGCCAAGGACATGCAAGTCCTGGGTGTCCTCCACCCCCAAATCCAAGCCACCCCACGCCTGGAGGAAGAACACCTCATCCTCGACCTTGGAACCTTTCAACCACACGGCATCAAGGTTTCCTCATCTCCTCTCCCCCACCTTATCACAGATTCAACCCTCCAACTCGGCACTGGCCTCCTGAACTGTCCCACCTGTCCATCTTCCTTCCCAATTATCCATTCCACCCTCTCACCACTACCCCATCTACATCTACCTAGTCTCTTCGTAGCTCCCTTCCCCCCCAACCCCAAACACCCCTCCCTATTTATCTCTCAGCCCTCTTCTCCCACCTCCCACATTTCTGATGAAGTGCTTACATGCCCAATATGTCAATTCTCCTGCTCCTTGGATGCTGCCTGACCTGCTGTGCTTTTCCAGCACCACAAGCTGGAAGAACAACACCTCATCTCCCAGTCGGGGACCCTACAATCCTCTGGTTTCAACATCAAATTCAATAATTTTAGGTCCTGAACTCTCCCACGTCCTAGTGTCTTTGCCCCTTACTCCACACACCAGGCCTTGTTATTACATAGCCTGGCATTACACACTACCTATGGTTAGCCACTAACAGTCCCCATAAACAGCTATTCACCCTCCCCCTCAGATCGTTATCCACTCTTTTTGTCCAATTGTTCTTATCTCTCTCTTTGGACTCTATTCCCCCCCTATATTTACTCCTTAACCCCTTCTGCATAAAAAACAACATTTTTTCTCAGTAGCATCAGTTCCTGAGGATGTGTCACCGAATCCAAATTGCGAACAGATTTCAATTCACAGATGCTGCCAGATCTGCTGAGCTTTTCCAGTACTTTCAGTTGTTGTGTGTGATTTACAGCATCCACAGTTCTTTCAATTTACCCGGAGTATCTAATTCAGGTCTAGCAGACTGAAACAGTGTTTATCAACCTTCCCAGTCCACACCACCTCCATCTCTCTCCCAGTCTCTGCTGTCTCTCCCACTCCTTCACATTCAGTTCCCCCTCACAGTGACACTGCGCCTGCAAAGCTGATGGTCATGTGTTGGCCTGCTGGACCCACCCCTCATTCACTCCCATTGGCTGGAGGATCACGCCAACTCTCCTATTGGTCTGAAGCTGTGTCAATCAGCCAGGCCCCATTGTGACCTGAGTGGTGGGATCCTCCCAGGTGCATCAGAGGCTGAGGGGTGACCTCACAGAGGTTTATAAAATCAGGAGGGGCATGGGTAGGATAAATAGACAAGGTCGTTTCCCTGGGGTGGGGGAGTCCAGAATGAGAGGGCATGGGTTTAAGATGAGAGGGGAAGAATTTAAAATGGATCAGAGGGGCATTTTTTTTTCCCACCGAGGTTGGTGCGTGTATGGAATCTTCTGTCGGGAAGTGGAGGATGTTGGTACAATTATACCATTTGGCATCTGGATGGGTATATGAATAGGAAGGGTGTATGTGCCAAGTGCTGGCAAATGGGACTTAGATTAGGTTGGGATATCTGGTCAGCATGGACCAGTTTAACCAAAGGGTGTATTTTCATGCTGTACATCTCTACGGCTCTGCCCTGTGATGAGCTTCATCATTCACAGTGAATGAGGCAGTATCACAGAGCACAGGGGCTGGGAGCTATTCAGCCCATTGGGGCTGTACTCTCTCCCTCTGGAGATAGTGCCAGTCAGTTCCAACTCACCTCCCATTTGGACATAGCCTTCCAAATCCTTCCTTAAAAAGTTAAATTTCAAATTTGTTTTGACAATAGCTACTGAATCTGCATTCAGCTGTCTTTCAAACTGTTCCAGATGCTCAGAACTTAGTGAGTAAAATAATCTTCACATCGTTAACCTGCATTATTTGCCAGTTACCTGAAAGTAGTTACTAAAAATTGTGACGTTAAAAATTTCTCACTCTGTCTCTCTATAAATGAAATATCCTGGAAACAAATCAACTCCTGGTCAAAATCACTGCTTAACCTTCTCAGCTCCAAGGAGAATTGTCTGACCTTCTGCTAACGCTCCATAAAAGAGAAACCCATCTTAATTTTAATTTATTAGTGTCGAAGAGATGGACAACACAGAAACAAACCCTTCAGTCCAAATTGTCCATGCCGATCAGATATCCTAAATTAATCTCGTCCCATATGCCAGTACTTGGCCCATAACCTTCTAAACCTTTCCCAATCACATATCCAATGAGATGCCTTTTAAATGTTGGAACTATACCAGCCTCCACACTTTCTCTGGCAGCTTATTCCATACACGTATCACGTTCAGCTTGAAACTTTGCCCCTAATATCCCTTTTCAATCTTTTCCCTCACGCCTGTGCTTTCTAGTTTTGGACTCACTTAAACAGGAATAAGACCCGAGCTGTTTACCTTATCCATGCCCCTCACGATTTTATCAACCTCTATGGTCACCCCTCAGCATCCGATTCTCCAGTGAAAACAGCCTCAGCCTATTCAGCCTCTCCCTATAGCTCAATCCCTCAACCCTGGAAACATCTTTGCACATCTTTTCTGAATCCTTTCAAGTTTCACAATATCATTCCGATAGTGGGGAGACCAGGACTGAAAGCAGAATTCCAGAAGTGACTGAATCAATGTCCTGTACAGCCGCAAAATGACATCACAACTCCTGTACTCAATGCACTGACCGATAAAGGCAAGAATACTAAACACTTCTTCACTACCCTGCCTATGATTCCACTTTCAAGGAACTATGAACCTGCACTCCAAGATCTCTTAGTTCAGCAACACTGCCCAGGACCTTCCCATTAAGTGTAGAAGTCCGGCCCTGATTTGCTTTTCCAAAATGCAGAACCTCACATTTATCAAAATTAAACTTCATTTGCCACTCCTCAGCCCATTTGATCGGAGTCTCATTGTACTCTGAGGTAACTTTACTGTCCACTGCACCTCATATTTTGGTGTCTACTGTAAACCTACTAACCATAGCTCCTATATTCACATGGAAATCATTGATATAAATGACAAAAAGCAATGGACCCAACACCCAGCCTGACAGCATTTTGCTCACCACAGGCTTCCAGTCCTAAAAGCACCCTCCACCAAGACACTGACTGCTCAGCAAGGTTAGAGCTCATGGAATACAGGGAGAACTAGCCAATTGGGATCCAGAACTCGCTCAAAGGCAGAAGACAGAGGGTGGTGGTGGAAGGTTGTTTTTCAGACTGGAGGCCTGTGACCAGTGGAGTGCCACAAGGGTCGGTGCTGGATCCACTACTTTTCGTCATTTATATGAATGACTTGGATGTGAACATAGCAGGCATAGTTAGTGAGATGACACCAAAGTTGGAGATGTAGTGGACAGTGAAAACAATCACCTCAGAGTACAACGGGATCTTGATCAGATGAGTGAATGAGCTGAGGAGTGGCATTTGGGGAAATCAAATCTTAGCAGGACTTATACACTTAATGGTAAGGTCCTGAGGAGTGTTACTGAACAAAGAGACCTTGGAGTGCGGGTTCATCGCTCCTTGAAAGTGTAGCCACAGGTAGATAGGATAGTGAAGGCGGCATATGGTTAGAACATTAAGTACAGGAGTTGGGAGGTCATGTTGTGGCTGTACAGGGCATTGGTGAGGCCACTATTGGAATATTGCGTACAAATCTGGTCTCCTTCCTATCGGAAGGATGTTGTGAAACTTGAAAGGGTTCAGAAAAGATTTACAAGAAAGTTACCAGGATTGGAGGATTTCGGCATAGCTGGGGGTTGAATAGATTTTGAATAGACTGGGGCTATTTTCCCTGGAGCGTCGGAAGCTGAGAGGTGAGTTTATAGAGGTATATAAAATCATGAGGGGCATGGATAGGATAAATAGACAAAGTCTCTTCCCTGGGGTGGTGGAGCCCAGCACTAGAGGGCATAGGTTTAGGGTGAGAGGGGAAAGACTTTAAAGAGACTTGTGGGGCAACGTTTTCACAGAGGGTGGTACGTGTATGGAATGAGCTGCCAGAGGAAGTGGTGGAGGTTGGACGAATGCAACATTTATAAGGCATCTTATTGGGTATATGAATAGGAAGGATATGGGCCGGGTGCAGGCAGGTGGGTCTACATTGCGTTGGGATATCTGGTCAGCATGTACTGGTTGGACCGAAGGGTCTCTGCTTCTGTGTTGTACATCTATGACTCTTTGATCTTCCAAACAATTTTGTATCCAAATAGCTAGTTCCGCCTGTATTCTATGGTGTTGAACTTGCTAACCAGCCTGTTATGTGGAACTTTGTGTCTTTCTCAAGTCCAAGTTAATGACTTCCATGCACAAAGCCATGCTGACTATCCCTAATCTTTCCTTGCCTTTCCAATGACATGTAAATCCTGTCCCTGAGAATCCCTTCCAACAACTTGCCTGCCACTGACTTCAGGCTCACCGGTCTATAGTTCCCTGGCTTTTCCTTACTACCTTTCTCAAATAATGATTTGGAGATGCCAGTGTTGGACTGGGGTGTACAAAGTTAGAAATCACACAACACCAGGTTATAGTCCAAACGGTTTAAATGGAAGCACACTTCCAAATAAACCTGTTTGACTATAACCTGGTGTGTGATTTTTAACTTTCTCAAATAATGGCACCCATCTTCCAGCACCTTGTCTGTGGCAATTGATGATACAAATATCTCAGCGAGGGGCCCAGCAATCACTTCCCTGGCTTCCCACAAAGTTCTGGGATACGCCTGCTCAGATTCCTGGGATTTATCCACCTTTCTGCTTTTTAAGACATCCAGTAGCTCCTCCACTGTAATATGAACAATTGCCAAATTATCACTATTTATTTCTCCAAACTCTCTAGCTTCCATATCATTTTTCAGTAAAAACTGATGTGAAATACTTACAGAATCTCTCCCACCGCCTGCGGTTCCATAGACAGCCTTACTGATTTTTGAGGGTTGCTATTCTCTGCCTGGTTACTCTTTTGTCCAGCCATCCCTTTCCCTGGAAATAACCTCCCGCAAACAAATTTTGCAAGTTCTTACTTACCTTGTGCCATCGAAATTGTCCAATTTAGAAGGCTACCTATTAGATCTGGTCTATTATTTTCTGTAACTATTTTAAAGCTAGTAGAATTATCAGAGAATCCAGACAGCGTGGAAGCGGGCCATTCAGCCCATCACATCCACACTGAACATCAGAGCCTTCTACCCTACCCCTATAACGTTGCAATTCCAATGAGCAATCCACCTGGCCAGCACATCCCTGAACACTATGGGCAATTCAGCCTGGATAACCCACCCATCCTACACATCTTTGGGAGGAAACCAGAGCAACCAGACGAAACCCAAGCAGACAACCACAACAAGGTGATCATCCCTTTCTTATTTCCCAATTCTATCCAAGTAACTTCACTGGAAATACTCCCAATATCCTCCCTGAGCACAACTATAAAGGTATCCCTAATCCAAAACGCCATTCTGCCTCCTCTCGTCCCCCTTTCTATCCTTCCCATTGCACCCTAGAACATTAAGCTGCCAGTCCTATCCATCACTGAGCCACGTTTCTGTAATATCCATGACATCCCAGTCCCATGTTCAAAACCATATCCTCAGCTCATCTGCCTTCCCTGACGGGCCTCTTGCACTGAAATAAATGCAGTGAAACTGCTCTGTCCCACCTCGTTCTGTGCCTTGCCCTTGCCTGCCTTGACTGTCTAACTTCTCAACTGTACCAGGCTCAGACATACCTCTTCTCTCACTATCCCTTTAGGTTTACCCCCCACTCCCTCACTGGTTTAATGCCTCCTGAGTAGCACTAGCAAATCTCCCTGCCTGGATATTAGACACCTTCCAATTCAGGTACAATCCATCCTTCTTATGCACGTCAATTCTAACCCAGCAGAGATTCCAATGATCCAAACATGGCAATCCTTCTCCCCTGCACCAGATCCTTAGCCACACATTCATCTGCTCTATCCTGCTGTTCCTACTCTCACTAGCATGCGGCACAAAGAGTAATCCAGATATTACTACCCACGAAGACCTACTTTTTATCCTCCAGGATAATTTGCTATATTCTCTCGTCAGAACCTCATCCTTTCCTCTTCCGATGTCATTGGTACGAATGTATAATGAGCTCCCACTGATCATACTCCCTTTTGAGAATACTCTGCTCCCTCTCCGAGACATCCTTGTCCCTGACACCAGGGAGGTACCACCCATTCTGATGTCTCACTGTCAGCTGCAGAAACGGCAGTCTGTGCCCTATACCAGAGAATCTGCTATCACCATCGATCACCAGGAACCTCATATACCTCACATTACATTGGAGCCAGTCTCTGTACCAGTACCTTGCTTGTCAGTGCGATATGCCCCTGAGAGGGTGACCTCCTACGCTTTCCGAAACAGTGTACTTGTTTGAGATCAATCAGCCGGGCCCCATTGTGAGGTAAGTGGTGGGATCCTCTCTCTCTCTCTGCCCTGGAATGAGCTTCATCATTCACAGTGAATGGGGCAGTATCACAGAGCACAGGGGCTGGGGCTATTCAGCCCATTGGGACTGTACTCTCTCCCTCTGGAGATGCTGCAAATCTGTCCCAACTCCCCTCTCACTTGCCCAAAGCCCACTAAGTCCTTCCTTAAAAAGTAAAATTATAAATCTGTTTGAGAACACCTGCTGAATCTGTGTCCAGCTGCCGTTCAGCCTATTCCAGGTGCGCAGAACTTACTGAGTGAAATAATGTTCCCATTTTCACTCTGCTTTATTTGCCAGTTACCTGAAAGTAGTTACGAAAAATTGTGATCGTGCTAACAATTCCTCTCTCTCTGCAAATTAATTGTTTGGAAACAAATCTGCACCTGGTCCAAATCACTGCTTAACCGTCTCAGCTCCAAGGACAATTATCTGTGCTTCTGCTAGCTCTCCACAAAAGAGGAACGCATCTTAATTTATTAGTGTCATAGAGATGGACAGCACAGAAACAGACCTTCGGTCTAATTCGTTCATGCCGACTCGGAATCCTAAACTACTGGAGTCCCATTTGCCAGCTATTGGGCCCTATCTCTCAAAACCCATCCCATTCACGGATGCCTTTCAAATGTTGTAACTGTATCAGTCTCCACTACTTCATCTGGCAGCTCATTCACACACACACCACACACAGCTTGAAAACGTTGCCCCTTGGATCCCTTTTAAATCTTTGCCCTCTCAACTTAAGCCCATTTGCTCTTGTTTTGGACCCACCTCACCTGGGGGGGGGGGGGGGGGGGGGGGAAGACCCTGGCTGTTCACCGTATCCATGCCCCTCACGATTTATAAATCTCCATAAAGTCACCTCTGTCTTTGACTCTTCAGGGAAAATAGCCCCAGTCTCTCCCTGTAGCCCAAATCCTCCAACCCTGGCAAAGTCTTTGTCAATCTTGTCTGAACTCTTTCAAGATTCAGAACATCCTTCCCAGAACAGGGGATTTTGAACTTAAAACAGAATTCCTGAAATGGCTTAATCAATGTCCTGTCCAGCCACAATATGATGTCCCAGCTTCTGTATTCAATGCATCGACCAATAAATATAAGCATACCAAACACCACCTTCACTAGTCTGCCTATCTGCGACTCTACTTTCAACGAACAATGAATCTGAACGCCATGGTCTCTTTGTTCAGCAATACTGCGAAGGACTTTACCATTACGTGTATAAGTCCTGCCCTGATTTGCCTTTCCAAAATACAATAGCTCACATTTATCTAAATTGAACTCAGTCTGCCATTTTTCGTTCCATCTGAACAAGATCCTGTTGTATTCTGAACTAACCTTCTTCGCTGTCCACTACACCTCCAATTTTGGTGTCTTCTGTAAACCCACTGACTATATCTCATATATTCACATCCAAGTCATTTATTTGAGGACCGAATATCCATTCCTGCAGGACAATGCTGCTCATACGCCTCCAGTCGCAAAGCAACCCTCCATCACCACCCTCTGCCTCCTACCTTCAAGCCAGTTTTGTATCCAAATGGCTAGTTCTCCCAACATTCCATGTTATCTAACCTTGCTAACCAGTCTGCTTTGTGGAACATCGTTCAGTGTCCACATAGACAACGTCCACAGTCTGCCTTCATCAATCATCTTTGTCACATCTTCAAAAAAATTCAATCAAGTTAGAAAGAGAGAATTACTCACACAAAGTCATGTTGACTATCCTTAATCTTTCCTGGTCTTTCCAAATACATGTAAATCCTATCCCTCAGAATCCCTTCCAACAACTTGCCTACCACTGACTTCAGGCTGCCTGTTCTCTTGTTCCCTGGCCTTTCCTTACCACCTTTTTAAAATAACAACACTTGTCTTCCAGCAACTCACCTGTCACAAACGATGATATAAATACCTCAGGGAGGGGCACTGCTTTCCTAGCTTTCCACAAATTTCTGGGATACACCTGATCAGGACCCAGGGATTTATCCACCTTGATGCCATTTAAGACATCCAGTATCACATCCTCTGTAACATGGACACTTTTCAAGTTATCACTGTTGTTAACTATCAAGTTCTCCAAACTCTTCAGAAAAGAGTAGCATAGTATCTCTCCCACCTCCTGTTGTTCCACAGATGGCCTTCTTGATCTTTAAGAAGTTGTATTCTTTGTCTGTTTTTTCTTTTATCCTTGATATATTTGTAGAATCGCTTTGGATTCTACTTAAACCATTTCCTTGAGATATTTCATGTTCCCTTTTTGCTCACCTGATTTCCCTTGAGTATATTCCTGTAAAAACATGAACCTGTACTCCCAATTCCTCCGCCTCTGCCATATCTGCTCACAGTAGAAGCAATTCTACTCCAGGACATCCCAGAAAGGATTCCTATTTCAAGGACTGCATTTCCCTCCCACGTGATCAAAAATTCCCTCCAATGCATATCCTCCACTTCCCGTACCTCCACCTTCCCCCCACCCCTCCAACCACAATAAGAATATAATCCACCGGTCCTCACCTGCCACCCCACGAATCTCCAGATACAGCGCATTAACCTCTGCAATTTCCGCTACCTACAGTCAGACCCCACCACCAGGGATATATTTCCCTCCCCAGCCCTTTCTATGTTCCACAGAGACCATGGGATATTTGGTGCTGATGTGCTGCCCCACTGATACCTCAGTCACTCACCCTGCCCAATGGTCTAGTGATACTATCGCTAGATGGATAATCCAGACAACCAGATAACGTTCTGGGGCCTCGAGTTTGGATCCCGTCACAGCAGACAGTGGAATGTGAATTCAATAAAAGTGTGGAAGTTAGAATTTATTAAAGACCATGAATCCATTGTTGATTGTTGCAAAAAAAAAACCCATGAGATTCACTAATATCCTTCAGGGAAGGAATCTGCCATCCTTACCTGGTCTGACCTACATGTGACTCCAGACCAACAGCAACGTGGTTGAATCTTAACTGCCCTTGAGGCCCAGCCAGTGACACCCTCATCCTGTGAGTGAAGTTAAAAAGGTCAAGTCTTGTATACAATCATACTATTCTTACAGATAAGTGATCTGTTAGTAAATTTACTTCTCAATTCCCGGCTGACTATTTATTTCTCAGTTCCACCTGCACAACTTGCCTGGATGTACTTCCAGGAATATCCTCCTGAAGCCCAGCCATAATGTTATCCCTCATCAAAACCATCTCACCCCCCTGCTCTGTTGCCCCCTTTCTATCCTTGCTATAGCATCTATACCTTGGAACATTAAGCTGCTGGTCCTAACCATTCCTAAGTCATACCTCTGTAATTGCTGTAATATCCCAGTGCCATGTTCAAAACCATACCCTGAGCTCCTCTGCCCGACCTATCGGGCCTCCTGCATTGAAATAAATGCAGTGTAACTGCTCAGTCCGACCTCATTCTGTGCCTTGCCCTTGCCTGCCTTGACTGTTTGACGCCTGAACTGTACCAGCCTCAGACTTGGCTCTTTCCTCACTCTCTCTTTGAGTATACCTCCATTCCTTCACTGGTTTAATGCCTCCTGAATAGCACTAGCAACTCTTCCCTTTCAGTGCAGGTACAATCCATCCTTCTGATGGAGGTCAATTCTACCCCACAAGAGATTCGAATGATCCAACAATGTGAACTCTTCTATTCCTATGTCATTGATACCATTAAACAACAGCCTCCCCTCAAAATGGTTATTCTCCCCTTTAAGAATATTCTGCTCCCTCTCTGTGACATCCTTGTACAAAAATTACACATCCGAATAATAAACCTTACACTCATCAGGTCATCATAAAAGGATTACATGACACATTGAAGGTTTGGGGAGACCTTTTGAGAGAATGTGATGATTCAAAGGAGAATTTTTAAGCAGCAAAAGGGATTGATCTGGAACGCAATACTCACAATGCGAATATCCAGATCCTGATGTACTGAGTAATTCAGAGTTTGGCAGAACATTTACTGAGATTACCATCTGAATGTCCACCTGTAATATCCTGTAATACAAGTTTATAAAATCTGTCACTCTCCGTTCAAGTTAGAAACCCACACCATCCCCTCCTCCTGGCGCAGGATTACTGTACATAGTTACAACAGGTCATCAGGAAGGGGAATGGAGTGTTTTGTTCAGAGGGTTTTCAGTATGAGAGTTTGGAGTATATACCCGAGAGTAACGTGAGGAAGTGGTGGTGAGACCACCATATCTGGAGTAAAGTGAGCAGTTTTGGTCCCTTTAGATAAGGAAATGTGTCACTTTATTGGAGGCATTTCAGGGAAGATTCACTCGTAGAAAGTGCGGACTGCAGATGCTGGAGATCAGAGCTGAAAAATGTGTTGCTGGAAAAGCGCAGCAGGTCAGGCAGCATCCAAGCAGAAGGAGAATCAACGTTTTGGGCATAAGCTGAAGGGCTTATGCCCGAAACATTGATTCTCCTGCTCCTTGGATGCTGCCTGACCTGCTGTGCTTTTCCAGCAACACATTTTTCAGCAGGGAAGATTCACTGGGATGATCCCTGGTTTGGAGAGATTATCTTTTAAATAAAGGCTGAACAGGTTGGGACTCTACTCATTGGATTTTGGAGAAAGAGAGGTGATCTCATTGAGACAGATGGGATTCTTAAGGGGTTTGACAGGTTAAATACTGAGTGGATGTTTCCGAGTGTTAATACTGAAAAGGGAGTCTGGAACCAGATTCTGGGTCAGTCGCGGAATCAAGGGTTCTGCTTCAGATTCGTCAAGTTTAAGGCGACACAGAGGTGGGTAAGGGGTTTCAGTAGCAATGGAGCTGGGGTGAGGTGGAGACAGACAATGTTTAAGAGATTGGAATTCCCTGGTGTTTGGGATTGTGCAGATGTCTGGTCAGAAGGTCACCTTAGGGTCAAATATAACAGCAATATTGTGAAGAACGTATTTCTGCCTCAGACAGTTACCAGGGAGAGGGAGAGGCTCAGCAGTAAGAGAAAGGAGTTTGGAATAACAACTGAAGGCAATGGGTTTAACCGTTACAATGTTTCATTGGAGGAAACTGCAGCTAATCAAGTAGTGGGAATGTGATAAGCAGTTTGGTAACTGAGTAACAGTGGAACAATGGAGAGGGATGGTGGGGAGGGAGAGCTGGGCAGTGTCAATGTACATGTGAAACCTAACATGGTGCTTTTTCACAATGTCAACTCCTGGCAGTATGTAGATGAGATACAGGAGAGAGCAAGGATAGATACTGGAGGGACACCAAATGCAAGGAATTCAGAAAGGAAAGAGAGAGTGGAAATGGAGCAGGATTTTCCAAAAACCATGAGGTCAAAAGGAAGTTTTTCAAAGAAGGGGAGAGAAGGGCATAACCAGAAAAGACAGACAGCCAGAACAAGGAACAATATCTGTGAATCGGTGAGGAGGAGGAGGAGACAGAGTGTTGGAAAGTCTGTGGTTTAGCAAGCTTTGGGTAAATTGTAAAGATGGGCTCTGATAAGGCTTAACAAGAGACTGGAGAAAGATGTAGGTTTAGGACAAAAACCAGGAACACCACGTGAGGCAGTTTGGCTCGGTGGGCTAGTGGGAGGGAGGGAAGCAGCAGATCGGATTATCTCAGTCATGGTGACAGAGAAACTCCATGTGCTCCTCACTCATGTTATTGGAGGGGAGGATAGAGGAGACAGGATGATGGACAGTGTTTTACAAAGAAACAAATCCAGGGTTAGTGTTATTTAAAATGAGTGAACAAACCTGATGTGTTTAGCTTTTATCCAGAATATTAAAACAAACGACTGAAGTCCTGGTTCGAATCCCATCTTTATAGATGGTGGAATCTGAATTCACGAAAAAATAACTGGAATTAGGAATCTCCTGATTTCCATGAAACCATTGTCAATGGTAAAAAAGAAATCCTGCCAACCTGACAGCGGCCCAGCCAGCTACTCACTGTACTAATCACTGCAAAGTCTCAACACAGGAATGAAACTGGATGGACCATGTGGCATCTAACAAGGCACCAGAAATTACAACCACAGAATCAGCCCTCTCGATGGTGCAACGCCCTCCTCACTAACATATGGTTTTTGGTGCCAAAATGTGGAGAGCTGTACCTCAGACTAGTCAAGAAGCAGCCTGACATAGTCATATTCACGGAATCATCCCTTACAGACAATGACCAGACACCACCATCACCATCCCTCGATATCGAGAGTGTGGTGCTGGAAAAGCACAACAGTCAGGCAGCATCAGAGGAGCAGGAGAATCGACGTTTTGAGCCTCAGCCCTTCATCAGTCTGATCTGGTGTGCTTTTCCAGCACCACACTATCGACTCTGACCTCCAGCATCTGCAGTCTTCAATTTCTCCTAAAATCTCTGGATATGTCCTGTCCCACCGGCAGCACAGACCAGACAGAGGTGGTGGCACAGTGGTGTACAGACAGGGAGGATTCGCCCTGGGAGTCTCATGGCTCCTGCTGATTACCATGTACCGTCCTCCCTTGGCTGATGGATCAGTTCTCCTTCATGTTGAACAACATTTGGAGGAAGCACTGAGGCAACAAAATGGTGTCAAACATACTCTGGGTACAGGATTTCAATGTCCACAATCGAGACTGGCTCTGCAACAGAATTACTGACTGAGCTGGCCAGGTCCTAAAGGACATAGCTGCTCAACTGAGTCTGCAGTGGGTGGTGAGGGAACCAACAAGAAGGAAAAAAACATACTTGATCTCATTGTTATGAATTGACAAGCTGCAGATATGTCTGGCCATGACAGTTATCGGTAAGAACGACCATCACATGTTCCTTTTGGAGACAATGCCTTGCCTTAAAGTTGAGAAAACCTCCGCTGTGTTGAGTGGCACTATCACCATTCTAAATGGGACAGACTTCAAAGAGATGTAGAATCTCAAATAGGGTATCTATAAGGTACTGTGGGACATCAACAGCAGCAGAACTGTACTCCAGCACAATCTGTAATCTCATGGGTTTGTAAATCCTGCTCTCACCCATCACAATGGACAGTAAAGGAGGGCTTGCCAAGAGCAGCACCAGGCATACCTAAAAATGAAGTGCTAATCTGGTGAAGCTATCAAACAGAATTACCTGCATATCAAACAGCATCAGCAGCAAGCAACAGAGCTAAGTGTTCCAACATCCAATGCAACAGATCGGAGCTCTGCAGTTCTGCCACATCCAGTTGTGAACGGTGATGGACAATTAAACAACTCACTGGGGGAAGCATCACAGAAATCCCCACCCTTACTGATGGAGGGGCCTCACATACCCATGTACCAGATAAGATGACAGCATTTGCAGCAATCTGCAGCCAGAAGTGCAAAGTGGGATGATCCATCTCAGCCTTCTCCAGTGGTTTCCAACATCACAGATGTGAGTTTTAAACCAGTTCGATTCAGTTTGAATCGCATCAAGAAATGGTTAAGTAGTTAAAGGCTACTGGCCCTGCTAATATTCTGGCAATCATACTGATGGCTTGTGCTCTAGAACTTGCCACCCACCGAGCCACGTACCGCTCCAGCACTGGCATCTACCGACAATGTGGAACATTGCCCAGGGATGTTCAACACAAAAGCACAGAACAATCCAACCCAGGCAATTTCCATCTATCAGTCTACACTCGATCAGCAGTAAAGTGATGGAAGATGTCATCACCAGGGCTACCAAGCAGCAGCTGCTCTGCAACTTTAGGCTCCACCAGGGCCAATAAGCTCACGATTGTGTCACCGCCTGATTCACAAACTGACAACCAGTTGAATCCCAGAGGTGAGGTGAGGGTGATAGCTCAGCCCCACTCCAAGATCACTATTTCGAGCTGATTTCACCCTTGTCTCAACACAATGTGATGAAAGTATATGAGCTATCTCTAGACTTCATTATCCAAACTCACTCCCTGGCCAGCTTCCCATATTCAACCTCCCTGTAATCTCAAGAACATCTAAATATCTGCTTGTTGATTCATCAAAAGTCTCCTATTCATAAGCAACAACATAGAGTCATAGAGATGTACAGCATGGAAACAGACCCTTCGGTCCAACCCATCCATGCCAAACAGATATCCCAACCCAATCTAGTCTCACCTGCCAGCATGTGGCCAATATCCCTCAATTTAAATTTCTCACACTTGATTTAATTCCTGGCTGTGATAATCCCTAGCTCCCTGCACCACACACACTTTGAGACCTCGACAACCCATTTTCTTTGAGACTCCCAACAATTTGTTAATTCATTACTTCATCTGTTTGGCTGTTTCTACAGTTGCTGAAGCAGCATGGTCTGAAATTTGCAACCAAAATCTCACAGGTCTGTTTTCCACCTTTAAGACATCCCTCAAAACCTACTTTTGGTCACCTGACCTAATATCTCCATCTCTGGCCTTATGTCTAAAGTTCTCAATAGTATTTTTGTGAAATTATAAGCATGATAATAAAAATACAAACTGTTGTTGATTTGACATTATTTTCAAATCATCACTGTTGCTGTAATGAATAATCTATAATGTCTCTGACCCAACCACATTGTAGGAGCACCTTCACCACACAAACTGCAGCTGTACAAGAAAGTCAAACATCACCCTCTCCACAAGCAACAGGGCTTTGGCATTAATCACTGGTATCTGTGGAAGGAGAAACACAGTTGATGTTTCATGGAGTGCAAAATGGATTACAGGGAATGAAAATGGTGCAGAATTTGATAGCCAGAAATGGAAGGAAAATACACTTGCTTTTTGGAAAAAAGAATTCTTGACTGTCAAAAATATTCAAGAAAAAAGTAATCTGATAATAGAGCAGCACATGGTCAGGGACTGGGCCGCAGTGAAAAACTCATTTGCAAAGGTCTATAAAAGTAATAATACAGTAGTAAACAGACCAAAAATACACCCATGGTTCGAGACTGAGGAAGCCAGATATTGACAAAGTGGTGATGAGGGAGCCCAGAGGTGAATCAGAGCTGTATTGGCTGCTATGATCCCAATGACTCTAAACGAGAGAAAGGCTGCACATGCGCCTGGCTGCACCTTGCCCCCTACAAAGATGGCGGCCGCGCACGTGTCCTGTGAATCGTTGTCCCGAATAAAGATGGCGGCGCTCACTCAGGCCTGCAGCCGCGCTGAGGCAATTCCCCATTTACTGCAAACACGGGACTGGGACGTTCAAATTTGTGTTTTCCGACGTGCACAATTTGTTTGTAAAACCTCTCCACTCATAGCAACACAGTTTTTCTCCAGTTTCCCTATTTATTTTTTTCCTTACCGTATTCTTTCTTTCCATAACTTCCCGAGCATTCATTACAGCGACTCTGCGCCGCGCGCGAGGGTGATCACATGGTTTAGTTTAGCTCCGCCCGACATTCACTTTGATTGGTTGGAGGACCAACATCCCGCTAGGTCATCCAGCTCCGCCCACCGTCCTTTCATTGGTCCGGTGCTGACATCAATCACCCGGAGTCCCTTTGTTGGCGAGAACATGCGCAGTGTGTCCTCCTTCAGCTGATATGTTGGGTAATGTGATGGGAGAGTTTACTGAGGGTAAGAATTCCCTTTGTGTGAGCTCTGCAGTAGATTTCCTCTATTCATGGAGGGGATTGCCTCCCTACTCATGACTGTATAGCTGTGATTGATGAATCAATGCCTTCTGAATCAGTACATAAACACCCCATTTTCACTCCTTTACACAACATCTGAGATCTTAAGCACATTGTATCACGCTCTTCTTTGGAAACAAAAAAAAACATGAAATAGAGCCTCAAGGAATCGGTGCAGGAGTAGGGCATTCATCGCCTTCAGCTTGTTCCCCCATTCTATCAGATCATGGCTTGGCCAACCCAGACCTCAATACCTCTTTTATGCTTGATCCGCATCGCCCTCAACTGCTCAATATTTCAAAAATCTATTTGCCCTTTTTTAAAATAATTTGAGATAGAATCATAGATTCCCTATTATGTGGAAACAAACAGGCTCTTCAGCCCAACAAGCCAGAACAACCCTCCGAAGAGTCAGCCAACCATTCCCCTCCCACACTTAACTTTCACAATTGTTTGGGTGCGGAAATTCTAGCCATTCACAGAGAAAAAGTTCTTTACTTTTTCTAAAATGAATGTTCCCTTATGTAATGTCCCTTGGTTTGAGACTTCACTGGTGCTAGAAAATCTAGTCAACATCTACTCTGTCAAGCTCCTCAGAATCTTGTTTCCATAAGATCACTCCTGCTTATCTATTCTTGATAGGTCAACACTTTCGTCCTCGAAACATCTAATTGAATCTTTTTTGAATGGTCTCCGATGTTGGTTTATCCTTTATTAAATATGGGAGCTAACATTGTATACAACACTGCAAGTGAGGACTCACCAACAGCCAGTGTGGTAAACCAATCGTCAATCCATGCTAATACATTACGCCGATACCATGAGCTCCTAAATTGAGCAATTGACTTTTATGTAGCACCTTATCATTTGCATTTTTAAAATCCAAATACAGATCATTGGATTGCCCTTTATCAGCCCTGCTTGTTATCTCCTCAATGAACTGTCGCAAATTTGTCAAAGATAATTTCTCTTTCACAAAACCCAGTCTACCATGTTTAATGATAAGCTTTTCTAAATGTCCTGCAATTTCTTACTTTAATATTTGACTCTGTAGATTCTTTCGGTAGCTTTGTTAAGTATGATTCCCCTCTCTTAAATCCACGCGGACTCTGTCCAATCCTGTCACTGTTCAGTAAGAAACTTGACTGTATCCCAATGTAGTTAGTAAATGTATCTATATTTATTTTTAAAAATCGATTACTTATCAATGCTGGACCCATGCAATATCAATAAATTAGTGACTCTGAATTTGGGTAATAATATTTTTTCTGTTAATTCCTTTACGTACTGTGTTATGCAGACAGCGCCAAGCTGTTACTCTCAATTGTGAGTAACTTTGAAAATAATATATTTTAAAAATGACATCCCAAAATACTGCCTCATTATTGGGCAAGGAGGATTTTGCATTCAATAGTTTGCAGATAAAATTGAACAGCTTTTTGCTGCAATTTGGCCAGACTGCAGGTTACTCCAAAGTGGCAACTCTGCTCTCAAATTCTTCCTTGACACTGCCCAAGGCGATACTGGTGGGACTTCACTTTGCCATTCTTGTTCACCAGCTTTATTTCCAGGTTTAATCCTATAATCATTCTAGAGCTTGTAATTTTAACCAAACTTATCTTTTGGGTACATATGTAAATATCATACTGAAATGTTGCACTGAATGGTAACAAATCTGAAATTAGTCTCTAATCCGATAGTAACGTGCTTCGACCTTTCTACGTATGTGTTGCCTTAAGTCTATGCCAGTTATTTTTCTGAAGCCTGTGATTGCTGATGAAGGGCTTATGCCTGAACCATCAACTCTCCTGCTTCTCGGATGCTGCCTGACTTGTTGTTCTTTTCCAGCATGACACTTTTTGACTCTGATGTCCAGCTTCTTTGGTCGTCACTTTCTCCTTTGAGTAGATTAAACCAAGAATATTTTTTGTTGATCAAAGTGCAATAGGAACCAATTCATGAAATTC
This sequence comes from Chiloscyllium plagiosum, assembly GCF_037043375.1. Taxonomy (NCBI): domain Eukaryota; kingdom Metazoa; phylum Chordata; class Chondrichthyes; order Orectolobiformes; family Hemiscylliidae; genus Chiloscyllium; species Chiloscyllium plagiosum. Next base: position 89,089,035 of record NW_028270159.1, read on the forward strand.
AGATATCTCACATTTACCTTAACTATGTGAAGGCTAAGGCATTAATAAATTATTGTCAGTAATTGAAACCGTGCTGACAAACTTGTGCAGTATCAGTGCCTCAGCTTTAGAGTGTTCCCAGATATCGCACAGCTGCAGTATTTTGTTTTGCACTCGGCTATATTTTGTTCTCAATTGTTTCTTTGTGAAAGATTACAAAATTAACTTAGATGAATGAACTTTTGATTTCTTTAACCAATGTTAGAGAAAACAACGTCAGTATTTCAAGTGCTGATAAAGTAAAATAAAATGATAATCAGTAGAAAGGGTTTAAGATGGATATGGAACAAATGCTGGGATTAGATTAATTTAGGATATCTGGTCAGCATGGGCAAGTTGGACTGAAAGATCTGATTGTGTGTTGTACAACTGTGACTTCATTCTCTCAAGTATTCAAGAATTTGAATACTTCGAGGAGGAAAAGGAGAATTTATGCAGAGAATGCACTTGAAATGATAATTGAGGTGTATCAAACTCACATTGTTTCATGACCTTTTCCTCTGGGTTCTTCAATGAACAAACTTGTTTTATTATCTGAATAACTATGTACCATGTGATTTGTTTTGCACAAAATATTTCGTTAGGATCTCGTGAACTATTAAGAAGTGTTCATGTTTAAAATTTAGGCAGCGTGATTATTAAGCAAGAAAAGGTGAGTGTTTTACTCCCACTGAATCATTGCTCTATAAAAGGTGACAAGCTTTTTATCTTTTCTGGGCACTGAATATATGGAAATCAATTCTGAAGGAAAAAATCCTCGACGGTGATTTTTTTTTGGATTACTTACAGTGTGGAAACAGGCCCTTCGGCCCAACAAGTAACACCGACCCGCCGAAGCGCAACCCATCCAGACCCATTCCCCTATACCTAACACAATTTAGCATGTCCAATTTACCTGACCTGCACATTTTTGGACTGTTGGAGGAAACCGGAGTACCTGGAGGAAACCCACGCAGACACGGGGAGAATGTGCAATCTCCACACAGTCAGTCACCTGAGACGGGAATTGAACCCGGGTCTCTGGTGCTGTGAGGCAACAGTGCTAACCACTGTGCCACCCCAATTACTCCCCATATGTTCCCACATATGGGGAGTAATTGCTTCTGGTCACTCTTCAGGCTATAGAGGCTCGGAAAGAAATGAGTTGGCAAAAGTTTGTCCATCCAAATGATGTTGCTATGCTCAACTTGCAAGATCTATTGAAGAAACACGTGTTTCAGAGTGTATGCAATAAACCTGAACATTGTTATTTTTTCACAGAGCTTGGGACCCGACTGGAGCAGCAATGAAGCTCGTATTGTTTTTTTAAATTTCCGAGCTTGCCAAATTATTGTTGGTAAATGCAGGTGACTTTATCAAAGCACATTTCACACTCCCCAGCTAGGAATTTGGTCCCAATTCTGTCAGTCCATCCATTCCTTTGGATCACAGGTATTTTAGATGTGAGCATTCCATTTAACTATTTGAATTGAATACTTCAGTGGTTAAATCCTCTTGCATTCTTAATTTCAAATTACTCAATGTGATTTTTTTGTCCCCCCTGAATTTGCCAAGCACTGGGCAGTTCTGGAATATTCCAAATATTTACAATAGATGCATTCACACTATTGAAGGCAACCTGGCAGATTTGAATACCATTCAGGTAGTCAACACCAAGACATAAGTAACTTTATGAATTGCTTACTGTACACCAACAACGCAAACCAAGTATCAGTGAAACCACAGACTGTTTCCCAAGGATTCCCAAATCTAAACAGTGCATTCCAGATATGCTCACTATCACCATCTGGGAGCAGTCTCCAAAAGTGCTCCCAGAATTTAGAAAGTGCATTCACTGCCCTCCAAAGCTCAATCTGCTGTCACAGGCTTCACTCTTATTGTATACAATGGTAGTTATTGTCCAGTTCTTTAACGTGACAAATGATTTTTCAAACAATTTATAAAATACTTTAAATCCTGAAGAAATGTGATGTCAGCCCTTTGTAGAAGTGAAAGAAAGTGTGACGTTTGTTTGACCTTTGGCTCTATGTATCAGACTGAACTGAACCTTTAGCAAGATGTGGGATGTTTCCCACACACTTTGTTTAAAAAAAAGCAAAGATTTTGCTCTGAGATTTAAATGTTCAATCAGGTTTAATAAAAATCTTTCCAAAAATTGAGAGTTTGACTTCAGCTCCTGTAAAGAGACACGCTCTTTGCCTTCAATTTTGTGACATGTGATCATTCTTCGGTAAAGGTGGCTGTGTGCAACACTGCAGGATGTTGTCTGAAGTGCCTCATTGGGTGGATGAGCTTTATTACTGGTGTAACTCGGCTAATTTTGAAATGGAATGTTACTTTGAGTTAAATCTTGTTTTTAAACTGAGATGTGCTTGTGTAACTCAAGTGTGGAAACTATGCTCATGTTTGCAATGAACCTTTCACTTTTGGAGATTAGTATTTTTCCGATCTGTTTTGTAAATAAAGTTGAATATCGAAAGCACAGTGATGGAGAACTGCAGGCCCAGCAGCATCTCTGAGGGGAATTAAACATTGTAAGTTCCAAGTCCAATGACCCTTTGTCCATTCAGACAAAAACTTGAAATGTAACATTTTTTTTTCTCTTCACCAATGCCCTCAGAACTGCTGAGTTTCTCCAGCACTTTGTTTCTGGGTTTAGATCACCAGCACCTGCAGTTTATTGTTTAGATCCTATGATTTGACTTGTGGAGCGAGAGGCAGCAACTGTGATCAACGAGGATAAAACTCCCCAACCACAGAAAACAAACTGGTTCTTTATACTTTTCAAAACACTACTGTAAATAAGAAATGCAATTAAGCTGAATGCAAGATGGTATACCACCGGCCTTGTCTCAAACCTGCTACTCATCTTTGAGAACTCATCTCTCAGAATTGTGTTTGCTCGCTTCCTTTGAGATCACGGTCCACAAATGTCCCAGTTCCAATTCTTGGGCCAGGCCCGGTTACCACATTGCTGTGGGGTGGGGAGCTTTATGTCAGCCTGAAGTTTTTGTTAATAACAACATTGCAGGTTGAAGTTGACGGTTTTGACGAATATTGCGTCGTTAAACTTGGAGGCAATCCTTCCGAATGTATTGACTAACTGGACTGAGCCTGTTTACATGCAGCCCTGTTAGTAGTGCTGTAATATTCTAAGTTAAGAATCACACAACACCGGTTATAGTCCATCAGGTTTAATTGGAAGCAAACTAGCTTTCGGAGCACCGCTCCTTCATCAGGTGAGTGTGGAGGGCACAATTCTAAGGCACAGCATTTATAGCAAAAATTTATAGTGTGACGTAACTGAAATTGTCCATTGAAAAATACCTTGGTTGTATGTTGAGTCTTTCATCTGTTCGAATACCATGATAGTTTCACTTCTTTCATGTATAAATCACAAAACCTTTCTTCAAAAGTTGCATTTCTGACAGTGGCCCATCAAATCACTCATTGTATTAGTCACTGCACAGTCTCAACAAAGGAATGAAACTGGATGGACCACATTACATCTACCAATGCACTGGAAAATACAACAACACAATCAGCCCTCTTGACCCTACAACCTCTGTCTCACTGTGGGCCAACAGCAGTACCAGAACTGTACCCCAGCCCAATTTTGTAATCTAATGGCCTGGTATATCCCCCACTCAACCATTAACATCAAGCCAGGGGAATCAACACTACTTCAATGGAGAGTTCCGCAGGGCATGCCACGAGCAATACCAAACATACCTGAAAATGTGGCGCCAACCTGGTGAAGGTACAGTGCAAGCAACACCAAATAGAACTATGTGATCCAACAACCAGTGGATCAGATCTGAGCTCTGCAATTTTGTCACACCTAGTCAGGAATGGTGATGGGCAATTAAACAACTCACTGCAGGAAGCATCACAGATATCCCCACCCTTAATGATGGAGGGGCCTCACACATTCATACAACAGATAAGACGACAGCATTTTCAGCAATTTTCAGCCAGCAGTGCCAAGTGGATGAGGCTTCTCCATTTGTCCATGACATCACAGATGTGAATCGAATTGGTTGAAAACCCATTTCAAATCAGATCAAGAAATGGACAAGTAGTGTAAAGGCTATGGGCCCTGCTAGCATTGTGGCAATATATACTGATAGCTGTGCTCCAGAACTTGCTGAAAATGTGTTGCTGGAAAAGCGCAGGCAGGTCAGGCAGCATCCAAGGGGCAGAAGAATTGACGTTTCGGGCATGAGCCTTTCTTCAGGAATGAGTTTCTGAATGCTGCCTGACCTGCTGCGTTTTTCCAGCTACACATTTTCAGCTCTGATCTCCAGCATCTGCAGTCCTCACTTTCTCCTCCAGAACTTGCTGCCCACCAAGACAAGTACTGCTCCAGCACTGGCACCTACCGATATTGGGAAATGTTTCCCAGTGTTGTTCAACACAAAAACGCAGGACACATCCAACCCAGCCAATTTCCCTCCATCAGTCCACACTGGCTCAGCAGTGAAGTGATAGACATTGTCATCGATAGTGCTGTCAAGCACATGCTCACAATAACCTGCTCAGTGACGCCCAGTTTGGGTTCTTGCAGGGCCAATCAGCTTCTGAGCTTGTTACAGACTTGATTCACAAACTGACAAACAGCTGAAGGTAACAGCCCGTCCCACTCCAAGACCACTATTTCGACTTCAGTGATATCATCTGACCTCACCACAGTCTCAGCTAATTTAATGAAATTTTCATTCATTCATTTTATGAACTCTAGATTTCATTATCTAAACCAACTCCTGGCCAGCATCCCACAATCACCCTCCCTATAATCTCCAGAATATTGAAAACTCTACTGCCCAAGTGTTCACTTGTACCAGAACTTGCTGATCCATCAAAAGGCTCCCATTTATAAGCAACAGCAATTTACTTTCACACCCTTGACTTAATTCCTGGCTGTAATCATTCCTATCTCCATGCATCAGACACACTTTCACATCTCAATAACTCATTTCAGTTTAGACTCCCAATGATATGTTTATTTTTGAGTTCAGCTGTGTGACTGTTTCTACAGATTCCAAGGCAACACGGTCTGGAATTCCCACCCTCTAAGATCTGCTTTCTTCCTTTAAGTCATTCCTGAAAAATTGCTTATTTCGCAAAGGTTTGGTCACCGGACATAATATCTGTCTGTAGCCTTACGTCAAAAGTTCTCAATATTTTGTGAAATTAAAAATGTGTTGATTTATACAGATATCTTCTACTCTTCACTATCTCTGAGTGCATAATCTGTAATGTCTCCTACCCAACCACGTTGTGGGAGCACCTTCACCATACCAACTGCAGCAGTACAAGGAAGTCAAACATCACCTTCTCAACAGGCAACAGAGCTTTGGCCTTGATCACTGGTATCTGTGGAAGGAGAAATACACATCATGTTTCAGGGAGTGCAATATGATTTATGGGGGAATGAAAATGGTGCAGAATTTGACTGTCAGAAATGGAAGGAAATTCCACTCACTTATTGGAAAAAAAAAGAACTCTTGACCGTCAAAGATATTGTGGAAAAAATAACCTGATAATAGAGTATATGGTCAGGAGCCAGGCAGCAGTGGACAATTCATTTACAAAGAGGACTGTGAACGTAATAGTAAAATACTACACAGAGCAAAAATACACACGAGAGAAAGCTAGATAACAAACAAGTGGACATCAAGGAGCCCAGAGATGAATCAGAGCAATGTTCACTTTTATGATCCCACAGTCAGATGTCTAGCACAGAAATAGACTTTTTGGTCCAACCCATCTTTGCCAACCAGATATTCTAACCTAATGTATTCCCATTTTCCAGCACTTGGCCAACATCCCTCTGAACCCTTCCTATTCAAATGCCTTTGAAATGTTACAATTTTAGTTGCCCTTTAGGCTCCTTTTGAATTTCCCACCCCACCCTAAACCTATATCCTCTAGTTCTGGGATCTACCAACCCTTGTCTACTTACGCTATCAATGTCCCTCACGATTTTTATAAGCCTCTATAACATCACACCTCAGTCTATGACACTGCAGGGAAAATGGCCCCAGCCTATTATGCCTCTCCCCGCAACTCATATCCTCCAACACTGGCAACATCCTTGAAAATCTATTCTCAAACCTTTCAAGTTTCAGTGCCTCCTTCTGATGGGAGGGACCAGAACTACACACAATATTCCAAAAGTGACCTAACCAATGACCTGTCCAGCTCCTTTACCCAATGCTCTGACCAATAAGGGGAAGCATACCAAATGCCTTCTTCACTGTCGTATCTACCTGCAACTCTACTTTCAAGGAAATATGAACCTACATTCCAAGGTCTCTTTGTTCACAAGATTTTCCAAGATCTTACAATTCAGTGTGTGAGTCCTGCTCTGATTTGCTTTTCTAAAATGCAGCACCTCACATTTATCTAAATTAAACCCTATCTGCCACTCCCCAGCCCATTGTTCCATTCAATCAATATCCCATTGTACTTTGAGATACCCTTTATCACTGTCCACAATACCTCCAATTTTGGTGTCACCTGCAAACTTACTAACTGTACCGCCTCTATTCACATCCAAATCATTTAAATGAATGAAAAAACAAATCCAGAAAAAAAAATCCATTTCTCTGGGTGCGAATATGCTCTGTGCAAATCCTGCCCTGTGACTCCCTACCAGAGAGGGCTGCACATGCGTCCCGCTGAACTTTGCCCCCAACAAAGCTGGCGGCTGCACGGGTCCAGTGAATCGTTGCCCCGAATAAAGATGGTGGTGCTTACTCGAATCAATCGCTGGATGAGGCATTTTCCCGTTTACTGCAAAAACGGGACTGAGTTTCAAATTTGTATTTTCGATGTGCACCAAATGTCTGTAAACCCTCTCAACCCATACCGACACCATTTCCCTCCCGCTTCCTGCTGTTTATTTCTATCTTTACCAACAGCTCTCCATCCACACATCCCGAACAGACCGCGAGGATGATCAAGTGGTCTAGTCTAGTCCCGCCCCTCATTCACCCTGATTGGTCGGAGGACCAACTGTGCGCCAGGTCCTCCAGCTCTGTCCCTGCCTTTCCATTGGTCCGCCGCTGACATCAATCACCCGGGGCGCATTGTTGGCTGGAGCATGCGGATTGCTTCGTGGCTTTTGTTGCTGTTCATGAGTTACAAAAATGACCACAGCATCTCAAAACCCCCTGATGAAGAAGCAGCAAACCTAGTGCTTCCAAATAATCCTGTTGACCAATAGCCTGGTGTTCTGTGAATTTTACTTTTGTCCATCCCAATCCAACACCAACACCTCCAAGTCACGAATGACCGGGGGATGTATAACCGAAGATCTAGGAACAGTAGAAGGCCGTCCTGCCCTTCGAGCCTGCTCTGCCATTCAATAAGATCATGGCTGATCATTTCGTGGACACAGAACCATTTACCCACGTTCTCACCATGTTCATTAATTAATTACATTTTTAAAAATCTAACCTAGTTTTAAAAACGTTTTCTGAACGAGCACCAACTACTTCCCTGGGCAGTGAATTCCATAGAGGTCAAGAAGTTCCTTGTCAATTCAGTCTTAAATTTGCTGCCTCTAGTCTTGCGGTGATGCCCTCTTGTCCTAGCTTCACCTGCCAATGGAAACAGCTCTCTACTTCTATTTTATCCATTCCATTCATTATTTTATATGTTTTCATTCTTCTGAATTCCAATGAATATAATCCCAATCTACTCAGTCTCTGTTAAGCCGAACCTCTCAACTCTGGAATCAACCTAGTTAACCTCCTCTGCACCCCATCTTTTCTCAAGTAAGGAGACAAAAACTACATGCAGTACGCCAACACCCAAATACAGCTGAAACAAAACCTCTGCTTTTAAACACAATCCCTTCAGCAATGAAGGACAAAATTCCATTTGCTTTCTGAACTGATTATTGTATCTGGTGACCAGCCTTCATGTAGAAGGATGCTTAGGTCACTCTGCAGAGCAAATAATGCAACTTTTTAACATTCAAGTGATTTTTTTTAATGTTACTACAACCAAAGAGTATAAACTTTATATTTACAAACATTCTATTTCATTTTACAGACCATTACCCACTCACTCCATGTTGAAATGTTCCTCTGCAAAGTTTCACAGTCCTCCGCTCACTTTGTTCCGCTAATCATCTTAGTGTCACATGCAAACGTTGACACCCTACGTGTGGTTCCAACTCCAAATCATCTGTATCAGTTGTAAATAATTGCAGTCACAACACCGATCCCTGAGGCACACTAATTGTCAATGATTGCCAGCCAGAATAATGCTCATTTATCCCCACACTTTGCTTCCTATTAGTCAACCAATCTTCTATCCATGCTAATACTCTGCCGGTAACGCCATGCACCCTTATATTATGCAACAGCCTCTTGCACAGCACCTTGTTGATGGTCTTTTGGCAATCCAGGTACACCGCATCCACTGGGTCCCCGTTGTCTACCTTGCTTGAAAAGTCTTCATAGAATTCAAAAAGATTGGTCAAGCATGACCTGTCCCTCATGCTGTGTCTGTACAATGGGACAATTTCTATCGAGATTCTCTATTATTTCTTCCTTGATAATAGACCCAAGCATCTTTTCCACTACAGAGAATAAAGTAACTGGTACATAATTCCCCACTTTTTGTCTACTTCCTTTTAAAAACATTGGTGTCACTTTTGCTGTTTTGCAGTCTGCTGGGACTGCCACAGGCTCCAGTGAATTTTGGAAAATTACTGCCAGTGAATTTGCTATTTTTCCTAGCATCTCTTTTAGTACCCTGGAATGCATTCCATCAAGGTGAGGAGACTATTCTATTGTTAGCTCAATTACCTCAAAACAGTCTAAAGCTAGCTGTTCTGTAATAATGATAGTTTCCAAATCTTCACCTACCTTTGTCTCTTTGCTAGTTACTGGAAAGATATTAGTATCCTCCACTGTGATATCCCATAACTAAATGCTTCTTCTCATTTTCCAAAGGACCAACATTTACTTTAGCCATTCTTTTCTCGTTATATATATTTATATAAACTTTTCCTTTCTGTCTTTGTAATCTGTGCTAGTTTATTTTTCTCATGTTCTATATTACTTTTCTTTATAGCTCCTGTGGCTTTCGGTTGACCTTTAACATTTTCCCAGTTCTAGTTTCATGCTGTTTTTGGCCACTTTGTCCGACTTCTCTTTCAACTTGATTTTCCAGAACAGCAACCCAATTCTCCAAGCATTTCACATACTATTTCTTCTTGCGATGGTACTCTCGAGCTGCTTCCCTGTTTCTCATGAGGCGGAACTCACGTTTACGAGTGGTTTCTTCAGCATTCTGGGGCTGGCTTTGCAGGACTGGTGAAGATGCCATAACCATTCCCTGGTCAGCAGTGGAGTTAGGAGTTCTACAGATCTGATAGGTTTGGACATCTCCAGCAGCACCTTGAACAAGCATTTGGCTGCCCAGCACAAAGATTTGCGGTCCATCAGGGCTCTGTGCATACTGTATAATGGCTGCTCCAACCTTGGCTGTCGCTGTATTGGTCATTGTTCATGTGTGGAGTCCTTGCATTTAATCTGTACCATTGTTGGCCAGCTGAATTGCTTCCCCCTGTGTCATAGCAATGTATTGTCCACTGCTAATCTGATAGATGGGTGTCTGCATCATCGTTGTAGTAATGGTTGAGACAGTCTCTTCTTCTGATTTCTCCTCATCGATTTCTTGGCACACTGGGGGGATCAGAAGAAAGTTCATTCAGGATTTTCCTGTATGAAGGCCATCTCGATAGAATTTCTCTACGTTTCTGAGAGTCAGTCGTGCTATCCACAGATTCCTGGGAGTCTTCATTTTAAAGTATAGTAGAAATCTGAGCAGTCTGAACTTGAGGGGACTGCGTGACTGAGGACTGAGCTGCTTGGATAACGACTTGGACTTGAACAGTCTGCCCATTCGGCAATTGCACTAAAGTTACTGCTGGACTTGTTGTTGATTGGATCCCAGGCATGGTTACCTGCATGGTCACATGATATATTAATGATCTGGATGAAGGGATGGGGGCATTCCAACGAAGTTTGCTGATGATACGAAGTTAGGTGGACAGGCAAGTAGTACTAAGGAAGTGGGGAGGCTGCAGAAGGATCTAGACAGTTTGGGAGAGTGGTCCAGGAAATGGCTGATGGAATTCAACGTGAGCAAATGCGAGGTCTTGCACTTTGGAAAAATGAATACAAACATGGACTACTTTCTAAACGGTGAGAAACTTCATAAAGCCAAAGTACAAAGGGACCTGGGAGTGCTAGTCGAGGATTCTCTCAAGGTAAACATGCAGGTTGAATCCGTGATTAAGAAAGCGAATGCGATGTTGTCATTTATCTCAAGAGGGTTGGAATATAAAAACAGCGATGTGCTACTGGGACTTTAAAAATCTCTGGTTAGGACCCATTTGGAGTACTGTGTCCAGTTTTGATCCCCACACCTCAGGAAGGGCATACTGGCACTAGAGCGTGTCCAGCGGAGATTCACACGGATGATCCCTGGAATGGTAGGTCTAACATATGAGGAATAGCTGAGGATCCTGGGATTGTATTCATTGGAGTTTAGAAGGTTAAGGGAGATCTAATAGAAACTTACAAGATAATACATGGCTTGGAAAGGGTGGACACTCGGAAATTGTTTCCGTTAGGTGAGGAGACTAGGACCGGTGGGCACTGCCTTAGAATTAGAGGGGATAAATTTAGAACAGAAATGCGGAAACATTTCTTCAGCCAGAGCGTGGGGCCTGTGGAATTCATTGCCATGGAGTGTAGTGGAGGCTGGGACGCTAAATGTCTTCAAGGCAGAGATTGATAAATTCTTGATGTCACAAGGAATTAAGAGCTACGGGGAGAATGTGGGTAAGTGAAGTTGAAATGCCCATCAGCCATAATTAAATGGCGGAGTTGACTTGATGGGCCGAATGGCCTTACTTCCACTCCTATGTCTTATGGTCTAATTTGATCACTGTGAGAGGTAATTTCGGTTTAAACTTTAAGATGTGCCTGGACCACAGACTGATCTATAATAAAATACAAAACCTTTGTTTCTTTTCTAACAACCATTTTATATACTCAAAAGTAGAGTAGTTTAAATTGTGCAGAATGCTGACAATTTGTGAGCGATAGTAAAAGCAAGCAGGCTCTTGATTAATGAAGCCATTCACACAGCAGAGAAGGATGAGTCCTTGGCTGATAAGACTCCAGGATGGGAGTACGACTTGAGACATCTGTTTCAGATTAAAGCTTTTGACTGATAAGACTACAGGGTGAGAAAAACAACAAACTTTGGAGACTCTGGAGCCTTTTGTTGCAAACTTTGTGATAAAAATAATGATGTTTTTAAGAATGTGAACCTCATGACTTGTTGGAGCCAAGGAGAGGAGGGACTTGTCCAATAAATAATGGAGACTTTGTAAGCCTCAGCGCGCCTTTTCTTTAAGGGTGCCCGACTCTGCAGACTTGACTTGTTAATAAAACTTTGTTTTCCTGAATTTGTCTAGAGCGATTATTGAGAAGCGATTTTCGTTTCTAACAACTTGGGGGCATGTCATCCGGGATCAACACTTCGGCCGCAAGGGGAGTTGAGGAAGGATATCGGAGAAGGTGCACCCTGCTGAGTTCAGCAGTCCCTGATTCCTTGCTTGTCGCCCCGCGCGGCTTGAGCGAGTGATATCTGGGAGGCTCAGGAAAACAAAGGAGGGGTGTACCCGAGGCAGTGGGGACGGTTAACGATCGAGTAATTTCGGTGCACCGAACCCAGGTAAGACAAAACTTGCGGGGACCGTGTTTCCGGAGGACTGGGTACCTACGGGGTGCCTGTGGATTTTTTTTTCTACAGAGACGTGGGACTCAGGAATTTGGAGACCGGGGCTCGCCTGTGAGGGATTTTGCAGAGACCGAGTTTGAGGAGGAACGTGTACCTACGGGGTGCCTGTGATTTGTGTCACAGAGACGTAGGACACAGGAATCCAAAGACCGGGGGTGCCTGCAAAGGAACCTGGGCGATCACGGGACTGAAGGTCCGGGAATTGGCTACATTGTGATAGATTATCACGGGAAAAATACGAAGTCCTCGGAAATGGGAAATAAGGGATCTAAGGTGATTAAGGGAAAGGTAGGCTTAAACAGGGACAATGACACATACCCCGGGGTACCTGACGATAGTCCGTTAGGGAGAATGCTAAATAATTGGGATCAGGCTGGAAGAAAGGGAAAATCTAAAAGGAAGATGGTAAAATACTGTCAAAAGTGGTCCCAGAAACCTATTCAGGGCGACTCAGTGTGGTGGCCTAGATTCGGTACTGACGAAGACTGGGTCCGGCAAGCCCTCATTTTATATGTCAATTCAAAACCTGACGTTAATCTGGAAGAAAGTGATTATGCCCTTTGTTGGCTGCCGGTTACGATATCTTGCCAAATGCAGGTAACTAATAAAGACTCGAAAGGGCAGAAAGAATGGGACCCTTTAGATCACTTACCGCCGCCCTACGTGACCCCGTCTGCCTCACAGAATGTTCCTTCGGGTGACGACGATTCAGGGGAAGGGGAAGAAGATGGGGAGGAATCACAAACTACCTCAGGGGTACAGACCAGATCTCAAGCTGGAAAGGGTCACAGACAAGACCCTGTCTCGATTGCAAGAATGAATCCACTCCGGGAAGTGCCCATGGGGGGCGAGGAAGGAAGGACGGGATATGTGAACGTTCCCTTGACGAGTACTGAAGTACGGAATTTCAGGAGGGAGATGAAGGGTCTACTAGAGGACCCCATGGGACTTGCTGAACAATTGGATCAGTTCCTGGGTCCGAATACTTACACGTGGGAAGAGATGTGTTCCATCATGAAAACATTGTTCTCTAGCCAGGAGCGTCAGATGATACGACAAGCTGCGCTCTTGGTCTGGGAGAGAGAGGGGGGAGAAGGAGGGGAGCAGAAGTTTCCCCTCACCGACCCCGAGTGGGATAAGAACACGGAGGGAGGACGGTGCAACATGAGAGACATGCGGGAATATTGGATAAAAGGAATAAGACACGCAGCCCCGAAGGGGCACAATTTTACCAAGGCCTTTGGTAATCATCAAAACCCGGAGGAAACCCCTACGGACTTCCTAGACAGGATTAGGAAGAATGTGCAGCAGTTTGCTGGGGTGGACCCTGAGACGGACGTGGGGCAACAACTCTTACGGGTAGAGTTTGTATCAAAGGCCTGGCCGGACATATGAAAGAAGTTAGAGAAAATGGATGATTGGGATAGTAAATCTTTAAGTGAATTACTACGAGAGGCGCAAAAGGTGTTTGTGAGAAGGGACGATGAGAAGCAAAGGAAGGCGACAAAGATAATGATGCAAACGGTGCAACAAATGACAGCTGGAAGAAAGGAAAAGGGAGAGCCGTGGCAGAAACAGGAAAGGGGAGAGTCGTGGCAAGAGCAGAGGAAAAGAGAACCATGGCCGGAACAAAGGAAGAGTGGAGGAACGCGAGACCGCGACAGGGAAACGAAGAGGACACTCAGATGTTACTATTGTAATGAAGAGGGACATTTTAAACGGGAGTGCTCCCGCTACAAGCGGGAGGTGAGGTCGTACGCCCTGATGGAGGAAGATTAGGGAGGTCGGGGGTTCCTACCCTTGGGGCAAAAGGATTATCGACAGGAACCCCTGGTAAACTTGAAAGTAGGGCCCCAAGGATCGGAGATCACATTTATGGTGGACTCGGGAGCCGAAAGATCAAGTATAATCCAAATACCCCAGCACCCGAGCAGGAGGAAAAGTTATGGGGGTATCTGGAATTGGAGGACAGAAATTACAAGTCCCAGTGGTAGAGGACGTGGAAATTGGATATGAAAACAGAACTACTAAACGAGACCTCCTTCTACTGCCATCGGCGGGATTTAATTTGTTAGGAAGAGACTTGCAGGTCAAACTAGGGATCGGAACGGTACCAAGTAACGGGGAAATGGTGGTAAGGTTGTTCGCCCTCACCGAAGAAGATGATCAACAAATAGACCCGGAAGTTTGGTACCGAGAGGGGAACAGAGGGGGTCTAATCATCAAACCTCTCCAAATCACCATGTTACCAGGAAGAGGCCCGGTAAGAAGGAAACAATACCCGATTGCTATGGAAGGACGGGAGGGGTTACAACCTGTGATAGAAAGATTAATCACAGATGGACTACTGGAGGAATGCATGTCCCCTTTCAATACTCCAATACTCCCTGTGAGGAAGCCGGACGGGACATATAGGCTGGTGCAAGACCTGCGGGGGTTGAATGAAATAGTCCAGGCTAGATACCCGGTGGTACCTAATCCCTACACGTTAATGAGTAAAATTCCCCCCGAACATGAATGGTTCAGCGTAATAGATCTGAAGGATGCTTTTTGGAGTTGCCCCCTTGACGAAGAAAGTCGGAACCTTTTTGCCTTTGAATGGGAGAATCCCTTCACAGGACGAAAGCGACAGTTAAGATGGACGGTCTTGCCGCAGGGATTCACGGAGTCACCCAATTTGTTTGGACAAATACTGGAGCAGATCTTAGAAGGATTTCAGTGTAACGCGGAGAATCAATTGCTCCAATATGTCGATGATCTCTTACTCTCAGGACCAAGAGAAGAGGAGGTACGAGCAGACACCGTTGCCCTGTTGAACTTCCTGGGGAAACAGGGTCTACGCGTCTCCAGGACAAAACTCCAGTTTGTGGAGCGAGAAGTAAGATATCTGGGCCATCAAGTCAGTAAGGGGCACCGCCGTATCACGCCAGAACGAATATCAGGAATTACGGGTATGCCAATACCCAGGACGAAGAAGGAAGTCAGACAATTCCTGGGACTAGTAGGGTATTGCCGGATATGGATTGAAAGTTACACCATTTTAGTAAAATTTTTGTACGACAAACTGGGGCAAGAAGGACAAAAGGTGGACTGGTCAGATGAGGAGGAGCAGCGATTTAATATTATTAAAAATAAACTGATTCGAGCTCCGGTATTGGCTTTACCCACCCTGAAGGAACCGTTCCAGTTATATGTTAATAGCGCCGGCGGAATTGCCCAGGGTGTGCTCACTCAGCTGCGGGCAGGGAAACGTCAGCCGGTTGCATTTTTGTCAAAAATGTTAGACCCTGTGTCATGTGGATGGCCGACCTGTATACAGGCAGTGGCAGCTACGGCAATGTTAGTAGAAGAGGCCCGAAAACTTACCTTTGGAGGAAGGATCACAGTATACTCCCCACATTCGGTTAGTGCCATACTGGCTCAGAAGGCTCACCGCTGGTTAACAGACTCTCACATCCTAAAGTATGAGACGATTTTGATGACCGGGAACGATCTCAATTTTGCAAAAGATCTCAGTTGCAACCCAGCCCAGTTTCTGTACGGACGTCCTGCAGACGGGGAACAGGAGCATGATTGTGTGGAATTTGTGGACTTGCAGACCAAAAGCCGAGAGGACCTGCAAGAAGCCCCGCTGGGTGAGGGACAGGAACTGTATATCGACGGGTCCTCCCGGTGCATCAGTGGAGTACGATACAGTGGCTATGCTGTTATAGATGGTGCAACGAAACGGACGATTGAGTCTGGACGACTGCCCGGGAAGTGGTCAGCCCAATCCTGTGAGTTGTACGCCCTCCAGAGGGCCCTGAAGCTGTTGGAAGGGAAAGTGGGGACCATATATACTGACTCAAAGTATGCATACGGAGTCGTTCATACTTTCGGGAAAATCTGGAAAGAGCGAGGATTGATAACTTCCCGGGGAAAGGAATTAGCTCATGAACAAATGATCAGCCTAACGTTGGAAGGCCTGGCGTTACCTACGGAACTTGCAGTAGTCCATGTACCCGGCCACCAGAAGGGGTCGACACCGGAAGTGGTGGGAAACCGGCTGGCAGACGAGGAAGCCAAGCGGGCAGCGGTCGAAAAATCCGTCCAATTGTTAACGTTAATACCGTTGAGGGAGGGCCTCGCTAAACAACCCGTCTTCACCCAGGGGGAGATTGATAAAATGGATCAATTGGGTGCCCGGCGAGATACTAACGGGAAGTGGACGGTTCCTGATGGGAGACAAGTACTGAACAAACAGATCACCCGGGGTATTCTGCACTGATTACACCATCAGACCCACTGGGGGGTGCAAGCCATGTGTGACACAATCCTGAGAGACTATGTATGCAGGGGGATATACACATTAGCCCAACAAGAGGTAGTCGGATGCCCCACTTGCCGGCGTATTAATCAGAAAGCCATGCGTTCTATGCCAGCTGGTGGTCAGCCCCTAGCGATTAGGCCATTTCAGAGGATCCAAGTCGACTTTACAGAATTACCCCCAGTACAGAGATGGAAATATCTGCTAGTAATAGTAGACCATTTCACTCACTGGGTAGAGGCTTTCCCAACTGCCAAAGACGATGCACCAACCGTGGACCGACTGTTGTTAGAGAACATAATCCCGAGATATGGCATAATGGAATCTATTGACTCCGATTGCGGGACGCATTTTATTTCTAAGCTACACCATTTGATCTGTAATGCCCTGGGTATCCAATGGAAATTCCACACACCCTGGCATCCTCAGAGTTCGGGTCGAGTTGAGAGAATGAATGGCACGCTCAAGACCCAATTGACTAAGCTGATGTTAGAAACTAAGTTACCCTGGCCAAAGTGCCTGCCCATTGCCCTAATGAGGATACGTACGGCACCTCGCCGAGATGTCGGGGTTTCCCCCTATGAAATGCTCTTCGGATTACCGTATTGGAGTAAGGTTGATGGATGTCCCACTCTACAAGGGGGGGATGTATTTATCCGAACCTATTTACTGGCCTTATCCCGTTCTTTTGCAGAACTCCGAAGGAAAGGTCTCCTGGCTCAGACTCCGCCGCTCGACTTCCTCCTGCATAAGGTGAAACCCGGAGATTGGATACTTGTTAAGACCTGGAAGGCCGAAAAGCTCCAGCCGCGGTGGGAAGGACCGTTCCTGGTTCTGTTAACAACTGAGGCAGCTGTTCGAACGAAAGAAAAAGGGTGGGTCCACGCATCAAGGATAAAGGGGCCCGTTCCGCCTGAAGAAGAAAGCTCCTGGACATGCGAGCAAGGGGACAAGCCGTTGTCGGTAAAACTGAAAAGACAGCAATAATGAACTCTACTTGGACTGTATTGGTGGGGATATTGATCAGTTTACTCCTGTATGTGGGGGAGGGTGAGGGGAGATGTGACAAATGTCGAACTACAGTAAGACTTGGGATTCGAATCTATTCGGGATCATTTGTGTCCCATTCCTATGTGGACGATAGGTGTTACGATGTGAGTGCACGCCATGAATGTTGGGAGGATGGGAGACCCTATTATCAGGTATATAATAAAGGATACGGTGGCAAAATCCATGGATGCCCTATAAATGACCGCTGGGTGTGTATTAGCAAAACTGGGAGGCGGGACCTATCCTCCGTGTTGCTCAGGGAGCAGGTTGACAGAGTCAAGGAGACCAAGATACAGATCCCTGATCGGGGGTTGGGGAAAGAGCAAGACCGTCAGGGAACGGTCGTGCTCCCTAAAGTGCCATCTGTATACGAAGAGGTAGAAGGACAGATTGAACTCCCTGATGTTACACAAAACCTGTTTATTGATCTCACCTCTAGAATAGCCACTGTTTTAAATGTTAGCAATTGCTGGGTCTGTGGGGGGCCGCATATGTCGGAACAATGGCCGTGGACTGGTCAAAGCTTAGACATAGGGGAATTGCTGCAAACCACTTGGACTCATGACAACGACAGAAAAAGCCAGGGGTGGAGACTGACAAACAGCCCTGAGGGCCAGTTCTGTATTGAAGGCAAGGGGACCGTGAAGGTAGGGATTAGCCCCTGTCAGAATATATTGGATGCAACCACGCGAGTATGGTGGCCTGAGAATATTGCTTGGTACATTGCAAACCGAGATCATCAAAATTGCGTTCGGTTACGTTCTGATCCCTCCTCTTACGAGCTCAGTGCTGACCCTTCCGATGGCATGAAAAGAGTGTGGAGCGGTGGTTGTCAGGGGAATCAATGCTGGAATAATCCTGTCCAGACTCTGCCACGGGGTCAACAATCCGAATACTGGAATTGCAGTGGTCCTGGTCCTTATGAGGGCGTCCCTGGGGTAAAGGAGTTGTGGGATGACGTTGTGAGGCAGGGAGGGCCTGCTCCAGATGGTCTATTTTGGATATGCGGTAATCAGGCATACTCCAAACTGCCCATGGGATGGGCTGGGGTATGCTTCCTGGGTCTAATACGACCTGCGTTCTTCCTATTACCCCGGGAGGAAGGCGATGGTTTGGGAGTTAAACTCTTTGACTCCCTGCGTAGGTCGCCAAGGGATATCCAAGTCGGTGATTGGGGGGATGAGTGGCCACCGGCCCGGATTATTGAATACTATGGGCCGGCTACTTGGGCACAGGACGGATCATGGGGATATCGTACTCCTATCTATATGCTAAATCGAATTATCAGGCTCCAAGCAGTCGTAGAGGTCATTACTAACCGGACTGCCCTGGCCCTAGAGCTGTTGGCTCAGCAGCAGGATCAGATGAGGGCTGCTATATATCAAAACCGACTTGCCTTGGATTATCTGTTGGCCTCGGAAGGGGGTGTGCGTGGGAAATTTAACCTGACAAACTGCTGTCTAGAAATTGACGATAATGGTAAAGCGGTTTTGAAAATTTCCAATGAAATTCGGAGATTGGCCCATGTGCCAGTACAATCTTAGTGGCATCGGATGGTGGGATGGTCTCCTAGGTGGTAGCTGGTGGCGCACGGCGTTGCTGGTGGTTGGGGGCGGCATGATTCTTCTTCTCGTATTACCCTGCCTAACTCCCTGTATTCAGTTTTTAATTCAGAAAAATATTTCCCGACTCCAGGCAGTGGTGGTTCCACAACATGGGACACGGGAACTTAAAGTGATGTTGCTGCGAAAGACCAAGGATTTCCCGGGCCCTTGAGGGAAGGGGGGGGGGGGGGGGGGGGGGGGCTTATCTTGGTCAGGCACATCTTAAAGAAAGAAAAGGGTGGAATTGTGAGAGGTAATTTTGGTTTAAACTTTAAGATGTGCCTGGACCACAGACTGATCTATAATAAAAGACAAAACCTTTGTTTCTTTTCTAACAACCATTTTATATACTCAAAAGTAGAGTAGTTTAAATTGTGCAGAATGCTGACAATTTGTGAGCGATAGTAAAAGCAAGCAGGCTCTTGATTAATGAAGCCATTCACACAGCAGAGAAGGATGAGTCCTTGGCTGATAAGACTCCAGGATGGGAGTACGACTTGAGACATCTGTTTCAGATTAAAGCTTTTGACTGATAAGACGACAGGGTGAGAAAAACAACAAACTTTGGAGACTCTGGAGCCTTTTGTTGCAGACTTTGTGATAAAAATAATGATGTTTTTAAGAATGTGAACCTCATGGCTTGTTGGAGCCAAGGAGAGGAGGGACTTGTCCTATAAATAATGGAGACTTTGTAAGCCTCAGCGCGCCTTTTCTTTAAGGGTGCCCGACTCTGCAGACTTGACTTGTTAATAAAACTTTGTTTTCCTGAATTTGTCTAGAGCGATTATTGAGAAGCGATTTTCGTTTCTTACAATCACTTTCCTCAGATACCCATTGCTGAGTATGCCTTTTCAGACAGTCCTTCCATTTCACTGGAATAGACCTTTGTAAAATGTCTTTGAAACTCTTCCACTGCTCATCAACTTCCCACCATAAAATTTTTGTTTCCAGTCTACTTTATCCAGATTCTCTCTTATTCCCTTGTCCCTTAATGTTTCTGTTGCTTAGCTGCTGAGTCGCGCCACAATCAACACTGCAATTGGGAGGAAGGGGCGGAACTGGAGGACAGAGCAGCGTCCGGTCCTCCAAACAGAGTGAGTGAGGAGCGGGACCAATGCATTCTCGGGAGTGAACGCTTCAGCATTGGTCAGAAAGTAAACTGTTTTGCAGGATTGATCATTCTCACGACATAGTGGAGTATTATCCCCTCTCATAAAACAATGTGAGGTTTTAAAGAAATCGTTAAGATGTAAATCTGACAACATAGTTAAGATGTAAATCTGACAATGTACATATTTCCAATCGATTTACACAACTCGAGTAACAAACTTATTTTCAAATTCCCAGAATGATTGGAAATTTACATACCTGGCCGGTATGATTAAGTTGGATGGAAAAATCTATTTGGATATGAACCATCTCAATGACTGTAACTCGACAGAGCAATTGCTAATGTCTAATATTTCTCCCGTGATTCTATGCAGTTATGAATATTCTCTATAAACTCACTGATAATCTTCGATGCACGCGCAGTTTGGTTTCTATGAAGGGCATGCGCAGTGTCACATTAACCAGGACACGGCGAGACATAGAGCAGCTTTCTCTGGGTGCGGCTACGCTCGGCTTCAGAGAGTGGCGTGTGGGAGACTCACTGGGAGAAAGGAGCGGAGAGAATTCACAAGACGCAGATATAGGTGAAAAAACCCGAAAAAGACTCTCCAGGCCCTGATAAGGAGATGGTGGTCTCTGTCGGGAAAGCGGCCCAGGGTGACGGCCGCCATTTGTTTGAGGGAAGAGGGAGTGCGGGCCTCAGAGCCGCCATCTTGAGAAGGTCAATGTGCAGGTGTGCGGGGCTATTGGGGTCGAGGACAATTGGAGAAAAGACCCACCTGAGATTACTTCACTAAAGACATGAATGCACCCGGTGGATTTTTCTTAACATCAGCAATTGTTTAATACTCACTCACAGGTTTTTAGTTACATCTTTTTTGAAGCATTTAATTCACATTCAATCATTTGCAATGGTGGGATTTGAACCTGTGTCCAGAGCACACTTGCTGAGTTTCTGGATAAATTGTTCCACAATAATGCCAATAGGCCATCACTTCGCCTGCTCACAAGTTGCGCATCCCAGTGCAACAAGAATCAAAACCCTTTCTTCCTGCACAATTGTTTGATCTTGCACTCTGGTGATATTACTTAGTAACTCTCCATGTGGTATCCCTCACTGTGTGGGTCGAATTGTTGCCTCTGTCAGTGTCCCTCGCTCTTGCAGCTACTCCAGATCCTGAGCAAACAGAATTCTCCACTCCAGATAGACGATGGAGACTGGGATGTTCCAGATTTCTGTCGGACTCAGTGCCATTTGACATGTGTAGCCATCACTGCATCATTCTAATTTCCCATTCTGTTTATCTGTCTGTAGGTCCTCAGGAAGGTCCTGACCTAATAGACTTCCCAGCTGCTGGGTGTCTAATCCATCCCTCATTGAAGATGGTTTGTCAGCCAGAGAGACACAGGGCAGGGAGATCTGGAGCCTTCAATAAATCCTGCAGTGAGGTAAGATCACTCACAGTGCAGAGAGCAATGAGAGGGCTCCAAACATCAGTTAACAGGACATGACATAGCTATAGTGCTGGAAGGGGAGCACAATACAGACACACCCCAGGTTCGGTCACCGCCTTTACTGCAAGTTTTGTTGTACTAAGACAACATCGGGAGTGTCACAGTTATCAATCCAAGCCTGTGCTGTCTTAGTGAGCATCAGTACAAAAGAGGGGAAAGCAGGCCTTCCACGAGAGGGTGGGAATGCTGTCTGGGAATGTTCCATTCTGTGTTCCCTCTCCCACACTGTATCTATGGCTTGTCATGTGGATCAGTCATTCTAATGCTAAAAACAGTTCCTATCTCTGTACTTTCCTCCCCTCTCACCAATCACTTCATACGTTTGAACCTGCTCCAGTCCAGACGACCATCCATATCTCTGTAACTTACTTCAGTCTCGACAACATGCCTTGTCACGAGAGTCCACTCCCCCAATAACGCAAGACTTAGGGTCTGTTTCTGTGCTGCATGACTCTCTGGCCGAAGTCACCAATGCTGGCCAGGTTTCCTGAACTGAATGAGTTGCATTTCCCTGCGTTTGGCCCATGGCCCTTCAAACTTTCTCCCCTCCATGTTCCTGCCCAAATGTCTTTTCCATGTTGTAATTGTTCTTGTTTCTCCCATGTGCCACTGGCAGTCCATTCTGTATATGAACCGTCCTCTGTGGAAAATGTTGCCCCTCAGCTCCCTAAGTAAATCTTTGCTCTCGGTCACTCCTCAGGCCTTACCCATTGTGCTGTGGGACACAAACCCTCCCCGGTACAGACTTCCCTCGGACATTTGTGGGTGGCATGGTGGCACAGTGGTTAGCACAGCTGCCTCACAGCGACAGAGACCCGGGTTCAATTCCCGCCTCAGGCGACTGACGGTGTGGAGTTTGTACGTTCTCCCCGTATCTGCGTGGGTTTCCTCCGAGTGCTCCGGTTTCCTCCCACGGTCACAAAGATGTGCAGGTCAGGTGAATTGGCCATGCTAAATTGCCCGTAGTGTTAGGTAAGGGGTAAATGTAGGGGTATGGGTGGGTTGCGCTTCGGCGGGTCGGTGTGGACTTGTTGGGCCGAAGGGCCTGTTTCCACACTGTAATGTAATCTAATCTAATTACCCATCCTGCTGTGGGACACAATCCCTCACCGGTACAGATGGCCCTCGGGCCTTACCCATTCTGCTGTGGGACTGAACTCCTCCCCGGTACAGACTCCCTTCGGGCCTTACCCATTCTGCTGTGGGACACAACACCTCCCTGGTACAGACTCCCCTTAGGCTTTACCCATCCTGCTGTGGGACTGAACTCCTCCCTGGTAAAGTCTAATCTTGAGCCTTGCCCACCCTGCTGTTGGACACAACCCCACTTGGGTACAGTTTTCCCTCTGGCCTTACCCATTCTGCTGTGCAACACATTCCATCCCCAGTACAGACTGTCCTCAGGCCTTTCGCATCTTGCTGTGGGACCGAACTCCTCCCTGGTACAGTCTACCCTTGAGGCTTACCCATCCTAATTTGGGACGCATACCCTCCCCAGTACAGATTACTCTCTGGCCTGAACCGTCTTGCTGTGGGATACAACCCCTCTGAGGAACAGACTCCCCTCGAGCCTTACCCATCCTGCTGTGAGACACAACCTCTCCCTGGTGCAGACTCTCCTCGGGCCTTAACCGTCTGGCTGTGGGACACAATCCCTCCCCAGTACAGTCTACCCTTGAGCCTTACCTGTCCTGCTTTGGGTCGCATACCTTCCCTGGTACAGAGTACCCTCGGGCCTCACACTTCCTGCCGTGGGACACAACCGCTCCCCAGTATACTCTTGACTGGCCTTAACCATACTGCTGTGGGACATACCCGTCCCCAGTTCAGACTCCCCTCGAGCCTTATCTATCCTGCTGTGGGACACAACCCCTCCCCAGTTCAGACTCCCCTCGAGCCTTATCCATCCTGCTGTGGGACACTACCCCTCCACAGTACAGACTCCCCTCGGGCCTTCCCCATCCTGCTGTGGAACACAACCCCTCCCCAGGTCAGACTCCCCTCGAGCCTTCCCCATCCAGCTGTGGCTCACAACCCCTCCCCAGTTCAGACTCCCCTCGAGCCTTCCCCATCCAGCTGTGGGACACAACCCCTTCCCAGTTCAGACTCCCCTCGAGCCTTCCCCATCCAGCTGTGGCTCACAACCCCTCCCCAGTTCAGACTCCCCTCGAGCCTTCCCCATCCAGCTGTGGGACACAACCCCTTCCCGGTACAGACCCCCCTCGAGCCTTCCCCATCCAGCTGTGGGACACAACCCCTTCCCGGTACAGACCCCGCTCTGGCCTTACCCATCCTGCTGTGGGACACAACCCCTCCCCAGTTCAGACTCCCCTCGGGCCTTTCCCATCCTGCTGTGGGACACAACCCCTCCCCAGTCCAGACTCCCCTCGAGCCTTACCCATCCTGCTGTGGGACAGGTTGATAATTATATTGAATAGTCTCCCTCCAGTGTGGAAACAGGCCCTTAGTCCAGCAAGTCCACACCGACCCGCGATAGATACCCTGCTCAAAATAGCTTCAAAATACATAGAAACAGTGATCACTGAATTGGGTAAAAACTCCACAGTTACATTGGGCAGTTTAAAAGTCTCGCTATATTGTTGAAATGTTCCTTTTCTTCAAACAGCTAACATTTTTATTAAAGCAGCAGATGTTCATTGTGAGAGTGTCTCTGTTAAACTAGAATCTGTTCTGTTCTCTGTGTAACAGGCTGTTGTTGTGTGCGATGGACTGTCACTAACAGTGTAATTGACCTGTGAGTCCTTGATCAGGTTTCCTTTGTCTGTAAATCTAATAATCAGTGAACTATGCATCTGCTCTTCTTAGCGAAAACAAAGAATAATTTCTCAACGAAAAAACGGCACATCACAAAGCTATTTCATGGATTTCTGGCACACACCACCTACCAATGTATCTGGTAAGTCTGTTTCCTGAATAATTCTGAACTCTATCTGTAACTCTGAAAGTATCTGTATTGCTTGTCAGTTGATTGAGAATTCAGCCTCTTTGTTCTGAGCTGTTGTGATGCAGGCGGTGGCTTCATTCTGTCTCTGCCAAGTTTGTTTTCTCCTTCTGCTGTGATTCTGGGAGATTCCTTTCTGCAGGTGAGAATATTCAGTGACTGAACATTGAATGATTTTGACTCTAACAGAGCAGTGGCCTTGTTTTCAGCTCATTATTCACTTTCCATTTCCTGGTTGTGTTGAATGTTACAGAAACAGACTCTGAGCAATGTTTCCATTCACTTGTATTAGATTCATTGACAGCCACGTGGTCAGTCAGTTTCAGGCCGATGGATCAGTTTCTCTGTCCTATTAGATGGTGGCCACTTGCACAGTTTCCGATGGTTCACCTCAGTGTCAGGCCGTCAGCTGCTGAAACCCTCCATCCAGCATTTGTTCTCTCTCACCATGACTACTCCAATACAGTCCCAGCTCGTTTCCCACATTCTACCTCCGTATACTCACGATCGCCTCAGGTTCTACTGTCAGTATCCTTACAGCAAGTCACGTAAGTCATCCACCTCCATTTCACGCTGCTCTACATTACATTCAGTCCAAATTTAATTTCAGAATTCCATTAATTGCGTTTAAAAACACCCATGATCTTGTCCTGTCCAAGCATCCAGGTTCCATCAGGTAGGTGGGTGTCCGCGTGGTTGGGTTGGAGCAAGAGCAGGAAACTGAGGATCGTACAGGGGACAAAGATGGGGTTGGGTGCGGGATGTTTAAGGAGAGAGAGCTGGTGTATTGTTGGGGATAGCTTCTCAGGGGAGTAGCACAGCGGTAGCCAGGTCTATAATACTCAATGGCCTGAGTTATCGGAAGAGGTTGGACAAGCTGGGACATTTTTCTTCAGAGGACAGGAGACATAAGGGAGATCTTATAGAAATGTATATGATCATGAGAGGCATGGATAGGGTGAATGCATTCAGTCTTTTTCCCAGGGTTGAAGAATTGAGGACTAGAGGGCATCAGTTTAACGTTAGAGGGGAAAGAATAAAAGGGAACGTTAGCAGCAACTTTTTTACACAGATGCTGATTCTCATACGGAATGAGCTGTCAGTGGAAGTGGCTGAGCCAGGTACATTAACAACATTTAAAAGGCATTTGGACAAATACATGGATAGGAAAGGATTAGAAGGAGATGGGGCATGGGCAGGGAAATGGGGTGACCATAGATGGACATTATGGTTGCCAGGGATCAGTCTGGCCCTTAGGGCCTCTCTCTGTGCTGTAGGACTCTATGACTCTATAACTGACTCTGCTGTAGACCAAGGTCGGGCAAAATCCAAGGGAGCGAAAATGGGAGGAGAAGCACTAGTTGGGGGCATAGACAGGTGTTACTATGGCTGCGTCTGAGACTGTTGTATCCCTGGTGCCTGGTCAAGGACATCTCTGAGCATTTGCTTGAAATTCTGAATTGGGAGAATGGGAGGCCAGAGGTCATTGCTACCAACGACACGAGTAGAAAGAGGGATGAGATCCTGAGGAGTAAGCACAGGAAGTAGGGAACGACTGAAAAGCAGAACCTTGAGGCTAGTAATCATTGCGTTACCACCAGTCCCATGTGCTTGTGAGACAAGGAATTGAAAGATAGCAGAGATGAATGCATGGCTGAAGAGCTGGTATAGGGGAAAGAGTTTCAGGATCTTGAATAATTGGGACCTGAACTAGAGGGGAACTGATATCCTCACTGGGAGGCTTGTTCCTGCTACAAGGGAAGGGTTTAACCTAGAATGGCAAGGTCCTGGGAATCACAGCAGCAGGGCAGCACGTGGGGGGTCAGAAAGGTCGGAAGATGTATACGAGTCAATCAGAAAGGAAATATAGAGAAATGAACACCATTGTACGAATGGGCTGATTGTGTTAATTTCAACACAAGGCACAACATAGTTAAGGTAGATGAGCACAGATCCGATATTGTGGCCATTCCAGAGATTTGGTTCGGAGAAGGATAGGACTGGCTGCTCAATATTCCAGGGTTTCATTGTTTCAGATGAGATGGAGAGGAGGGTAAAAGAGGTGGAGGAGTTGCATTACCAATCGGGTGAATGTTATGTCTGCACTCAGGACATATTGGAGGGGCTCGCCCACTGAGGCAATGTGGATAAGAAGGATGCAGTTAATGGGATTATGCTATAGGACCCTCAATCTGCCAACAATACCTCGAGGTACAAATATCTTGGCAGAATATCTCGGCAGAGGCAATAACAACAGAGTTCTCAAAGTGTCTTTAACTTCCCCACCACTTGCTGGCATTACTTTAGAACAAGAGGCTGAGACGGTGCAGAGTTTATTAAGTGTATCCAAGAGGGTTTCTTGAAATAGTAGTGTAAAGGAGGGGTAGGGGCCATAGTGGACCTTATATTGCTGAATGAGCCTGGCCAGGTGACTGACCTTTCAGTGGGAGACCATTTTGGAAACAGTGATCACAACTTAAGTTTTTTTTAAGGCAGCTACGAATAAATGGGATGTTTCTAAATTGTGGGATTGCAAATGATGTCAGTATTAGGCAGGATCTGGGGAGTGTTAATTGGGAGGAGCTGTCATCAGACAATGCCATATTGGGCACGTGGGAGTTAGTTAAAGGCTTGCTGATTGGAGTTCACGGCCAGCATGTTCCAGTAAGGAGGAGGGATAAGGCTGGTAATGTAAGGCCCCTTGGATAACAAGGGAGGCTGGGAATTTAGTCAAAAGGGGAAAAAACAAGCCTATGCAAGGTTTGGGAAGCTAGAATCGGGCATGGCATGTGAGGAACGTAAAAAAAACAAAAGCTGGAAGGAACCTGAACAGGGAATGAGCAGAGCAAGGAGGGGCATGCCCTTCGCAAGGAAGGTTAAAGAGCATCCCAAATCGTTCTGGAGATAATTAGCCACAAGAGGATGTGAACATGGATCGTTACAGCGCAGTACAGGCCTTTTGGCCCTCAATGTTGCACCGACCTTTGAAAATAATCTGGTGCCTATCTAACCTACAACCTTCCAATATTACCCATATGTATGTCCAATGCCCATTTAAATGCCATTTGCGTCGGCAATTCTACTACTGTTGCAGGCAATTAAGTCACCTCTTGACCTTCTTCTTTCCAACTAAAACAGCCTCCATTCCCTCAGCCTTTCCTTGTAAGACCTTCCTTTCATACCAGGCAATATTCTAGTAAATCTACTCTGCACTCTTTCCACAGCTTCCACATAACTTGGAAAGAAGTCGGGCCAGTCAAGACTAAAGGAAGGAACTTGTGCTTGAAGTCAGTGGAAGTGGACGAGATCCTAAATAATTACTTTGCATCGGCATTCACCCAGGAAAAGAATATTGGGGATAATGAGATTTGTGTGGAGTATGCTAATGTGCTCGGCTTTTTTTGAGGTCGAGAAAGAAGCATTAGATTTCTTGAACAGCATTAAAGTGGATTAATCCCGAGGATCCGACAGTAGCTACCCCAGGTTATTGAGAAAGGCAAGACAGGAGATTTTTGGGGTCTTGAACATGATTTTTGAGTCCTCACTTGCCACCGGAAAGGTCGCAGAGGACTGGTGAGTAGCTTATGGTGTTCCTCTCTTCAAGAAGGGAAATAGGGACAATCCAGGAAGTTATAGCCTGGTGAGTCTCGCCTCAGTGGTTGGGAAGCTTTGGACAGAATTTTTACAGATAGGATTTATGTGCATTTAGTAAAGAATGACCTAATTAGGGACAGTCAGCGCAGCGCCATGAGATGCACAAGGTTGCTGGTCAAAATGTTTTACCCAGAGTTGAAATATCTTTACTAGAGAATGTGCATTTAAGGTGAGAGGGGGAGAGCTCAAAGGAGATGTGAGGGGTAATATGTTTTCTACAGAGAGTGGTCGGAATCTGGAACATGTTGCCAGGGATGGTGGAGGAGGCAGAAATGAGAGGGTTGTTTAAGGGGTTTTTGGGTGAGCATGTGAATATGCAAGGATATGGAACAAAGATAGGAAGAAAGGATGAGTTTAATTTGGTGTCACATTCAGCACAACATTCTGGACTGAAGGGCCCGCTCCTGTGCTGTACTGTTCTTTGTCGTGTTTCTTTTGTTACAACATGATGGTGACCCCCTCTGTTAGTTAAACCAAACACCCAGAAAAGTTCACCTCCCCACATAATCTGTTAAAGTCTGAGTGACAGAAAACTCACACATTCCACTATTTAAAGAAAATAGCATTAATCTATTTTTAACTCAAAGTGAATATTAAACAACTATTCATAAATCTAAGCTCTCCCTTTCTCTTCACTGCATATTATCTGCCTCCAGCTCTATAACTATACGTTATTTCAGTAAGACACTTACTAAAATTACATCAATTACACAGTGACTCGTGATTTTTGTGTCTTTCTGTTTCTGGCTGAGGATCTCCCTGGGTCGTCGTTGTCTTCTTTTACTCCGAGTATGTTTCATATGAAAAGGTACCCTTTGATTGAGAGACTTTCCTAATTTATTGGTCAGCAAGATGTTAACTCTCCCAGACAGCAGTTACTCTCTGACCAATTTTTAAAATGTCCACATTTTATTCGCCCCCATCAGAGCATCTCATTGGCTTGATGCTGGCAAAACAATAAATTCAAACTCAATTGGGTTTTAGAATCTTGGGATATAATTTAAACTGATAGGTTAAATTTGAATTTTGTCAAAACAGCAACCAACATAGGTCTATATTTCACAGCCAAATGTTACATTTGTTTCTTTTCCCAGTACACTTTGGCTTGCTGGCTAGTCATATACAGTACACAGTTCAGAAGAGTGTTCTCTTCCTCTTAAAGATAGAGTACACACCTTCAACTTTATAACACTTTGAACATTACCTTATCAGAAAGTTCGTTTATTAAAGTGACAAGCAGTAGATTGTTTACATAACCTTTTTGGCTTAATATTTCAATTTCAACATAAAACAATAGCGTGTGTTTGTGAGAGGATCATGTCGCTGTGTGCAACAGACTGTCACTAATAAGATTATGCTCCCAATAATGCAGATTTCCTGTGTAAATTCTGCATGAAGTGATTTAAACACCTGGAAAGGGATTTGGTTTTCCAATGTGATTTCCATCAATGCACTTATTGGAACCTCAGTCAGACAGATAGACCCAGATGGGTGCAAATTTGTTTTCCTCACTGAAGGAAGCACACGTTGCCATCAGAATGTTTGTAACAGAGGGGCACCAACTTATTCCTGGTTCTGGAGATTGTTGAATAAGTGGGTGAGATTCAGATATCCTGTACTGCATGTGATAAGAGGTGCTTTCATTGAATTGGATATTATGACCAAAGAGATTGGCAGGATTGATGTTGGCAGCTGTCTCTGCTGATAGGAATCTACGATGGGTCACAGTCTCAGGACTGGAGAGCAGCCTGAGTGACTGAGATAAGGAGAAATGACTTCACTCAAACACCTGGGAATCTGTGATCATTTCCACCTCAAGAACGGAATCACTGACTACATTCCAGAGAATAATTTGCAATGTTTGCAATACTAAGTGGATCAAAAGATGTTGCAGAAACTGGGTGAGTTCTGATAAGTTAACGATGATGTTACTAAAATGAACACACATGCTGTGGCTGCTGGAAATTTGAAACAGACCGGCAGCTAATGTAGAGAGAGAGAAGCAGAGTTAATGTTTTGCATTTGATTAGATTAGATTACTTACAGTGTGGAAACAGGCCCTTCGGCCCAACAAGTCCACACCGACCCGTCGAAGCGCAACCCACCCAGACCCATTCTCCTACACCTAACACTACGGCCAATTCAGCATGGCCAATTCATCATGGCCAATTCAGCTAACCTGCACATCTTTGTGTCTGTGGAAAGAAACCCAAGCACCCAGAGGAAACCCATGCAGACACAGGGAGAATGTGCGACATCTTTGTGTCTGTGGAGAGAAACCCAAGCACCCAGAGGAAACCCATGCAGACACAGGGAGAATGTGCGAACTCCACCCAGTCAGTCGCCTAAGGCGGGAAATGAACCCGGGTCTCTGGCGCTGTGAGGTAGCAGTTCTAACCACTGTGCCACCTGTGCTGCCTACAAACTTTTAATCAGAACAAAGAATGTTATTAAGCTGCAGTCAGGCTCCTGGGGCTAAATGGTATCGTTCTGTCTGTGTTGCTAAAGTTTTTTTTGGGAGAAACAATCCCATCATTTGCTTGGCTGTGGCACTGTGATTGCGCTATTGAAACAGCAAGGACTCTTTCTGGGTCTCATTGATGTCTGGGTGTAAATTAGGGTCCATTGTTCATCGCTGACTCTGGAGGCAGTTCTGATACGTGGGAATATTCAATTTAAAATGTTGATCCTGCAAAATAGCAAGGTTTTCTCCCAGACAGGGAATCAGACGTCCATTACTGATCCTCACTGACCATGACAGGATTCAAGATTTATTTTTGTGACTGACGCAGTCAGATGTGGTGTACAGTAGCTCTCACAGTCCTGTCCTTCCACACATCCCGGCTTCCGAACTCTGAATCAGAGGATCTCGATGGAGAAACACTTCCAGCAGTTGGGACAATTCTGGAGATACCCAATATACACATTCTGGGAATCCCTGAAAAGTGGTCTGTCAGGTTCATAATGGATATTTCTTTAATATTTGCTCAGTGAATTCCTAGAACAGAGAGATTCATTGGAGGCCCAGATTGTCAGCTTGATGAGTAGTCACTGCTTTGGTGTAGGAAATGGAAGGGTATCATTTGGATTGTTCATTTCACCCATTTGTAGAGGGAGCTATTGCTTTCATTGTGAGTGGGAGCTTGAGAGAAGCTGATTTAGCGTGATTGTGGGGATGTTTATACAAACTTTCAGGAACGGATTAATACACCAGAGGAATGTGTCAGTGTTTCCAGGGGGCTCTGAGAGGGGTGGACGTGGGGATTGTGTCAGTGTTTCCAGGGGGCTCCGAGGGGTTGGGTGGGGGGAATGTGTCAGTGTTTCCAGGGGGCTCCGAGAGGGGTGGGCATGGGGATTGTGTCAGTGTTTCCAGGGGGCTCCGAGGGGGTTGGGTAGGGAGAATGTGTCAGTGTTTCCAGGGGGCTCCGAGGTGGGGGGGTGAGGAGGGGGAATGTGTCAGTGTGTACAGGGGACTCCGAGGGGCTGGGTGGGATGTACCTCAATTTACAGGGGGCTCCTGTCCCCCCACCCACCCCCAACCGCATCCAACGCTGCTCCCATCAACCACGTCTGACGCCGTCCCCCCCAACGCCGCCCTCCCAACGCCATACCCCCAACCCCGTGCAACGACGTCCCCGCCCAACCCCGTGCAACCCCATCCCCGCCCAACCCCGTCCCCCCAACCTTGTGCAACTCAGTTCCCCCCAACCCCGTGCAACGCCGTTCCCCCACAACCCCGTTCCCCCAACCCCGTTCCCCATCCCCGTACACGCCCAACACCGTGCAACGCCATCCCCGCCCAAACCCGTTCCCTCAACACCGTTCCCCCAACCCCATGCAATGCCGTTCCCCAAACCCCGTGCAACGCCATTCCCCCAACCCCATCCCCAACACTGAGCAACCCCATTCCCCACAACCCCGTTCCCCCCAACCCCGTCCCCGTCCAACCCCATGCAATGACCCCTCAACCCCGTTCCCCCAACCCCGTGCAACGCCGTCCCCAACCCTGTGCAACGCCGTCCACGCCCAAACACGTTGCCCCAACCCCATCCCCACCCAACCCCGTCCCCCAACACTGAGCAACTCCGTTCCCCCAACCCCGTCCCCCCAACACTGTGCAACCCTGTTCCCCCTCAACCCCGTCCCCCCAACCCCGTGCAACGCCATTGCCCCCAACCCCGTGCAACACCGTTATGCTCCCAACCCTGTGCAACGCCGTTCCCCCTAACCCCGTC
Organism: Chiloscyllium plagiosum; assembly: GCF_037043375.1. Classification (NCBI taxonomy): domain Eukaryota; kingdom Metazoa; phylum Chordata; class Chondrichthyes; order Orectolobiformes; family Hemiscylliidae; genus Chiloscyllium; species Chiloscyllium plagiosum. The sequence continues at coordinate 89,121,348 of NW_028270159.1, forward strand.
CCCCAACCTTGTACCCCCCAATGCCGTTCCAACAAACCCCTTCCCCCCAACCCCGTTCCGCCAACGCCGTTCCCTCTAGCCCCGTGCAACGTCGTACCCCGACAATGCCGTTACTCCCAACCCCGACCTCCGAACCCCATGCATCGCCATTCACTCCAAGCACATCCCCCCAACCCTGTGCAACACCGTCCCCACAATCCCGTGCAGTGCCGTTCCCCCAACCCTGTGCAACGCCGTTTCCCTCCAACCCCGTGCAACGCCTTTCCCCCAACCCTGTCCCCCAACCCCGTGCAACACTGTTGCTCCAACCCCGTGCAACGCTGTTTCCCCCACCACGTGCAACACCGTTCCCCGCCACCCCGTGCAATACTGTTCCCCCCAACGCCGTTTCCCCACAACCCCGTGCAACACCGTTCCCCCTAACCCATGCATCACCGTTCCCCCCCAACCCCGTGCAACGCCGTTCCCCCAACCCTGTACCCAACCTCGTGCAACGCCGTTTCCCCCCAACACCGTGCAACGCCGTTCCCCCAACCCCGTGCAACGTCGTACCCCCCAACCCTGTTCCCAACCTCGTGCAATGCCGTTTCCCCCCAACCCCGTGCAACGCCGTTCCCCCAACACCGTTCCCCCAACCTTGTGCAACGCCATACCCCCCAATGCCGTTCGACCCAACCCCTTCCCCCCAACCCCATGCAACACCGTTCCCCCAACGCCGTTCCCCCAACCCCGTGCAACGTCGTACCCCCAACTCCGACCCCCAACCCCATGCATCGCTATTCCCTCCAACCACATCCCCGCAACCCCATACAACACCGTCCACGCAACCCCGTGCAACGCCGTTCCCCCAAGCCTGTGAAACGCTGTCCCCCCAACCCTGTGCAATGCCATTCTCCCCACAACCCCGTTCCCCAACCCCATGCAACGCCGTTCCCTCAACCCCGTGAAACGCTGTTTTCCTGCAACGCCGATCCCCAAACCCTGTCCCCCCAACCCCGTGCAACGCTGCTCCCCAACCCTGTCCCCAACGCCGTTCTCCCGCACCACGCGCAATACTGTTCTCCCCCAACGCCGTTCGCCCCCAATCCCATTCCCCCCACCCCGTGCAATGCCGTTCCCCCCACCCACTGCGACGCTTTTCCCCCCACCCCGTGGAATGCCATTCCTCACCAATCCCATCCCCCAACTCCGTGCAATGCCTTTCCTCCAACCCCGTGCAACTTCATGCCCCCCCAAACCCATCCCACGCCGTTCCCCCATCCCCATTCCCACAACATTGTGAAAGGCTGTTTTTCCCCAACCCCGTGCAACGCCATTGCCCCCAACCCCGTCCCCCAACCCTGTGCAACACCGTTCCCCCTCAACCCCGTGCAATGGCGTTCCCCCCAACGCCGTACCCCGCAATGCTGTTTCCCCAACCCCGTACATCGCTGTTCCCCCCGCTCCGTGCAATTACGTCCCCCCCAAACCCGTCCCCAACTCCGTGAAACACCGTTCCCCTCCAACCCAGTGCAACGCCGTTCCCCCAACTCTGTCCCCCCACCCCGTGCAACCCCGTTCCCCCCAACCCCGTCCCGCCAACACCGTGCAATGCTGCTCCCCCCCAACTCTGTCCCCCAACCCTGTCCCCAACCCCTTTCAACGCCTTTCCCCCACTACGTGCAACGCTTTTCCCCCCACCCAGTGCAATGCCATTCCCCCAACCCCGTCCCCCAACCCCGTGCAATGCCGTTCCCCATCCCCATCCCCCAACACTGTGCTACGTCATTCCCCCATCCCCATCCCCCCTACCCCGTGCAACACCGTTCCCCCCAACCCCGTGCAATGGCGTTCCCCCAATCCCGTGCAACGCCATTCCCCCCAACACCGTGCAACGCCGTACCGCCAATGCGTTCCCCCCAACCCCGTGCATCGCTGTTCACCCAACCCCGTACAATGCTGTTCCCCCCACACCCCGTCCCCCCAACCCCGTGCAACACTATGCTCCCCCAACCCCGTGCAACGCAGTTCCCCCAAACCTGTCCCCCCACCTCGTGCAACCCTGTTCCCCCCAACCCCGTCCCGCCAACCCCGTGCAACGCTGCTCCCCAACCCTGTCCCCAACCCCTAGCAAAGCCATTCCCCCCAACCCCGTTCCCCAAACCCTGCCCCCCCAACCCCGTGCAACTCCGTCCCCCCCACCCCGTGCAATGCCATTCCCCCCCAAACCCGTCCCATGCCGTTCCTCCATTCCCATCACCCCAACACCGTGCAACGCCATTGCCCCAACCCCGTTCCCCCAACCCCGTGCAATGCTTTTCCGCCCACCCCGTGCAATGCCATTTCCCCCCAAACCCGTCCCATGCCTTTCCCCCATTCCCATCCCCCCAACACTGTGCAACGCTGTTCCCCCCAACCCCGCCCCCGACCCCGTGGAACAACGTTCCCCCCAACCCCTTGCAACGCCGTTCCTCCCCAACCCCGTGCAACGCCATACACCCCACTGCTGTTCCCCCAACCCCATGCAACGCCATTTCCCCCAAACCCGTCCCCCCAACCCCGTGCAATGCCGTTCTCCCAACGCTATTCCCCCCAACCCCGTGCAACGCTGTACCCCACCAATGCCATTCCCCCCAACTCCGAACCCCCAACCCCGTGCATCACCATTTCCCCAACCACTTCCCCCCAACCCTGTGCAACCACGTTTCCCTCCAAACTCGTCCCACGCTGTCCCCCCATCCCCATCCCCCCAATCCTGTGTAACACCGTTCCCCCCAATCCTGTGCAATGCCTTTCACCCCAGCCCGTGCAACCCCGTTTCCCCCCAAACCCATCCCACGCTGTCCCCATCCCCATCCCCCCAAACGCTGTGCAATGCCGTTCCCCCCAACCCGATGCAACGCCGTTCCCCCAATCCTGTGCAACGCCGTTCCCCCCAACCCCGTGCAACGCCGTTCCCCCCAACCCCGTGCAACGCCGTTCCCCCCAACCCCGTGCAACGCCATTCCCCCCAACCCCGTGCAACGCCATTCCCCCAAACCCGTGCAACACCATTCCCCCAACCCCGTGCAACGCCGTCCTCCCAACCACGTGCAGCACGTCCCCCCAACCCCTTGCAACCCCTTTCGCCCCCCAACCCTGTGAAATACCGTTCCCCCTCAACCCCGTGCATCGCTGTTCCCCCGCCACTCCGTGCAATTACGTTCCCCCAACTCTGTCCCCCCACCCCGTGCAACTCCATTCCCCCCAACCCCGTCCCGCCAACACCATGCAACGCTGCTCCCCCCAACTCTGTCCCCCAACCCTGTCCCCCAACCCCTTGCAACGCCGTTCCCCCCACCACGTGCAACACTTTTCCCCCCACCCAGTGCAATGCCATTCCCCTCCAACCCCGTGCAATGCTTTTCCCCCCACCAAGTGCAATGCCATTCCCCCCAACCCCGTCCCCCAACCCCGTGCAATGCCGTTCCCCATCCCCATTCCCCCTACCCCGTGCAACACCGTTCCCCCCAACCCCGTGCAATGGCGTTCCCCCAATCCCGTGCAACGCCATTCCCCCCAACACCGTGCAACGCCGTACCGCCAATGCCGTTCCCCCCAACCCCGTGCATCGCTGTTCACCCAACCCCGTACAATGCCGTTCCCCCACACCCCGTCCCCCCAACCCCACGCAACGCAGTTCCCCCAAACCTGTCCCCCCACCTCGTGCAACCCCGTTCCCCCCAACCCCGTCCCGCCAACCCCGTGCAACGCTGCTCTTCAACCCTGTCCCCAACCCCTTGCAACGCCATTCCCCACAACCCCGTTCCCCAAACCCTGCCCCCCAACCCCGTGCAACGCCGTCCCCCCCACCCAGTGCGATGCTTTTCCCCCCACCCCGTGCAATGCCATTCCTCCCCAAACCCGTCCCATGCTGTTCCCCCATTCCCATTCCCCCAATACCGTGCAACGCTGTTCCCCCCAATCCCATGCAACACCATTCCCCCTCAACCCCGTGCAACACCGTTCCCCCCAATCCCGTGCAATCGCGTTCCCCTCAATCCTGTGCAACGCCAATCCTCCCCAACCCCGTGCAACGTTACTTCCCCCAAACCCGTCCCCCCAACCCCGTGCAACGCCGTTCTCCCAATGCTGTTCCCCCCAACCCCGTGCAACGCAGTACCGCCCCAATGCCATTCCCCCAACTCCGAACCCCCAACCCCGTGCATCACCATTCCCCCCAACCACTTCCCCCCAACCCTGTGCAACGCCGTCCCCCCAACCCTGTGCACTACCGTTCCCCCAACCCTGTGCACTACCGTTCCCCCAACCCTGTGCAATGCCGTTCCCCCAACCCTGTGCAATGCCGTTCCCCCAACTCTGTGCAACCCCGCCACCCCAACGCCATTCCCCCCAACCCCGTGCAATGCCGTCCCCCCAACCCCATGCAACGCCATCCCCAACCCCGTGCAATGCCGTCCTCCCAACCAGGTGCAGCACCGTCCCCCCAACCCCGTGCAACCCCTTTCGCCCCCCAACCCCGTGCAACGCCATCCCCCCAACCCCGTGCAACCCCTTTCCCCCCAAACCCGTCCCATGCCATTCCCCCAACCCCGTGCAATGCCGTTCCCCCAACTCCGTGCAACGCCGTTCCCCCCAACCCCGCGCAACGCCATTCCCCCCAACCCCGTGCAACGCCGTCCTCCCAACCACGTGCAGCACCGTCCCCCCAACCCCGTGCAACCCCTTTTGCCCCCCAACCCCGTGCAACCCCATCCCCCCAATGCTGTTCCAACAACACCGTTCCCCCAACCCCGTGCAACGCCGTACACCCCAATGCAGTTCCACCCAACTCTGACCCCCCAACTCCATGCATCACCATTCCCCCCAACCACATCCCCCCAACCCTGTGCAACCCCTTTCCCCCCAACCCTGTGCAACGCCGTTTCCCCAACCCCGTGCAACGCCGTTTCCCCCAACCCCGTGCAACACCGTTCCCCCAACCCTGTGCAACGCCGTTCCCCTAACCAAGTGCTTGCCGTCCCCCCAACCCTGTGCAATGCCATTCCCCCCACAACCCCCCTTCCCCTCCAATCCCGTCCACCTAACTCGTGCAACCCCGCCACTCCAACCCTGTGCATCGCCATTCCCCCATCCACATTCCCCCATCACTGTGCAACACCGTCCCCCCAAAACCCTGCAACACTGCTCCCCCCCAACCCCGTGCATCGCCGTCCCCCAACACCGTGCAACGCTGTTCCCCCCAACCCCGTGCATCCCCGTCCCCCCAACCCGGTGCTTCGCTGTGGGTCACAGTGTCCCAGATTGCGTAACGGAATCCCAGATTGTCCCAAAGTGTGTTAGGGATACTTGAGTGTGTGAAAGAATTCGAGAGTATCCCAGGGGGTGTGAGAGAGTCCCAGTATCCCAGAGTATGTGAAGGGAATCCCAGAATGTGAAACTGAATCCCACAGTGAGTGAGAGAGAGTCCCAGAGTGTGTAACGGAATCCCCGAGTGTATGAGAGAATCTCTGAGTGTGCCAGAGTGTGTAAGGGAATCCCAGAGAATCCGAGAGTGTGTAACGGAATCCCAGGGTTCGTGAGAGAGAGTCCCAGGTTGTGCCAGAGTGTGAGAGAGCCCCAGAGTGTGGCAGAGGGAGTCCAAGAGTGTGTGAGAGGGAATCCCAGAGAGTCCCAGATGATGTGTGAGTCCTAGAGTGAGTGTGTGTGTGTGTGTGTGTGAGAGAGAGAGAGAGAGAGAGAATCCCTGAGAGACCCAGAGCAGTGTGTCTGTGAGAGTCCCAGTGTGTGTGTGTGTGTGTGTATGTATGTATGTGAGAGAGAGAGTCCCAGAGTGTGAGTGTGTGTGTATGTATATGTGTGTGTGTGTGCGCGCGAGAGAGAGAGAGAATCCCTGAGAGACCCAGAGTAGTATGTCTGTGAGAGTCCCTGTGTGTGTGTGTGTGTGTGAGAGAGAGAGAGAGAGTCCGTGTGTGTGTGTGTGAGAGAGAGAAAGAGACAGAGTCCCTGTGTTTGTGTGTGTGTGTGTGAGAGAGAGAGAGCGAGTCCCTGTGTGTGTGTGTGTGTGTATGAGAGAGAGTCCCAGAGTGTGTCTGTGTGTGTGTGTGTCTGTGTGTGTGTGTGTGTGTTTGTGTGTGTGTGTGAGAGAGAGAGAGAGAGTCCGTCTGTGTGTGAGAGAGAGAGAGTCCCCGTGTGTGTGTGTGTGTGTGTGTGTGAGAGAGAGAGAGAGTCCCTGTGTGTGTGTGTGTATGTGTGTGTGTGTGTGTGTATGTGTGTGTGTGAGAGAGAGAGAGAGAGAGAGAGAGAGAGAGTCCCAGAGTGTGTCAGAGAGGGGATACCAGAGTGTGTCAGAGAGGGAATCCCAGGGAGTCCCAGAATGTATGTGAGAGAATCCCAGAGTGTGTGTGAGAGAGGGAATCCCAGTGTGTGTGTGAGAGAGAGGGAATCCCAGTGTGTGTGAGAGAGGGGGAATCCCAGAGTGTGAGAGAGATAGGGAATCCCAGAGTGTGAGAGAGATAGGGAATACCAGAGTGTCCCCGAGCGTGTGTGCGAGACAGGCAATCCCCGAGAGTCCCCGAGTGTGTGTGAGAGATAGGGAATTCCAGAGAGTCCCCGAGTGTGTGTGAGAGATCGGGAATTCCAGAGAGTCCCCGAGTGTGTGTGAGAGATCGGGAATTCCAGAGAGTCCCCGAGTGTGTGTGAGAGATCGGGAATTCCAGAGAGTCCCCGAGTGTGTGTGAGAGATAGGGAATTCCAGAGAGTCCCCGAGTGTGTGTGAGAGATCGGTTATTCCAGAGAGTCCCCGAGTGTGTGTGAGAGATAGGGAATTCCAGAGAGTCCCCGAGTGTGTGTGAGAGATAGGGAATCCCTGAGATTCCCAGAGTGTGTGTGAGAGATAGAGAATCCCCGAGTGTCCCCGAGTGCGTGTGAGTGATAGGGACTCCCAGAGAGTCGCCGCGTGTGTGAGAGAGATAGGGAATCCCAGAGTGTCCCGGATTGTGTGTGACAGATAGGGAATCCCAGGGTGTGTGTGAGAGATAGGGACTCAGAGTGTGTGAGTGAGGATATCCCAGCGTATCTGAGAGAGAAGGAATCTCAGAGATTCGCAGAGTGTGTGTGAGAGTGGGAATCCCTGAGTGTGTGTGAGAGATAGGGAATCCCAGAGAGTCCCCGAGTGTGTGTGAGAGATAGGGAATCCCAGAGAGTGTTTGAGTGATAGGGAATCCCAGCGAGTACCCGAGTATGTGTGAGAGATAGGGAATCCCAGAGAGTCTGCGAGTGTGTGTGAGACATAGGGAATCCCAATGTGTGCGTGAGAGAATCCCAGAGAGTTCCCGAGTGTGTTTGCGAGATAGGGAAGCCCAGTGAGTCCCCGAGTGTGTGTGAGAGATACGTAATCCCAGAGAGTCCGCGAGTGTGTGTGAGAGATAGGTAATCCCAGAGTGTGTTTGAGAGAGAGGGAATCCCAGAGGGTGTGTGAGAGATAGGGAATCCCAGAGAGTGTGTGAGGGATAGGGAATCCCAGAGTGTCCCGGAGTGTGTGTGTGAGAGATAGGGAATCCCCGAGTGTGTGTGAGAGATCGGGAATCCCCGGGTGTGTGTGCGAGATCGGGATTCCCAGAGAGTCCCCGAGCGTGTGTGTGAGATAGGGAATCCCAGAGAGTCCCCGAGTGTGTGTGAGAGATAGGGAATCCCAGAGTGTGTTTGAGAGAGAGGGAATCCCAGAGTGTGTTTGAGAGAGAGAGAATCCCAGAGTGTGTGTGAGAGAGACGGAATCCCAGAGAGTGTGTGAGAGATAGGGAATCCCAGAGTGTCCCCGAGTGTGTTTGAGAGATAGAGAATCCCAGAGTTTCCCCGAATGTGTGTGAGAGAGCCCGAGTGAGTCCCCGAGTATGTGTGAGTGATAGGGACTCCCAGAGAGTCGCCGCGTGTGTGTGATAGATAGGGAATCCCAGAGAGTCCCCGAGTGTGTGTGAGAGATAGGGTATCCCAGAGTGTGTGTGAGAGATAGGCAATCCCCGAGTGTGTGTGAGAGATATGGAAGCGAAGACAGTCGCCCAGTGTGTGTGAGAGATAGGGAATCCCAGAGAGTTCCCGAGTGTGTGTGAGAGATAGGGAATCCCAGAGTGTGTTTGAGAGAGAGGCAATCCCAGAGTGCGTGTGAGAGATAGGGAATCCCAGAGAGTGTGTGAAGGATAGGGATTCCCAGAGAGTTCCCGAGTGTGTGTGAGAGATAGGGAATCCCAGAGTGACCCCGAGTGTGTGTGAGAGATAGGGAAGCGAAGACAGTCGCCGAGTGTGTGTGAGAGATATGGAATCCCAGAGAGTTCCCGAGTGTGTGTGAGAGCTAGGGAATTCCAGAGTGTCCCCGAGTGTGTGTGAGAGAAAGGGAATCCCCGAGTGTGTGTGAGAGATCGGGAATCCCCGAGTGTGTGTGAGAGAGAGGCAGTGTCAGAGTGTGTGTGAGGGATAGGGAATCCCAGAGTGTGAGAGATAGGGAATCCCAGTGTGTCCCGGAGTGTGTGTGAGAGATAGGGAATCCCAGAGTGTCCCCGAGTGTGTGATAGAATCCCTGAGAGTCCCCGAATGTGTGTGAGATATAGGGAATCCCAGAGTGTCCCCGAGTGTGTGTGAGAGATAGGGAATCCCAGAGAGTCCCCGAGTGTGTGTGTGAGATAGGGAATCCCAGAGTTTGTTTGAGAGATAGGGAATCACAGAGTGTGTGTGAGAGTGATCGGGAAACCCAGAGTGTCCCGAAGTGTGTGTGAGTGATAGGGAATCCCAGAGTGTGTGTGAGAGATAGGGAATCCCAGAGAGTACCCGAGTGTGAGTGAGATGTAGGGAATCCCAGAAAGTCCCCGAGTGTGTGTGAGAGATAGTGAATCCCAGAGTGTCCCCGAGTGTGCGTGAGAGCTAGGGAATCCCAGAGTGTGTTTGAGAGAGAGGCAATCCCAGAGTGCGTGTGAGAGATAGGGAATCCCAGAGAGTGTGTGAAGGATAGGGATTCCCAGAGAGTTCCCGAGTGTGTGTGAGAGATAGGGAATCCCAGAGTGACCCCGAGTGTGTGTGAGAGATAGGGAAGCGAAGACAGTCGCCGAGTGTGTGTGAGAGATATGGAATCCCAGAGAGTTCCTGAGTGTGTGTGAGAGCTAGGGAATTCCAGAGTGTCCCCGAGTGTGTGTGAGAGAAAGGGAATCCCCGAGTGTGTGTGAGAGATCGGGAATCCCCGAGTGTGTTTGAGAGAGAGGCAGTGCCAGAGTGTGTGTGAGGGATAGGGAATCCCAGAGTGTGAGAGATAGGGAATCCCAGTGTGTCCCGGAGTGTGTGTGAGAGATAGGGAATCCCAGAGAGTCCCCGAGTGTGTGTGAGAGATAGGGAATCCCAGAGTCACCGATTGTGTGTGAGAGATAGGGAATCCAAGAGTGTGTGTGAGAGATAGTGAATCCCAGAGTGTCCCCGAGTGTGTGTGATAGAATCCCAGAGTGTCCCCGAGTGTGTGTGAGAGATAGGCAATCCCCGAGTGTGTGAGAGAGATCGGCAATCCCCGAGTGTGTGTGAGAGATAGGGAATCCCAGAGAGTCCCCGAGTGTGTGTGAGAGATAGGGAATCCCAGAGAGTCCCCGAGTGTGTGTGAGAGACAGGGAATCCCAGAGTGTGTTTGAGAGAGAGAGAGACAATCCCGGAATGTGTGTGAGAGATAGGGGATCCACGAGTGTGTGTGAGAGATAGGGAATCCCAGTGTGTCCCGGAGTGTGTGTGAGAGATAGGGAATCCCAGAGTGTGTGTGAGAGATAGTGAATCCCAGAGTGTCCCCGAGTGTGTGTGATAGAATCCCAGAGAGTCCCCGAATGTGTGTGAGATATAGGGAATCCCAGAGAGTCCCCGAATGTGTGTGAGATATAGGGAATCCCAGAGTGTCCCCGAGTGTGTGTGAGAGATAGGGAATCCCAAAGAGTCCCCGAGTGTGTGTATGAGATAGGGAATCCCAGAGTTTGTTTGAGAGATAGGGAATCCCAGAGAGTACCCGACTGTGTGTGAGAGATAGGGAATCCCAGAGAGTCCCCGAGTGTGTGTGAGAGATAGGGAATCCCAGAGTGTGTGTGATAGATAGGGAATCCAAGAGAGTCCCCGAATGTGTGTGAGAGATAGGGAATCCCAGAAAAACCCGAGTGTGTGTGAGAGATAGGGTATCCCCGAGTGTGTGTGAGAGATCGGGAATCCCAGAGAGTCCCCGAGTCTGTGTGAGAGATAGGGAATCCCAGAGAGTCCCCGAGTGTGTGTGAGAGATAGGGAATCCCAGAGAGTCCCCGAGTGTGTGTGAGAGATAGGGAATCCCAGAGAGTCCCCGAGTGTGTGTGAGATGTAGGGAATCCCAGAGAGTCCCCGAGTGTGTGTGAGAGATAGGGAATCCCAGAGAGTCCCCGAGTGTGTGTGAGAGATAGGGAATCCCAGAAAGTCCCCGAGTGTGTGTGAGAGATAGGGAATCCCCGAGTGTCTGTGAGAGATCGGGAATCCCAGAGAGTCCCCGAGTGTGTGTGAGAGATAGGGAATCGCAGAGGGTCCCCGAGTGTGTGTGAGAGATAGGGAATCCCAGAATGTGTTTGAGAGAGAGTGAATCCCAGTGAGTGTGTGAGGGAAAGGGAATCCCAGAGAGTGTGTGAGGGATAGGGAACCCCAGAGAGTGTGTGAGGGATAGGGAATCCCAGAGTGTCCTGGAGTGTGTGTGAGAGATAGGGAAACCCCGAGTGTGTGTGAGTGATCGGGAATCCCAGAGAGACCACGAGTGTGTGTGAGAGATAGGGAATCCCAGTGAGTCCCCGAGTGTGTGTGTGAGAGATACGTAATCCCTTGATGTCCCCGAGTGTGTGTGAGAGAGATACGTAATCCCTTGGTGTCCCCGAGTGTGTGTGAGCGATCGGGAATCCCCGAGTGTGTGTGAGAGATCGGGAATCCCAGAGAGTCCCCGAGTGTGTGTGAGAGATATGGAATCCCAGAGAGACCCCGAGTGTGTGTGAGAGATAGGGAATCCCAGAGAGTCCCCGAATGTGTGTGTGAGAGATACGTAATCCCTTGGTGTCCCAGAGTGTGTGTGAGAGCTAGGGAATCCACGAGTGTGTTTGAGAGATAAGGAATCCCAGAGTGTGTGTGAGAGATAGGCAATACAAGTGTGTCCCGGAGTGTGTGTGAGAGTTAGGGAATCCCAGAGAGTGTGTGAGAGATATGGAATCCCAGAGTGTGTGTGAGAGATAGGGAATCCCAGTGTGTCCCCGAGTGTGTGTGAGAGTTAGGGAATCCCAGAGTGTGTGAGAGAGATCGTGAATCCCCGAGTGTGTGTTTGAGATCGGGAATCCCAGAGAGACCCCGAGTGTGTGTGAGAGATAGGGAATCCCAGAGGGTCCCCGAGTGTGTGTGATAGAATCCCAGAGAGTCCCCGAATGTGTGTGAGATATAGGGAATCCCAGAATGTCCCCGAGTGCGGGTGAGAGATAGGGAATCCCAGAGAGTCCCCGCGTGTGTGTGAGAGATAGGGAATCACAGAGTTTGTTTGAGAGATAGGGAATCCCAGAGTGTGTGTGAGAGATAGGGAATCACAGAGTGTGTGTGTGAGATAGGGAATCCCAGTGCGTCCCGGAGTGTGTGTGAGAGATAGGGAATCCCAGAGTGTGTGTGAGAGATAGTGAATCCCAGAGTGTCCCCGAGTGTGTGTGATAGAATCGCAGAGAGTCGCCGAATGTGTGTGAGAGATAGGGAATCCCAGAGTGTGTGTGATAGATAGGGAATCCAAGAGAGTCCCCGAATGTGTGTGAGAGATAGGGAATCCCAGAAAAACCCGAGTGTGTGTGAGAGATAGGGTATCCCCGAGTGTGTGTGAGAGATCGGGAATCCCAGAGAGTCCCCGAGTCTGTGTGAGAGATAGGGAATCCCAGAGAGTCCCCGAGTGTGTGTGAGAGATAGGGAATCCCAGAGAGTCCCCGAGTGTGTGTGAGAGATAGGGAATCCCAGAGAGTCCCCGAGTGTGTGTGAGATGTAGGGAATCCCAGAGAGTCCCCGAGTGTGTGTGAGAGATAGGGAATCCCAGAGAGTCCCCGAGTGTGTGTGAGAGATAGGGAATCCCAGAAAGTCCCCGAGTGTGTGTGAGAGATAGGGAATCCCCGAGTGTCTGTGAGAGATCGGGAATCCCAGAGAGTCCCCGAGTGTGTGTGAGAGATAGGGAATCGCAGAGGGTCCCCGAGTGTGTGTGAGAGATAGGGAATCCCAGAATGTGTTTGAGAGAGAGTGAATCCCAGTGAGTGTGTGAGGGAAAGGGAATCCCAGAGAGTGTGTGAGGGATAGGGAACCCCAGAGAGTGTGTGAGGGATAGGGAATCCCAGAGTGTCCTGGAGTGTGTGTGAGAGATAGGGAAACCCCGAGTGTGTGTGAGTGATCGGGAATCCCAGAGAGACCACGAGTGTGTGTGAGAGATAGGGAATCCCAGTGAGTCCCCGAGTGTGTGTGTGAGAGATACGTAATCCCTTGATGTCCCCGAGTGTGTGTGAGAGAGATACGTAATCCCTTGGTGTCCCCGAGTGTGTGTGAGCGATCGGGAATCCCCGAGTGTGTGTGAGAGATCGGGAATCCCAGAGAGTCCCCGAGTGTGTGTGAGAGATATGGAATCCCAGAGAGACCCCGAGTGTGTGTGAGAGATAGGGAATCCCAGAGAGTCCCCGAATGTGTGTGTGAGAGATACGTAATCCCTTGGTGTCCCAGAGTGTGTGTGAGAGCTAGGGAATCCACGAGTGTGTTTGAGAGATAAGGAATCCCAGAGTGTGTGTGAGAGATAGGCAATACAAGTGTGTCCCGGAGTGTGTGTGAGAGTTAGGGAATCCCAGAGAGTGTGTGAGAGATATGGAATCCCAGAGTGTGTGTGAGAGATAGGGAATCCCAGTGTGTCCCCGAGTGTGTGTGAGAGTTAGGGAATCCCAGAGTGTGTGAGAGAGATCGTGAATCCCCGAGTGTGTGTTTGAGATCGGGAATCCCAGAGAGACCCCGAGTGTGTGTGAGAGATAGGGAATCCCAGAGGGTCCCCGAGTGTGTGTGATAGAATCCCAGAGAGTCCCCGAATGTGTGTGAGATATAGGGAATCCCAGAATGTCCCCGAGTGCGGGTGAGAGATAGGGAATCCCAGAGAGTCCCCGCGTGTGTGTGAGAGATAGGGAATCACAGAGTTTGTTTGAGAGATAGGGAATCCCAGAGTGTGTGTGAGAGATAGGGAATCACAGAGTGTGTGTGTGAGATAGGGAATCCCAGTGCGTCCCGGAGTGTGTGTGAGAGATAGGGAATCCCAGAGTGTGTGTGAGAGATAGTGAATCCCAGAGTGTCCCCGAGTGTGTGTGATAGACTCGCAGAGAGTCGCCGAATGTGTGTGAGAGATAGGGAATCCCAGAGTTTCCCCGAGTGTGTGTGAGAGAATCCCAGTGTGTCCCCGAGTGTGGTTGTGAGATACGTAATCCGAGAGAGTCCCAGAGTGTGTGTGAGATGTAGGGAATCCCAGAATGTCCCGAGGGTGTGTGAGAGATAGGGAATCCCCGAGTGTGTGTGAGAGATCGGGAATCCCAGAGAGTCCCCGAGTGTGTGTGAGAGAGAGAGAATCCCAGAGGGTCCCCGAGTGTGTGTGAGAGATAGGGTATCCCAGATTGTGTTTGAGAGAGAGGGAATCCCAGAGTGTGTGTGAGAGATAGGGAATCCCAGAGAGTGTGTGAGGGATAGGGAATCCCAGAGTGTCCCCGAGTGTGTGTGAGAGATCGGGAATCCCAGAGAGTCTCCGAGTGTGTGTGAGAGATAGGGAATCCCAGTGAGTCCCCGAGTGTGTGTGAGAGATAGGGAATCCCAGAAGACCCCGAGTGGGTGTGAGAGATAGGGAATCCCAGAGAGTCCCCGAGTGTGTGTGTGTGAGAGATACGTAATCCCTTGGTGTCCCAGAGTGTGTGTGAGAGATAGGCAATACAAGTGTGTCCCGGAGTGTGTGTGAGAGTTAGGGAATCCCAGAGGGTGTTTGAGAGACAGGGAATTCCAGTGTGTCCCGGAGGGTGTGTGAGAGACATGGAATCCCAGAGAATCCCAGAGAGTGTGTGAGAGACAGGGAATCCCAGAGAGACCCCGATTGTGTGTGAGAGATCGGGAATTCCACAGAGTCCCCGAATGTGTGTGAGAGATAGCGAATACCAGAGTGTGTTTGAGAGATAGGGAATCCCAGAGTGTGTGTGAGAGATAGGGAATACCAGAGTGTCCCGGAGTGTGTGTGAGACATCGGCAATCCCAGAGTGTGTGTGAGAGATAGGGAATCTCAGAGTGTCCCGGTGTGTGTGTGAGAGATAGGGAATCGCAGATTGTGTGTGAGAGATAGGGAATCCCAGAGTGTGTGTGAGAGATAGGGAATCCCAGAGAGCCCCCGAGTGTGTGTGAGAGATCGAGAATCCCAGACAGTCCCCGAATGTGTATGAGAGATAGAGAATCCCAGAGGTTGTTTGAGAGATAGGGAATCCCAGAGTATGTGTGGGAGATAGGGATTCCAAGAGTGTCCCGGAGTGTGTGAGAGAGATAGGCAATCCCATAGTGTCCCGGAGTGTGTGTGAGTGATAGGGAATCCCAGAGTGTGTGTGAGAGATAGGGAATCCCAGAGTGTCCGGGATTGTGTGTGACAGATAGGGAACCCCAGGGTGTGTGTGAGAGGTAGGGAAACACAGACTGTGTGAGTGAGGGAATCATAGAGTATCTGAGAGAAATGGAATCTCAGAGATTCGTAGAGTGTGTGTGAGAGTGGGAATCCCAGAGTGTGTGTGAGAGAGGGAATCTCAGAGTCCCCGAGTGTGTGTGAGAGATAGGGAATCCCTGGGAGTCCCCGAGTGTGTGCGAGAGATCGGGAATCCCACAGAGTTCCCGAATGTGTGTGAGAAATAGCGAATACCAGAGTGTGTTTGAGAGATATGGAATTCCGGAGTGTGTGTGAGAGATAGGGAATCCCCGTGTGTCCCGGAGTGTGTGTGAGAGATAGGGAATCCCAGAGTGTGTGTGAGAGATAGAGAATAACAGAGTGTCCCCGAATGTGTGTGAGAGATAGGGAATCCCAGGGTGTCGCCGAGTGTGTGTGAGAGATAGGGAATCCCAGAGAATCCCAGAGTGTGTGTGAGAGACAGGGAATCCCAGAGAGACCCCGAGTGTGTGTGAGAGATAGTGAATCCCTGAGAGTCCCCGAGTGTGTGTGAGAGATCGGGAATCCCAGAAAGTCCCCGAATGTGTGTGAGAGATAGCGAATACCAGAGTGTGTTTGAGAGATAGGGAATACCAGAGTGTCCCCGAGTGTGTGTGAGAGATAGGGAATCCCAGGGTGTCGCCGAGTGTGTGTGAGAGATAGGGAATCCCAGAGAATCCCAGAGTGTGTGTGAGAGACAGGGAATCCCAGAGAGACCCAGAGTGTGTGTGAGAGATAGTGAATCCCTGAGAGTCCCCGAGTGTGTGTGAGAGATCGGGAATCCCAGAGAGTCCCCGAATGTGTGTGAGAGATAGCGAATACCAGAGTGTGTTTGAGAGATAGGGAATACCAGAGTGTCCCAGAGTGTGTGTGAGAGATAGGGAATACCAGAGTGTCCCGGAGTGTGTGTGAGAGATAGGGAATCCCAGAGTGTGTGTGTGAGAGATAGGGAATCCCAGAGTGTCCCGGAGTGTGTGTGAGAGATAGGGAATCCCAGATTGTGTGTGAGAGATAGGGAATCCCCGTGTGACCCGGAGTGTGTGAGAGAATCCCAGTGAGTCCCCGCGTGTGTGTGAGAGATAAGGAATTCCAGTGTGTCCCCGAGTGTCTGTGAGAGATACGTAATCCCAGAGAGTCCCCGAGTGTATGTGAGAGATAGGGAATCCCAGAGAGTCCCAGAATGTGTGTGAGAGATAGGGAATACCAGAGTGTGTTTGAGAGATAGGGAATCCCAGAGTGTCCCACAGAGTGTGTGAGACATAGGGAATCCCAGAGTGTGTGTGAGAGATAGGGAATCCCAGAGTGTGTGTGAGAGATAGGGAATCCCCGTGTGCTCCGGAGTGTGTGTGAGAGATAGGGAATCGCATAGTGTGTGTGAGAGTTAGGGAATACCAGAGTGTCCCCGAGTGTGTGTTAGAGATAGGGAAACCCAGAGAGTCCCCGGGTGTGTCTGATAGAATCCCAGAGAGTCCCCGAGTGTGTGTGAGAGATAGGGAATTCCAGAGAGTCCCCAAGTGTGTGTGAGAGATCGAGAATCCCAGAGTGTCCCAGAGTGTGTGTGAGTGATAGGGACTCCCAGAGAGTCGCCGCGTGTGTCAGAGAGATAGGGAATCCCAGAGAGTCCCCGAGTGTGTGTGAGAGAATCCCAGAGAGTCCCCGAGTGTGTGTGAGAGATAGGGAATTCCAGATAGTCCCCGAGTGTGTGTGAGAGAATCCCAGAGAGTCCCCGAGTGTGTGTGAGAGAATCCCAGAGAGTCGCCGAGTGTGTGTGAGAGATAGGGAATCCCAGAGAGTCCCCGAGTGTGTGTGAGAGAATCCCAGAGAGTCCCCGAGTGTGTGTGAGAGATAGGGAATCCCAGGCAGTCCCCGAGTTTGTGTGAGAGATAGGGAATACCAGAGTGTCCCCGAGTGTGTGTTAGAGATAGGGAAACCCAGAGAGTCCCCGAGTGTGTCTGATAGAATCCCAGAGAGTCCCCGAGTGTGTGTGAGAGATAGGGAATTCCAGAGAGTCCCCAAGTGTGTGTGAGAGATCGAGAATCCCAGAGTGTCCCAGAGTGTGTGTGAGTGATAGGGACTCCCAGAGAGTCGCCGCGTGTGTCAGAGAGATAGGGAATCCCAGAGAGTCCCCGAGTGTGTGTGAGAGAATCCCAGAGAGTCCCCGAGTGTGTGTGAGAGATAGGGAATTCCAGATAGTCCCCGAGTGTGTGTGAGAGAATCCCAGAGATTCCCCGAGTGTGTGTGAGAGAATCCCAGAGGGTCCCCGAGTGTGTGTGAGAGATAGGGAATCCCAGAGAGTCCCCGAGAGTGTGTGAGAGAATCCCAGAGAGTCCCCGAGTGTGTGTGAGAGATAGGGAATCCCAGGCAGTCCCCGAGTTTGTGTGAGAGATAGGGAATTCCAGAGAGTCCCCAAGTGTGATTAGATTAGATTAGATTACTTACAGTGTGCAAACAGGCCCTTCGGCCCAACAAGTCCACACCGACCCGCCGAAGCGCAACCCACCCATACCCCTACATTTACCCCTTTAACCTAACACTATGGGCAATTTAGCATGGCCAATTCACCTGACCCGCACATCTTTTGGACTGTGGGAGGAAACCGGAGCACCCGGAGGAAACCCACGCAGACACGGGGAGAATGTGTGTGTGAGAGATCGAGAATCCCAGAGTGTCCCAGAGTGTGTGTGAGTGATAGGGACTCCCAGAGAGTCGCCGCGTGTGTCAGAGAGATAGGGAATCCCAGAGAGTCCCCGAGTGTGTGTGAGAGAATCCCAGAGAGTCCCCGAGTGTGTGTGAGAGATAGGGAATTCCAGATAGTCCCCGAGTGTGTGTGAGAGAATCCCAGAGAGTCCCCGAGTGTGTGTGAGAGAATCCCAGAGAGTTGCCGAGTGTGTGTGAGAGATAGGGAATCCCAGAGAGTCCCCGAGAGTGTGTGAGAGAATCCCAGAGAGTCCCCGAGTGTGTGTGAGAGATAGGGAATCCCAGGCAGTCCCCGAGTTTGTGTGAGAGATAGGGAATCCCAGAGTGTCCCCGAGTGTGTGTGAGAGATAGGGAATCCCAGAGTGTCCCTGAGTGTGTGTGAGTGACAGAGAATCCCAGAGAGTCCCTGAGTGTGTGTGAGAGATAGGGAATCCCAGAGTGTGTGTGGGAGAGGCAATCACAGAGTGTGTGTAAGGGAGGGAATCCCAGAGTGTGTGTGACAGGGAAACCCAGAGTCTGTGTGAGAGTGGGAATCCCAGAGTGTGTGAGGGAATCCCAGAGTGTGTGAGGGAATCCCAGACTGTCCCAGAGTGTGTAAGGGAATCCCAGGGTGTGTGGGCGAGAGTCCCCGTGTCCCGGATTGCGTAAGGGAATCCCAGCGTGTCCCAGAGTGTGTTAGGGATTCCTAGAGTGTGTGAGAGAATCCCAGAGAGTCCCAAAGTGTGTGAGAGAATTCCAGAATGTGTGAGGGAATCACAGAGTGTGAGAGAGAACCCAGTGTATCCCAGAGTGTGGAACGGAATCCCACATTGAGTGAGAGAGAGGCCCAGATTGAGTTAGAGTGTACCAGAAACCCGTGGTGTGTAAGGGAATCCCCGAATGTAAGAGAGATTCCCTGAGTGTGCCTGAGTGTGCGAGAGCGAGTCCCAGAGTGTGTGTGAGAGAGTCCCAGTCTCCCAGATTGCGTAAGGGAATCCCAGAGACTCCCAGAGTGTGTGATAGGTAATCCCAGAGTGTGTGAGAGAATCCCAGCATGTTTCAGAGTGTGTTAGGGATTTCTCGAGTATGTGAGAGAATCCAAGAAAGTCCCAAAGCGTGTGAGTGAATCCCAGAGTGTCCCAGAGTGCGAGAGAGAGAGAGAGAGAGAGCGAGACCCAGAGTGTGTGTGAGAATCAGTGTCCCAGCATGTGTGTGAGAATGAGAGTCCCAGCGTGTGTATGTGAGAGAGAGAGAGCCCCAGAGTGTGTGTGTGTGTGTGTGAGAGAGAGAGACAGAGACCCAGAGTGTGTGTGTATGAGTCCCAGAGTGTGTCTGTGTGTGTGAGTCCCAGTGTGTGTGTGAGTCCCAGTGTCCCAGAGTGTGTGTGAGTCCCACAATCTGTGTGAGAATCAGTGTCCGTGTCTGTATGAGAATCAGTGTCCCAGAGTCTGTGTGAGAATCAGTGTCCCAGTGTCTGTGTGTGAGTCCCAGAGTGTGTGTGTGTGTATGTGTTTGTGTGTGTGAGAGAGAGAGAGTCCCAGTGTGTGAGTGTCCCAGAGTGTGGGTGTGTGTTTGTATGTGTCCGAGAGTGTGTGTGTGTGTCCCAGAGTGTGTGTGTATGTGAGTCCCAGAGAATGTGTGTGTTTGTGTCCCAGAGTGTGTGTGTGTGTGAGAGAGTCCCAGAGTGTGTGTGTGTGTGAGTCCCAGAGTGTGTGTGAGTCCCAGTGTGTGTGTGTGCGTGTGTGTGTGTCCCAGAATGTGTGTGTGTGTGTGTATGTGTGTGTGTGAGAGAGAGAGAGAGAGTCCCAGTGTGTGAGTGTCCCAGAGTGTGGGTGTGTGTTTGTATGTGTCCGAGAGTGTGTGTGTGTGTCCCAGAGTGGGTGTGTATGTGAGTCCCAGAGAATGTGTGTGTTTGTGTCCCAGAGTGTGTGTGTGAGAGAGAGTCCCAGAATGTGTGTGTGTGTGTAAGTCCCAGATTGTGTGTGTGAGTCCCAGTGTGTGTGTGTGTGTGTGAGAGAGAGAGTCCTAGAGTGTGTGTGTGTGAGTCCCAGACTTTGTGTGAGTACCAGAGTGTGTGTGTGTGTGTGTGATAGTCCCAGTGTGTATGAGAGTCAGTGTCCCAGTGTGTGTGAGTCCCTGTGTGTGTGCGCGCGTATGTGTGTGAGTCCCAGAGTGTGTGTGTGAGAGTCCCAGAGTGTGTGTATGTGTGAGTCCCAGAGTATGTGAGAATCAGTGTCCCAGTGTGTGTGTGAGTCCCTGTTTGTGTGCGCGCGTGTGAGTGTGAGTCCCAGAGTGTGTGTGTGTGTGTGAGTCCCAGAGTGTGTGAGAATCTGAGAATCACAGTGTCCCAGTGTGTGTGTGAGTCCCTGTTTGTGTGCGCGCGTGTGTGTGTGAGTCCCAGCGTGTGTATGTGTGTGTGAGAGCCCCAGAGTGTGTGAGAATCAGTGTCCTTGTGTGTGTGTGTGCGTCCCAGAGTGTGTGTGCGAATGAGAGTCCCAGCGTGTGTGTGTGTGTGAGTCTCCCAGCGCGTGTGTGTGTGTGAGTCTCAGCGTGTGTGTGTGTGTGTGTATGTGAGTCCCAGCGTGTATGTCAGTGAAGGGATACCAGAGTGTGTGTGAGAGAGGGAATCCCAGAGAGTGTGTGAGAATCACAGTGTCCCAGAATGTGTGTGTGAGAGTCCGAGAGAGTGTGTGTGTGTTTGTGTGTGTGAGAATTAGAGTGTGTGTGTGTGAGTCCCAGTGTGTGTGTGTGTGTGTGTGTGTGAGAGAGAGAGAGTCCCAGTGTGCGTGAGTCCCAGAGTGTGTTAGAATCAGAGTCCCAGTGTGTGTGTGTCCCAGACTGTGTGTGTGTGTCCGTGTGTGTCCGAGAGTGTGTCTGTGTGTGTGAGTCCCAGAGTGTGTGTGTGAGAATCCCACAGTCTGTGTGAGAAACAGTGTCCGGGTCTGTATGAGAATCAGTGTCCCAGAGTCTGTGTGAGAATCAGTGTCCCAGTGTGTGTGCGTGAGTCCCAGTGTGTGTGTGTGTGTGTGCGTGTGAGAGAGAGAGAGTCCCAGAGTGTGTGTGTGTGTGTGTGTGTGTGTGTGTGTGTGTGTGTGTGAGAGAGAGAGAGAGAGAGAGAGAGTCCCAGATTGTGTGTGAGAATCAGTGTCCCAGCGCGTGTGTGAGAATGAGAGTCCCAGTGTGTGTGTGTGTGTGTGAGAGAGAGACAGGGAATCCCAGAATGTCCTCGATTGTGTGTGATCGAATCCCAGAGAGTCCCCGAGTTTGTGTGAGAGATAGGGAATCCCAGAGTGTCCCCGAGTGTGTGTGAGAGATAGGGAATCCCAGAGAGTCCCTGAGTGTGTGTGAGAGATAGGGAATCCCAGAGTGTGTGTGGGAGAGGCAATCCCAGTGTGTGTGTGAGGGAGGGAATCCCAGAGTGTGTGTGACAGGGAAACCCAGAGTGTGTGTGAGAGTGGGAATCCCAGAGTGTGTGAGGGAATCCCAGAGTGTGTGAGGGAATCCCAGACTGTCCCAGAGTGTGTAAGGGAATCTCAGGGTGTGTGGTCGAGAGTCCTCGTGTCCCGGATTGCGTAAGGGAATCCCAGCGTGTCCCAGAGTGTGTTAGGGATTCCTAGAGTGTGTGAGAGAATCCCAGAGAGTCCCAAAGTGTGTGAGAGAATTCCAGAATGTGTGAGGGAATCACAGAGTGTGAGAGAGAACCCAGTGTATCCCAGAGTGTGTAACGGAATCCCACAGTGAGTGAGAGAGAGTCCCAGAGTGAGTGACAGAGCCCCAGAGTCCCATGGTGTGTAAGGGTATCCCCGAATGTAAGAGATATTACCTGAGTGTGCCAGAGTGTGCGAGAGAATGCCAGCGTGTGTAAGAGAATCACAGTGTCCCAGAGAGTGTGTGTGAGTCCCAGTATCCCAGAGTGTGTGAGAGTCCCAGTGTCCCAGAGTGTGTGTGTGCGAGAGTCCCTGTGTGTGTGTGTGTGTGTGTGAGAGAGAGACAGAGAGAGAGAGAGAGACCCAGAGTGTGTGTGAGAATCAGTGTCCCAGCATGTGTGTGAGAATGAGTCCCAGCGTGTGCATGTGAGAGAGAGAGAGCCCCAGAGTGTGTGTGTGTGAGAGAGAGAGACAGAGTCCCAGAGTGTGTCTGTGTGTGAGTCCCAGTGTGTGTGCGTGAGTCCCAGTGTCCCAGAGTGTGTGTGAGAGTCCCACAGTCTGTGTGAGAATCAGTGTCCGTGTCTGTATGAGAATCAGTGTACCAGAGTCTGTGTGAGAATCAGTGTCCCAGTGTCTGTGTGTGAGTCCCAGAGTGTGTGTGTGTGTGTATGTGTGTGTGTGTGTGTGTGTGTGTGTGTGGGAGAGAGAGAGAGTCCCAGTGTGTGTGTGTGTGTGTGTGGGAGAGAGAGAGAGAGTGAGAGTGAGAGAGTGAGAGTGAGAGAGAGAGAGAGAGAGAGAGAGAGAGTCCCAGATTGTGTGTGACAATCAGTGTCCCAGCGCGTGTGTGAGAATGAGAGTCCCAGCGTGTGTGTGTGTGTGAGAGAGAGAGTCCCAGAGTGTGTGAGAGAGAGGGAATCCCAGTGAGTGTGTGAGAGTGAGAGTCCCAGAATGTGTGAGAGAATCAGTGTCCCAGACTGTGTGTATGTGTGTGTGTGTGAGAGTCCCAGAGTTTGTGTGTGTGTGTGTGAGTCCCAGAGTGTGTGTGTGTGTGTGAGTCCCAGAGTGTGTGAGAATCTGAGAATCACAGTGTCCCAGTGTGTGTGTGTGAGTCCCAGCGTGTGTATGTTTGTGTGAGAGCCTCAGAGTGTGTGAGAATCAGTGTCCTTGTGTGTGTGTGTGTGCGTCCCAGAGTGTGTGTGTGTGTGTGTGTGTTAGTCCTAGAGTGTGTGAGAATTAGTGTGTGAGTGTGTGTGTGAGTCCCAGTGTGTGTGAGTCCCAGACTGTGTGTGTGTGTGTGTGTGTGTGTGTCCCAGAGTGTGTGGGTGTGTGTGTGTGTGTGAGTCCCACAGTGTGTGAGAATCAGTGTCCCAGTATGTGTGTGAGTCCCTGTGTGTGTGCGCGCGTGTGTGTGTGAGTCCCAGAGTGTGTGTGTGTGTGTGAATCCCAGAGTGTGTGAGAATCTGAGAATCACAGTGTCCCAGTGTGTGTGTGAGTCCCAGCGTGTGTATGTGTGTGTGTGAGCCCCAGAGTGTGTGTGAATCAGTGTCCTTGTGTGTGTGTGTGCGTCCCAGAGTGTGTGTGAGAATGAGAGTCCCAGCGTGTGTGTGTGTGTGTGTGTGAGAGAGACTCCCAGCGCGTGTGTGTGTGTGAGTCTCAGCGTGCGCGCGCGCGCGCGTGTGTGTGTGAGAAAGAGTCCCAGCGGTTGTGTGTGTGTATGTGTGTGCATGTGAGTCCCAGCGTGTATGTCAGTGAAGGGATACCAGAGTGTGTGTGAGAGAGGGAATCCCAGAGAGTGTGTGAGAATCACAGTGTCCCAGAAGGTGTGTGTGAGAGTCTGAGACAGTGTGTGTGTGAGTCCCAGAGTCTGTGTGTGTGTGAGAATTAGAGTGTGTGTGTGTGAGTCCCAGTGTGTGTGTGTGTGTGTGTGTGAGTCCCAGAGTGTGTGAGAATCAGAGTCCCAGTGTGTGTGTGTGTGACTCCCAGCGTGTGTGTGTGTGTGTGTGTGTGTCCCAGCGTGTGTGTCAGTGAAGGGATACCAGAGTGTGTGTGAGAGAGGGAATCCCAGAGAGTGTGTGAGAATCACAGTGTCCCAGAATGTGTGTGTGAGAGTCCGAGAGAGTGTGGGTGTGAGTCTCAGAGTGTGTGTGTGTATGTTAGTCCCAGAGTGTGTGAGAATTAGAGTGTGTGTGTGTGTGTTTGTGAGAGTCCCAGTGTGTGTGAGTCCCAGTGTGTGTGAGTCCCAGTGTGTGTGAGAATGTTAGTCCCAGTGTGTGTGTGTCCCAGAGTGTGTGTGTGTGTGTCCCAGAATGTGTGTAAGTCCCAGAGTGTGTGGGTGAGTCCTCGAGTGTGTGTGTGTGAGTCCCAGAGTTTGTGTGAGTACCAGAGTGTGTTTGTGTGTGTGTGATAGTCCCAGAGTGTGTGAGAATCAGTGTCCCAGTGTGTGTCTGAGTCCCTGTGTGTGTGCCCGCGTATGTGTGTGAGTCCCAGAGTGTGTGTGTGAGAGTCCCAGAGTGTGCGTGTGTGTGTGAGTCCCAGAGTGTGTGAGAATCAGTGTCCCAGTGTGTGTGTGAGTCCCTGTGTGTGTGCGCGCGTGTGTGTGTGAGTCCCAGTGTGTGTGTGTGTGAGTCCCAGAGTGTGTGAGAATCTGAGAATCGCAGTGTCCCAGTGTGTGTGTGAGTTCCAGCGTGTGTATGAGTGTGTGAGAATCAGTGTCCTTGTGTGTGTGTGTGCGTCCCAGAGTGTGTGTGAGAATGAGAGTCCCAGCGTGTGTGTGTGTTTGAGACTCCGAGCGCGTGTGTGTGTGTGTGTGTCCCAGCGTGTGTGTCAGTGCAGGGATACCAGAGTGTGTGTGAGAGGGGGAATCCCAGAGAGTGTGTGAGAATCACAGTGTCCCAGAATGTGTGTGTGAGAGTCCGAGAGAGTGTGGGTGTGAGTCCCAGAGTGTGTGTGTATGTTAGTCCCAGAGTGTGTGAGAATTAGAGTGTGTGTGTGTGTGAGAGAGTCCCAGTGTGTGTGAGTCCCAGTGTGTGTGAGAATCAGAGTCCCAGTGTGTGAGTGTCCCAGAGTGTGTGTGTGTGTGTCCCAGAATGTGTGTGTGTGTGTGTGAGTCCCAGAGTTTGTGTGAGTACCAGAGTGTGTTTGTGTGTGTGTGATAGTCCCAGAGTGTGTGAGAATCAGTGTCCCAGTGTGTGTGTGAGTCCCTGTGTGTGTGCCCGCGTATGTGTGTGAGTCCCAGAGTGTGTGTGTGAGAGTCCCAGAGTGTGCGTGTGTGTGTGAGTCCCAGAGTGTGTGAGAATCAGTGTCCCAGTGTGTGTGTGAGTCCCTGTGTGTGTGCGCGCGTGTGTGTGTGAGTCCCAGTGTGTGTGTGTGTGTGTGTGTGAGTCCCAGAGTGTGTGAGAATCTGAGAATCACAGTGTCCCAGTGTGTGTGTGAGACCCAGCGTGTGTATGTGTGTGTGAGAATCAGTGTCCTTGTGTGTGTGTGTGCGTCCCAGAGTGTGTGTGAGAATGAGAGTCCCAGCGTGTGTGTGTGTTTGAGACTCCGAGCGCGTGTGTGTGTGTGAGTCTCAGCGCGCGCGCGCGCGCGTGTGTGTGTGTGAGAGAGTCCCAGCGGTTGTGTGTGTGTGTGTATGTGAGTCCCAGCGTGTATGTCAGTGAAGGGATACCAGAGTGTGTGTGAGAGAGGGAATCCCAGAGAGTGTGTGAGAATCACAGTGTCCCAGAAGGTGTGTGTGAGAGTCTGAGAGAGTGTGTGTGTGAGTCCCAGAGTGTGTGTGTGTGTGTTTGTGTGTGTGAGAATTGGAGTGTGTGTGTGTGTCCCAGTATGTGTGTGTGTGTGAGTCCCAGAGTGTGTGAGAATCAGAGTCCCAGTGTGTGTGTGACCCAGACTGTGTGTGCGTGTGTGTTTGTCCGAGAGTGTGTGTGTGTGTGTGAGTCCCAGAGAATGTGTGTTTGTGTCCCAGTGTGTGTGTGTGTGTGTGAGTCCCAGAGTGTGTGTGTGTGACTCCCAGAGTGTGTGTGTATGTTAGTCCCAGAGTGTGTGAGAATTAGAGTGTGTGTGTGTGTGTATGTGAGTCCCAGTGTGTGTGAGTCCCAGTGTGTGTGTCCCAGAGTGTGTGTGTGTGTCCCAGAGTGTGTGTGTGTGTGAGTCCCAGAGTGTGTGTGTGTTTGTGTCCCAGAGTGTGTGTGTGTGAGGGAGTCCCAGAGTATGTGTGTGTGAGTCCCAGAGTGTGTATGTGTGAGTCCCAGAGTGTGTGTGTGTGTGAGAGAGAGAGTCCCAGAGTGTGTGTGTGTGTGAGTCCCAGAGTGTGTGAGAATCACAGTGTCCCAGACTGTGTGTGTGAGTTTCAGTGTGCGTGTGTGTGAGTCGCAGAGTGTGTGTGTGTGTGTGTGTAAGTCCCAGAGTGTGTGTGAGCCCCAGTGTGTGTGTCAGTGAAGGGATACCAGAGTGTGTGTGAGAGATGGAATCCCAGAGAGTTCCAGAGTGTGTGTGAGAGAGGGAATCCCAGAGAGTTCCAGAGTGCGTGTGAGAGAGGGTATCCCAGAGAGTGTGTGAGAATCACAGTGTCCCAGAATGTGTGTGTGTGAGTCCGAGAGAGTGTGTGTGTGTGTCCCATAGTGTGTGTTAGTCCCAGAGTGTGTGAGAATTTCAGTGTGTGTATGAGTCCCAGACTGTGTGTGTGTTTGTGTGTCCCAGAGTGTGTGTGTATGTGAGAGAGTCCCAGTGTGTGTGTGTGTGTGTGTGAGAGAGAGAGACAGTCCCAGAGTGTTGAGAATCACAGTGTCCCAGAGTGTGTGTGAGTCCCAGAGTGTGCGCGTGTGAGTCCCAGAGTGTGTGTGTGTGTATGTGAGAGAGTCCCAGTGTGTGTGTGTGTATGTGAGAGAGTCTCAGAGTGTGTGTGTGTGTGTGTCCCAGTGTGTGTGTGTGTGTCCCAGTGTGTGTGAGAGAGTCCTAGAGTGTGTGTGTATGAGTCCCAGTGTATGAGAGAGAGTCCTAGAGTGTGTGTGTATGAGTCCTAGAGTGTGTGTGTATGAGTCCTAGAGAGTGTGTGTGAGTCCTAGAGTGTGTGTGTGTGTGAGAGAGAGTCTCAGAGTGTGTGTGAGAATCAGTGTCCCAGCGTGTGTGTGAGAATGAGAGTCCGAGCGTGTGTGTGAGAATGAGAGTCCCAGCGTGTGTATGTGTGTGAGAGAGAGACTCCCAGAGTGTGTGTGTGTGAGAGAGAGAGTGCCCCAGAGTGTGTGAGAGAGAGTCCCAGTCTCCCAGATTGCGTAAGTGAATCCCAGAGACTCCCAGAGGGTGTGATAGGTAATCCCAGAGTGTGTGAGAGAATCACAGAATGTTCCAGAGTGTGTTAGGGATTTCTCGAGTATGTGAGAGAATCCAAGAAAGTCCCAAAGTGGGTGAGTGAATCCCAGAGTGTCCCAGAGTGTGTGTGGGAATCCCAGAGTGTGTAATGGAATCCCACAGTGAGTGAGAGAGAGTCCCAGGGTGAGCGACAGAGTCCCAGAATCCCATGGTGTGTAAGGCTATCACCGAATGTAAGAGTTATTACCTGAGTGTGCCAGAGTGTGCGAGAGAATGCCAGCGTGTGTAAGAGAATCACAGTGTCCCAGTGTGTGTGTGTGTGAGAGCCAGAGTGTGTGTGCGTGTGTGTGAGAGAGTCCCAGAGTGTGTGTGTATGAGAGTCCCAGAGAGTGTGTGAGAGTCCCAGTGTCCCAGAGTGTGTGAGAGTCCCACAGTCTGTGTGAGAATCAGTGTCCGAGTCTGTATGAGAATCAGTGTCCCAGTGTGTGTGTGTGTGAGCGTCCCTGTGTGTGTGTGTGTGTGTGAGAGAGAGAGAGAGAGAGAGAGAGTCCCAGAGTGTGTGTGAGAATGAGAGTCCCAGCGTGTGTATGTGTGAGAGAGAGAGTCCCAGAGTGTGTGTGTGTGAGAGAGAGACAGCGTCCCAGAGTGTGTGTGTGTGTATGAGTCCCAGAGTGTGTGTGAGTCCCAGTGTCCCAGAGTAGTGTGAGAGTCCCACAGTCTGTATGAGAATCAGTGTCCCAGTGTGTGTGTGTGTGAGTCCCTGTGTGTGTGTGTGTGTGTGTGAGAGAGAGAGTCCCAGATTGTGTGTGAGAATCAGTGTCCCAGCGCGTGTGTGAGAATGAGAGTCCCAGCGTGTGTGTGTGTGTGAGAGAGAGAGAGAGTCCCAGCGTATGTGTGAGAGAGAGTCCCAGAGTGTGTGCCAGTGAGGGAATCCCAGTGCGTGTGTGAGAATGAGAGTCCCCGAATGTGTGAGAGAATCAGTGTCCCAGACTGTGTGTATGTGTGTGTGTGTGTGTGTGTGTGTGTGAGTCCCAGAGTGTGTGTGTGAGAGTCCCAGAGTGTGTGTGTGTGTATGAGAGAGAGTCCCAGTGTGTGTGTGTGTGTGAGTCCCAGAGTGTGTGAGAATCACAGTGTCCCAGTGTGTGTGTGAGTCCCAGAGTGTGTATGTGTGTGTGAGAGCCCCAGAGTGTGTGAGAATCAGTGTCCTTGTGTGTGTGTGTGCGTCCCAGAGTGTGTGTGAGAATGAGAGTCCCAGCGTGTGTGTGACTCCCCGCGCGTGTGTGTGTGTGAGTCTCAGCACGCGCGCGTGCATGTGTGTGTGTGAGAGTCCCAGCGGTTGTGTGTGTGTGTGTGTGTGAGTCCCAGCGTGTATGTCAGTGAAGGGATACCAGAGTGTATGTGAGAGAGGGAATCCCAGAATGTGTGTGTGAGAATCCGAGAGAGTGTGTGTGTGAGAGTCCCAGTGTGTGTGTGTGTGTGTGTGTGTGTGTGTGTGAGAGAGAGAGAGAGTCCCAGAGTGTGTGTGTGTGTCCCAGAGTGTGTGTGTGTGTGTGAGTCCCAGACTGTGTGTGTGTGTGTGTGTGTGAGTCCCAGACTGTGTGTGTGTGTGTGTGTGTCCGAGAGTGTGTGTGTGCGTGTGTGTGTCCCAGAGTGTGTGTGTGTGTGAGTCCCAGAGAATGTGTGTGTTTGTGTCCCAGTGTGTGTGTGTGTGAGTGAGTCCCAGAGTGTGTGTGTGTGTGTGAGTCCCAGACTGTGTGTGTGTGCGTGTGTGTGTCCCAGAGTGTGTGTGTGTGTGAGTCCCAGACTGTGTGTGTGTGTGTGTGTGTGTGCGTGTGTGTGTGTGAGTCCCAGAGAATGTGTGTGTTTATGTCCCAGTGTGTGTGTGTGTGTGTGTGTGAGTCCCAGAGTGTGTGTTTGTGTGTGTGTGTGTGTGAGAGAGAGAGTCCCAGAGTGTGTGTATGAGAGTCCCAGAGAGTGTGTGAGAGTCCCAGTGTCCCAGAGTGTGTGTGTGAGTCCCAGTATCCCAGAGTGTGTGAGAGTCCCACAGTCTGTGTGAGAATCAGTGTCCAAGTCTGTATGAGAATCAGTGTCCCAGTGTGTGTGTGTGTGTGAGAGTCCCTGTGTGTGTGTGTGTGTGTGTGTGTGAGAGAGAGAGAGAGAGAGAAAGAGAGAGAGAGAGAAAGAGAGAGAGTCCCAGTGTGTGTGTGAGAATGAGAGTCCCAGAGTGTGTGTGAGAATGAGAGTCCCAGCGTGTGTATGTGTGAGAGAGAGAGTCCCAGAGTGTGTGTGTGTGAGAGAGAGAGACAGAGTCCCAGAGTGTGTATGAGTCCCAGAGTGTGTGTGAGTCCCAGTGTCCCAGAGTGTGTGTGAGAGTCCCACAGTCTGTATGAGAATCAGTGTCCCAGAGTCTGTGTGAGAATCAGTGTCCCAGTGTGTGTGAGTGAGTCCCAGTGTGTGTGTGTGTGATTCCCAGAGTGTGTGTGTGTGTGTGTGTGTGAAAGAGAGAGAGAGAGAGAGAGAGAGAGAGTCCCAGATTGTGTGTGAGAATCAGTGTCCCAGCGCGTGTGCGAGAATGAGAGTCCCAGCGTGTGTGTGTGTGAGAGAGAGTCCCAGAATGTGTGCCAGTGAGGGGATACCAGAGTGTTTGAGAATGAGAGTCCCAGAGTGTGTGTGAGAGAGTCCCAGAATGTGTGAGGGAATCAGTGTCCAAGACTGTATGTGTGTGTGTGTGTGTGTGAGTCCCAGAGTGTGTGTGTGAGAGTCCCAGAGTGTGTGTGTGTATGAGAGAGAGTCCCAGTGTCTGTGTGTGTGTGTGCGAGTCCCAGAGTGTGTGAGAATCACAGTGTCCCAGTGTGTGTGTGAGTCCCAGAGTGTGTATGTGTGTGTGAGAGCCCCAGAGTGTGTGAGAATCAGTGTCCTTGTGTGTGTGTGTGCGTCCCAGAGTGTGTGTGAGAATGAGAGTCCCAGCGTGTGTGTGTGTGTGACTCCCCGCGCATGTGTGTGTGTGAGTCTCAGCGCACGCGCGCATGTGTGTGTGTGAGAGTCCCAGCGGTTGTGTGTGTGTGTGTGTATGTGAGTCCCAGCGTGTATGTCAGTGAAGGGATACCAGAGTGTATGTGAGAGAGGGAATCCCAGAGAGTGTGTGAGAATCACAGTGTCCCAGAATGTGTGTGTGAGAGTCCGAGAGAGTGTGTGTGTGAGTTCCAGAGTGTGTGTGTGTGAGAGTCCCAGACAGTGTGTGTGTGTGTGTCCGAGTGTGTGTGTGTGTGTGTGTGTGTGCGTGTGTGTCCCAGAGTGTGTGTGTGTGTGTGAGTCCCAGAGAATGTGTGTGTTTGTGTCCCAGTGTGTGTGTGTGTGTGTGTGTGAGAGTCCCAGAGTGTGTGTGTGCGTGTATGTGAGAGTGTCCCAGTGTGTGTGTGTGTGTGTGTGTGAGAATCCCAGTGTGTGTGAGTCGCAGATAGTGTGAGAATCAGAGTCCCAGTGTGTGAGTGTCCCAGAGTGTGTGTGTGTGAGTCCCAGAGTGTGTGTGTGAGTCCCAGTGAATGTGTATGTTTGTATCCCAGAGTGTGTGTGTGTGTGAGAGAGTCCCAGTGAGTGTGTGTCCCAGAGTGTGTGTGTGTGTGAGTCCCAGAGTGTGTGTGTGTGTGTGTGTGTGTGTGTGTGTGTGTGTGAGTCCCAGAGTGTGTGTGTGTGTGTGTAAGTCCCAGAGTGTGTGTGTGAGTCCCCAGTGTGTGTGTGTGAGAGAGCAAAAGTCCTAGAGTGTGTGTGTGAGAGTCCCAGAGTGTGTGTGTGAGTCCCAGAGTGTGTGAGAATCAGTGACCCAGTGTGAGTGTGAGTCTGAGAGTGTGCGTATGTGTGTGCGCGCGTGTGTGTGTCCCAGAGTGTGTGTGTGAGTCCCAGTGTGTGTGTGTGTGTATGTGAGAGAGTCCCAGTGTGTGTGTGTGTGAGAGAGAGTCCCAGAGTGCTGAGAATCACAGTGTCCCAGAGTGTGTGTGTGAGTCCCAGTGTGTGTGTGTGTGTGTGAGTCCCAGAGTGTGTGTGTGTGTGTGTGTGTGTGTGAGTGAGTCCCAGAATGTGTGAGAATCACAGTGTCCCAGAGTGTGTGTGTGAGTCCCAGTGTGTGGGTGTGTGTGTGAGTCCCAGAGTGTGTGTGTGTCCCAGAGTGTGTGTGTGTGTGAGTCCCTGTGTGTGTGTGTGAGAGAGAGAGAGTGAAAGTCCTAGAATGTGTGTGTGTGAGTCTCAGTGTGTGTGTGTGTGTGTGTGTGAGTCCCAGAGTGTTTGAGAATCAGTGTCCCAGTGAGAGTGTGAGTCCAAGAGTGTGCGTGTGTGTGTGCGTGCGTGTGTGAGTCCCAGATTGTGTATATGTGTGAGTCCCAGGGTGTGTGAGAATCAGTGTCCTTGTGCGTGTGTGTGCGCATCCCAGAGTGTGTGTGAGAATGAGAGTCTCAGCGTGTGTGTGTGTGAGAGTCCCAGCGCGCGCGCGCGCGTGTGTGTGTGTGTGAGAGAGATAGAGTCCCAGCGTGTGTGTGTGTCTGTGTGAGTCCCAGCGTGTGTGTGTGAGTCCCAGCGTGTGTGTCAGTGAAGGGATACCAGAGTGCGTGTGAGAGAGGGAATCCCAGAGAGTTCCAGAGTGTGTGAGAGAGAGGGTTTCGCAGAGTGTCTGTGAGAGAGAGTATCCTAGAGAGTGTGTGAGAATCACAGTGTCCCACAATGTGTGTGTGTGAGCCCGAGAGAGTGCGCGTGTGAGTCCCATAGTGTGAGAATCACAGTGTCCCAGAGTGTGTGTGTGTGAGTCCCAGAGTGTGTGAGATTTAGAGTATGTGTGTGTGTGTGTGTGTGAGAGTCCCAGAGTGTGTGACAATCAGAGCCCCAGAGTGTATGTGTGTGTGTGTGTGTGAGAGTCCCAGTGTGTGTGTGCGTGTGTGTGTCCCAGAGTGTGTGTGTCTGTGTGTGTATGTGAGAGAGTCCCAGAGTGTGTGTGTGTGTATGTGAGAGAGTCCCAGAGTGTGTGTGTGAGTCCCAGAGTGTGTGTGTGTGTATGTGAGAGAGTCCCAGAGTATTGAGAATCACAGTGTCCCAGTGTGTGTGTGTGTGTGTGTGAGTCCCAGAGTGTGTGAGGATCACAGTGTCCCAGAGTGTGTGTGTGAGTCCCAGTGTGTGTGTGTGTGTGTGAGTCCCAGAGTGTGTGTGTGTGTGTGTGCGTGTAAGTCCCAGAGTGTGCGTGTGTGAGTCCCAGTCTGTGTGTGTGTGTGTGTGTGAGAGAGAGAGAGAGAAAGTCCTAGAGTGTGTGTGTGTGAGTCCCAGCGTGTGTGTGTGTGTGTGTGTGTGAGTCCCAGAGTGTGTGAGAATCAGGGTCCCAGAGTGTGCGTGTGTGTGTGCGCACGTGTGTGTGACTCCCAGAGTGTGTGCATGTGTGAGTCCCAGAGTGTGTGAGAATCAGTGTCCTTGTGTGTGTGTGCGCGTCCCAGAGTGTGTGTGAGAATGAGAGTCTCAGCGTGTTTGTGTGTGATAGTCCAAGCGCGCGTGCGCGTGTGTGTGTGTGTGCGTCTCAGCGTGTGCATCAGTGAAGGGATACCAGAGTGTGTGTGAGAGAGGGAATCCCATAGAGTTCCAGAGTGTATGAGAGAGAGGGTTTCCCAGAGTGTGTGTGAGAGAGGGTATCCCAGAGAGTGTGTGAGAATCACAGTGTCCCAGAATGTGTGTGTGTGAGTCCGAGAGAGTGCGTGTGTGAGTCCCAGAGTGTGAGAATCACAGCGTCCCAGAGTGTGTGTGTGTGTGAGTACCAGAGTGTGTGTTAGTCCCAGAGTGTGTGTGTGTGTTTGTGTGTGTGTGAGTCCCAGTGTGTGTGTGTGTGAGTCCCTGTGTGTGTGTGAGTCCCAGTGTGTGTGTGTGTGTGTGTGTGTGAGTCCCAGTGTGTGTGAGTGTGTGTGTGTGTGAGTCCCAGTGTGTGTGTGTGTGTCCCAGAGTGTGTGTGTGTGAGTCCCAGAGTGTGTGTGTGTGTGTGTGTATGTGAGAGAGTCCCAGAGTGTGTGTGTGTGTGTGTCCCAGAGTGTGTGTGTGTGTGTGTGTCCCAGAGTGTGTTTGTGTGTGTGTGTGAGTCCCAGAGTGTGTGTGTGTGAGTCCTAGAGTGTGTGTGTGTGTGTCCCAGAGTGTATGTGTGAGTCCCAGAGTGTGTGTGTGTGAGTCCTAGAGTGTGTGTGTGTGTGTCCCAGAGTGTATGTGTGAGTCCCAGAGAGTGTGTGTGTGTATGTGAGAGAGCCCCAATGTGTGTGTGTGTGTGAGTCCCAGAGTGTGTGCGTGTGTGTGTGTGAGAGAGTCCCAGTGTGTGTGTGTGTGAGAGAGAGAGTCCCAGAGTGTTGAGAATCACAGTGTCACAGAGTGTGTGTGAGTCCCAGAGTGTGTGCGTGTGTGTGTGTGTGTCCCAGAGTGTGTGTGTGTGTGTGTGAGTCCCAGAGTGTGTGTGTGTATGTGAGAGAGTCCCAGAATGTGTATGTGTGTGTGTGTGTGTGAGTCACAAAGTGTGTGAGAATCAGTGTCCCAGAGTGTGTGTGTGAGTCCCTGTGTGTGTGTGTGTGTGTGTTAGTCCCAGTGAGTGTGAGAGAGTCCTAGTGTGTGTGTGTATGAGTCCTAGAGTGTGTGTGTGAGAGTCCTAGTGTGTGTGTGTGTGCGTGTCTGTGTGTGTGAGTCCCTGTGTGTGTGTGTGTGTGTGTGTGTGTGTGTGAGAGAGAGAGAGAGAGAGAGAGTGCCGGAGTGTGTGTGTGTGAGTCCCAGAGTGTGTGTGTATGTATGTCCCAGAGTGTGTGTGTGTGTATGTGAGAGAGTCCCAGTGTGTGTGTGTGTGAGAGAGAGTCCCAGAGTGTTGGGAATCACAGTGTCCCAGAGTGTGTGTGTGTGTGTGTGAGTCCCAGAGTGTGTGAGAATCACAGTGTCCCAGAGTGTGTGTGTGAGTCCCAGTGTGTGTGTGTGTGTGAGTCCCAGAGTGTGTGTGTGTGTGAGTCCCTGTGTGTGTGTGTGAGAGAGAGAGCGAAAGTCCTAGAGGGTGCGTGTGAGTCTCAGAGTGTGTGTGTGTGTGTGTGAGAGTCCCAGAGTGTGTGAGAATCAGTGTCCCAGTGTGAGTGTGTGTCCCAGAGTGTGCTTGTGTGTGTGCGTGCGTGTGTGAGTCCCAGATTGTGGGTATGTGCAAGTCCCAGAGTGTGTGAGAATCAGTGTCCTTGTGCGTGTGTGTGCGCGTCCCAGAGTGTGTGTGTGAGAATGAGAGTCTCAGCATGTGTGTGTGTGAGTCCCAGCGCGCGTGTGTGTGTGAGAGAGAGAGAGAGAGTCCCAGCGTGTGTGTGTGTGTGTGTGTGTGTGTGTGTGTGTGTGTCCCAGCGTGTGTGTCAGTGAAGGGATATCAGAGTGTGTGTGAGAGAGGGAATCCCAGAGAGTTCCAGAGTGTGTGAGAGAGAGGGTATCCCAGAGTGTGTGTGAGAGAGGGTATCCTAGAGAGTGTGTGAGAATCATAGTGTCCCAGAATGTGTGTGTATGAGTCCGAGAGAGTGCGTGTGTGAGTCCCAGAGTGTGAGAATCACAGTGTCCCTGAGTGTGTGTGTGTGAGTCCCAGTGTGTGTGTGTGTTTGTGTGAGTCCCAGAGTGTGTGTGTGTGTGTGTGCGTGTGAGTCCCAGAGTGTGTGAGAATCACTGAGTCCCAGTGTGTGTGTGCGTGTGAGTCCCAGAGTGTGTGTGTGTCCCAGAGTGTGTGTGTGTGTGAGTCCCTGTGTGTGTGTGAGAGAGAGAGAGCGAAAGTCCTAGAGTGTGTGTGTGTGAGTCTCAGAGTGTGTGTGTGTGTGTGTGAGAGAGTCCCAGAGTGTGTGAGAATCAGTGTCCCAGTGTGAGTGTGAGTCCCAGAGTGTGCTTGTGTGTGTGCGCGTGTGTGTGAGTCCCAGATTGTGTGTATGTGTGAGTCCCAGAGTGTGTGAGAATCAGTGTCCTTGTGCGTGTGTGTGCGCGTCCCAGAGTGTGTGTGAGAATGAGAGTCTCAGCGTGTGTGTGTGTGAGAGTCCCAGCGCGCACGCATGTGTGTGTGAGAGAGAGAGAGA
Organism: Chiloscyllium plagiosum; assembly: GCF_037043375.1. Taxonomy (NCBI): domain Eukaryota; kingdom Metazoa; phylum Chordata; class Chondrichthyes; order Orectolobiformes; family Hemiscylliidae; genus Chiloscyllium; species Chiloscyllium plagiosum. The sequence goes on from NW_028270159.1 coordinate 89,155,757, forward strand.
GTCCCAGCGTGTGTGTGTGTGTGTGAGTCCCAGCGTGTGTGTGTGAGTCCCAGCGTGTGTGTCAGTGAAGGGATACCAGAGTGTGTGTGAGAGAGGGAATCCCAGATAGTCCCAAAGTGTGTGAGAATTAGAGTATGTGTGTGTGTGTGTGTGTGTGTGAGTCCCAGTGTGTGTGTGTGTGTGAGTCCCTGTGTGTGTGTGTGTGTGTGTGTGTGTCCCAGAGTGTGTGTGTGTGTGTGAGTCCCAGAGTGTGTGTGTGTGTATGTGAGAGAGTCCCAGAGTGTGTGTGTGTGTGTTTGAGTCCCAGTGTGTGTGTGAGTCCCAGTGTGTGTGTGTGTGTGTCCCAGAGTGTGAGTGTGTGAGTCCCAGAGTGTGTGTGTGTGTGTGTATGTGAGAGAGTCCCAGAATGTGTGTGTGTGTGTCCCAGAGTGTGTTTGTGTGTGTGTGTGAGTCCCAGAGTGTGTGTGTGTGTCCCAGAGTGTGTGTGTGTGTCCCAGAGTGTGTGTGTGAGTCCCAGTGTGTGTGTGTGTGTGTATGTGAGAGAGTCCCAGTGTGTGTGTGTGTGAGAGAGTCCCAGAGTGTTGAGAATCACAGTGTCCCAGAGTGTGTGTGAGTCCCAGAGTGTGTGCGTGTGTGTGTGTGTCCCAGAGTGTGTGTGTGTGAGTCCCAGAGTGTGTGTGTATGTGAGAGAGTCCCAGAGTGTGTATGTGTGTGTGTGTGCCCCAAAGTGTGTGAGAATCAGTGTCCCAGAGTATGTGTGTGAGTCCCTGTGTGTGTGTGTGTGTGTTAGTCCCAGTGAGTGTGAGAGAGTCCTAGTGTGTGTGTGTATGAGTCCTAGAGTGTGTGTGTGAGAGTCCTAGTGTGTGTGTGTGTGTGTGTGTGTGCGAGTCCCAGAGTGTGTGTGTGTGTGCATGAGTCCTAGAGTGTGTGTGTGTGTGTGAGAGAGAGAGAGTCCCGGAGTGTGTGTGTGTGTGTGAGTCCCAGAGTGTGTGTGTGTGTATGTGAGAGAGTCCCAGTGTGTGTGTGTGTGAGAGAGAGAGTCCCAGAGTGTTGAGAATCACAGTGTCACAGAGTGTGTGTGAGTCCCAGAGTGTGTGCGTGTGTGTGTGTGTGTCCCAGAGTGTGTGTGTGTGAGTCCCAGAGTGTGTGTGTGTATGTGAGAGAGTCCCAGAATGTGTATGTGTGTGTGTGTGTGTGAGTCACAAAGTGTGTGAGAATCAGTGTCCCAGAGTGTGTGTGTGAGTCCCTGTGTGTGTGTGTGTGTGTTAGTCCCAGTGAGTGTGAGAGAGTCCTAGTGTGTGTGTGTATGAGTCCTAGAGTGTGTGTGTGAGAGTCCTAGTGTGTGTGTGTGTGCGTGTCTGTGTGTGTGAGTCCCAGTGTGTGTGTGTGTGTGTGTGAGTCCCAGTGTGTGTGTGTGTGTGTGTGTGTGTGTGTGTGTGTGTGTGAGAGAGAGAGAGAGAGAGAGAGAGAGAGAGAGAGAGTCCCGGAGTGTGTGTGTGTGAGTCCCAGAGTGTGTGTGTATGTATGTCCCAGAGTGTGTGTGTGTGTATGTGAGAGAGTCCCAGTGTGTGTGTGTGAGAGAGAGTCCCAGAGTGTTGGGAATCACAGTGTCCCAGAGTGTGTGTGTGTGTGTGTGAGTCCCAGAGTGTGTGAGAATCACAGTGTCCCAGAGTGTGTGTGTGAGTCCCAGTGTGTGTGTGTGTTTGTGTGAGTCCCAGTGTGTGTGTGTGTGTGTGTGTGTGTGTGTGAGTCCCAGAGTGTGTGAGAATCACAGTGTCCCAGAGTGTGTGTGTGAGTCCCAGTGTGTGTGTGTGTGTGAGTCCCAGAGTGTGTGTGTGTGTGAGTCCCTGTGTGTGTGTGTGTGAGAGAGAGCGAAAGTCCTAGAGGGTGTGTGTGAGTCTCAGAGTGTGTGTGTGTGTGTGAGAGTCCCAGAGTGTGTGAGAATCAGTGTCCCAGTGTGAGTGTGTGTCCCAGAGTGTGCTTGTGTGTGTGCGTGCGTGTGTGAGTCCCAGATTGTGGGTATGTGCAAGTCCCAGAGTGTGTGAGAATCAGTGTCCTTGTGCGTGTGTGTGCGCGTCCCAGAGTGTGTGTGTGAGAATGAGAGTCTCAGCGTGTGTGTGTGTGAGAGTCCCAGCGCGTGTGTGTGTGTGTGTGTGTGTGAGAGAGAGAGAGAGAGTCCCAGCGTGTGTGTGTGTGTGTGTGTGTGTGTGTGTGTCCCAGCGTGTGTGTCAGTGAAGGGATATCAGAGTGTGTGTGAGAGAGGGAATCCCAGAGAGTTCCAGAGTGTGTGAGAGAGAGGGTATCCCAGAGTGTGTGTGAGAGAGGGTATCCTAGAGAGTGTGTGAGAATCATAGTGTCCCAGAATGTGTGTGTATGAGTCCGAGAGAGTGCGTGTGTGAGTCCCAGAGTGTGAGAATCACAGTGTCCCTGAGTGTGTGTGTGTGAGTCCCAGTGTGTGTGTGTGTTTGTGTGAGTCCCAGAGTGTGTGTGTGTGTGTGTGTGCGTGTGAGTCCCAGAGTGTGTGAGAATCACTGAGTCCCAGTGTGTGTGTGCGTGTGAGTCCCAGAGTGTGTGTGTGTCCCAGAGTGTGTGTGTGTGTGAGTCCCTGTGTGTGTGTGAGAGAGAGAGAGCGAAAGTCCTAGAGTGTGTGTGTGTGAGTCTCAGAGTGTGTGTGTGTGTGTGTGAGAGAGTCCCAGAGTGTGTGAGAATCAGTGTCCCAGTGTGAGTGTGAGTCCCAGAGTGTGCTTGTGTGTGTGCGCGTGTGTGTGAGTCCCAGATTGTGTGTATGTGTGAGTCCCAGAGTGTGTGAGAATCAGTGTCCTTGTGCGTGTGTGTGCGCGTCCCAGAGTGTGTGTGAGAATGAGAGTCTCAGCGTGTGTGTGTGTGAGAGTCCCAGCGCGCACGCATGTGTGTGTGAGAGAGAGAGAGAGTCCCAGCGTGTGTGTGTGTGTGTGAGTCCCAGCGTGTGTGTGTGAGTCCCAGCGTGTGTGTCAGTGAAGGGATACCAGAGTGTGTGTGAGAGAGGGAATCCCAGATAGTCCCAGAGTGTGTGAGAATTAGAGTATGTGTGTGTGTGTGTGTGTGAGTCCCAGTGTGTGTGTGTGTGAGTCCCAGTGTGTGTGTGTGTGTGAGTCCCAGTGTGTGTGTGTGTGTGTGTGTGTGTCCCAGTGTGTGTGTGTGTGTGAGTCCCAGAGTGTGTGTGTGTGTATGTGAGAGAGTCCCAGAGTGTGTGTGTGTGTGTGTGAGTCCCAGTGTGTGTGTGAGTCCCAGTGTGTGTGTGTGTGTGTCCCAGAGTGTGAGTGTGTGAGTCCCAGAGTGTGTGTGTGTGTGTGTATGTGAGAGAGTCCCAGAATGTGTGTGTGTGTGTCCCAGAGTGTGTTTGTGTGTGTGTGTGAGTCCCAGAGTGTGTGTGTGTGTGTGTGTGTGTGTGTGTGTGTGTCCCAGAGTGTGTGTGTGAGTCCCAGAGTGTGTGTGTGTGTGTATGTGAGAGAGTCCCAGTGTGTGTGTGTGTGAGAGAGTCCCAGAGTGTTGAGAATCACAGTGTCCCAGAGTGTGTGTGAGTCCCAGAGTGTGTGCGTGTGTGTGTGAGTCCCAGAGTGTGTGTGTATGTGAGAGAGTCCCAGAGTGTGTATGTGTGTGTGTGTGCCCCAAAGTGTGTGAGAATCAGTGTCCCAGAGTATGTGTGTGAGTCCCTGTGTGTGTGTGTGTGTTAGTCCCAGTGAGTGTGAGAGAGTCCTAGTGTGTGTGTGTATGAGTCCTAGAGTGTGTGTGTGAGAGTCCTAGTGTGTGTGTGTGTGTGTGTGTGCGAGTCCCAGAGTGTGTGTGTGTGTGCATGAGTCCTAGAGTGTGTGTGTGTGTGTGAGAGAGAGAGAGTCCCGGAGTGTGTGTGTGTGTGTGAGTTCCAGAGTGTGTGTGTGTGTGTGTCCCAGAGTGTGTGTGTGTGTGTGTATGTGAGAGAGTCCCAGTGTGTGTGTGTGTGAGAGAGAGAGTCCCAGAGTGTTGAGAATCACAGTGTCCCAGAGTGTGTGTGTGTGTGAGTCCCAGAGTGTGTGAGAATCACAGTGTCCCAGAGTGAGTGTGTGAGTCCCAGTGTGTGTGTGTGTGCGTGAGTCCCAGAGTGTGTGTGTGTCCTAGAGTGTGTGTGTGTGTGAGTCCCTGTGTATGTGTGTGTGAGAGAGACAGCGAAAGTCCTAGAGTGTGTGTGTGTGAGTCTCAGAGTGTGTGTGTGTGTGAGAGAGTCCCAGAGTGTGTGAGAATCAGTGTCCCAGTGTGAGTGTGAGTCCCAGAGTGTGCTTGTGTGTGTGCGCGCGTGTGTGAGTCCCAGATTGTGTGTATGTATGAGTCCCAGAGTGTGTGAGAATCAGTGTCCTTGTGCGTGCGTGTGCGCGTCCCAGAGTGTGTGAGGGAATGAGCGTCTAAGCGTGTGTGTGTGGGAGAGTCCCAGTGCGCGCGCGCGCGCGTGTGTGTGTGTGTGAGAGAGAGAGTCCCAGCGTGTGTGTGTGTGTGTGCGTGTGTGAGTCCCAGCGTGTGTGTGTGAGTCCCAGCGTGTGTGTCAGTGAAGGGATACCAGAGTGTGTGTGAGAGAGGGAATCCCAGAGAGTTCCAGAGTGTGTGAGAGAGAGGGTTTCCCAGAGTGTTTGTGAGAGAAGGTATCCTAGAGAGTGTGTGAGAATCACAGTGTCCCACAATGTGTGTGTGTGAGTCCGAGAGACTGCGTGTGTGAGTCCCAGAGTGTGAGAATCACAGTGTCCCAGAGTGTGTGTGTGTGAGTCCCAGAGTGTGTGAGATTTAGAGTATGTGTGTGTGTGTGTGTGAGTCCCAGTGTGTGTGAGTCCCAGTGTGTGTGACAATCAGAGCCCCAGAGTGTATGTGTGTGTGTGTGAGAGAGTCCCAGTGTGTGTGTGCGTGTGTGTGTCCCAGAGTGTGTGTGTGTGTGTCCCAGAGTGTGTGTGTGTGTGTATGTGAGAGTCCCAGAGTGTGTGTGTGTGTATGTGAGAGAGTCCAAGAGTGTGAGAATCACAGTGTCCCAGAGTGTGTGTGTGTGAGTCCCAGAGTGTGTGAGAATTAGAGTATGTGTGTGTGTGTGAGTCCCAGTGTGTGTGTGTGTGAGTCCCAGTGCGTGTGACAATCAGAGTCCCAGAGTGTATGTGTGTGTGTGAGAGAGAGTCCCAGTGTGTGTGTGCGTGTGTGTCCCAGAGTGTGTGTGTGTGTGTGTGTGTGAGTCCCAGAGTGTGTGTGTGTGTATGTGAGAGAGTCCCAGAGTGTGTGTGTGTGTGTGTGTGCGAGTCCCAGAGTGTGTGTGTGTGTGTGTGTGTGTGTGTGTGTGTGTATGTGAGAGAGTCCCAGTGTGTGTGTGTGTGAGAGAGAGAGAGAGTCCCAGAGTGTTGAGAATCACAGTGTCCCAGTGTGTGTGTGTGTGTGTGAGAGAGAGAGTCCCAGAGTGTGTGTGTGTGTGAGAGTCCCAGAGTGCGTGAGAATCACAGTGTCCCAGAGTGTGTGTGTGAGTCCCAGTGTGTGTGTGTGTGTGTGTGAGTCCCAGAGTGTGTGTGTGTGTCCCAGAGTGTGTGTGTGTGTGTGTGTGTGTAAGTCACAGAGTGTGCGTGTGTGAGTCCCAGTCTGTGTGTGTGTGAGAGAGAGAGAGAGATAGAAAGTCCTAGAGTGTGTGTGTGTGAGTCCCAGCGTGTGTGTTAATCCCTGAGTGTGTGTGTGTGTGAGAGAGTCCCAGAGTGTGTGAGAATCAGGGTCCCAGTGTGTGTGTGAGTCCCAGAGTGTGCGTGTGTGTGTGCGCGCGCGTGTGTGAGTCCCAGAGTGTGTGCATGTGTGAGTCCCAGAGTGTGTGAGAATCAGTGTCCTTGTGTGTGTTCGCGCGTCCCAGAGTGTATGTGAGAATGAGAGTCTCAGCGTGTTTGTGTGTGATAGTCCCAGCGTGCGCGCGTGTGTGTGTGTGAGAGAGAGAGACCCAGCGTGTGTGTGTGTGTGTGAGTCCCAGCGTGTGTATCAGTGAAGGGATACCAGAGTGTGTGTGAGAGAGGGAATCCCAGAGAGTACCAGAGTGTATGAGAGAGAGGGTTTCCCAGAGTGTGTGTGAGAGAGGGTATCCCAGAGAGTGTGTGAGAATCACAGTGTCCCAGAAT